>NC_083346.1:35125705-35449131 GCF_019175385.1 Lycium barbarum
GGGTCGTGACAGTGTCCTCAACATCCCATCCATAAAGCTTTAGGGATCCTCATCCTGCTTTGAGCTGTAGAATTATGGAGGGTTCAAGCTAATAAAATCACGGGCCCTGACACTCACAGCCTTATCACTATGACCCGTACCATGCCACTGGGCCTGGGCGGCGACTAGCTGAGTCAGCAAATGAATGGTCTCTTTCACATTCTGGCTCGGAGCATCTGGTGGAGGAGTTGGGGGTGCTAGAGCTGGGGCTGGGGCTGAGGCTCCCTCATGCTCCTTTGAAATTGGCAATGAATGAGAGGACCAAGATGGAACCTCATTCTGGGGCTCCCTCTCCTCTATAACCGTCGGCGGTACTCTCTCAGTCCGCCTGCCGGTCACTGTCTTGCCCTTTTGGGCTGCTGTAACTTTTCTCTTTAGAGGCATCTCTGAAATACATAACACACAGTTAAGGAAAGAGAAATCCTTATATCATGGCTCTATCGCACGATCGATGAAGAAAGAAGGTCTTTCATTCCAAAAATGCCCCCATCCTCCTATTTATAAGTGTGGCGCGCAACACACCCATAAACAAGACTCTACTGGACATAGCTCGTAGACACACCCTAGGACGGAGCCGCTTTGATACCACTTTTGTCATGACCCAGTCGGAGGGCCACGACGGGCACCCGGAACTAACCCACCCAGGCACCTCTCTTCATTCTTTCACAAACATAACTAGGTGAGCCGCATGGCTAACTCGCAATTCCTGTGCATCAATAATACAATCTTATTGGGCAAGAACACTTTTATATCAACATCATAAATTATGCCCATATACATATACACAAGCCGACTAGGCTAACAAAATGATATACAAAATATGAGCCGACAAGGCTAAAAGACATATAGCTATACACAACTGTCTACTAGCCTCTAAAGAGAGTATGTAACATCATAAAGACTGGACAGGGCCCCGCCATGCCCATGTATATATACACAAAAGAATAGTACCAACAGCTGCAACTCTGAATCAAATGGAGCTCCTCTAAGCAGTCTCTGGATAATCGGTCTTAGGATCAAGTCTATCTCTCTGTCCACTTGCGGGCATGACGCAGCGTCCACAAACAAAAAGACGTCAGTACGAACAATGTACTGAGTATGTAAGGCATAATCAATAACATAATAGAAGCATGAAAGATAACATAAGATAGAAGAGTGATGCGATAGTAGAGCCATTTATACCTCTAGCGATACTCATCACATTTACTTACCCTTTTCTAATAGGAACCTTCTATTACATACACATACATATATAGTAGTACCATACCCGACTATGTGAGTTCGACGTCTTACATACCCGAGGATAACAACGTTCGGTGTTATGCATACCCGGCCCTATCAAGGCTTAGTGTTTTCCGTATCCAACTACAGTGGTGCGCGCGCAATATACATCATACCCAGGCACATAAGCCCAGTGCTACATACTGGTCATACATATATACATACATATACACCTAGGAGTACTTACGTAGTGTCAACATCATTATTGTTTATATATTTTTCTTTAAAGGGTTAACTATCATAGAATGAGACCAATGGTATAATGAGGATATCAAGAACTATGAGCTTTTGTGATTCTAGGAATGAAATCATCATGGAAGACATTATGGATTTCACATGAAGGTATATGAAAAATGGGAACATGCCTTAAGAAGAAGGGTTAGCCTTACATACCTTTATTTCTTCTTAACTACTTAACGTTCACCTCCAAAGCTTGAGAAATCTATATTTAAAAGGATTCATACCAAGGTTAAGCCTTAAAGACACTCTTAAGTTCAAACTAGAATAATTCATGAGCTAACGAAAATTGGGCAGCATTTTCCCTATTTCATTCACTTCTACCAAATTCCAAAACAGCTCCAAAACAACAATGAGATTATTAACAATACCAAAATCAAGAGGCTTCATTCACGTTAAGTATCGTCCAATCCTCAAAACTCCCTTTCGAGGCCACTCATAATAAGAGCTACAACACAATACCATATTAACTTACATGCAACACTTCCTCAACATCATTAGTACCACCCACAACCAGATTATACGCATAGCATGCTAAGAATCATAATTCAAGTTAATTCACTACTCAACAATCATTAAATCTATATTTGAGCTTCATCTTCTACTTTCTTCCCTCACCCAAGTTATTCAACAACCAAGAATGCTTAATAACATGAAATAGACATGAAAACTAACCTTTTATCTCATAGGAATGAGCTTTGGATCAAGTTGAGTGAAAACCTAACTTCAACACCCAAGGAATTCTTGAATTCTACGACCCTAGTGCGTCTCCCAACACTTGGATATCTTGATTCTTGATATTTGGTCTTTGATTTCTCTTGGGTTTGAGTGGAATATGCTTGGAAGAAGATTCTAGAGCTTTTAAGAGTTTGGGGAAAGTGGGAAATGAAAAAAAGAACAAGGGTCGTCCATATATAAAAAAAAAAAACTGGCCCGACCCGATTATACGACAATTTATACGGTCCGTATAAATGGACCGTATAATCCCACCAGGGGGTTTACCCTTCTATGGAATGGTTCTACGGAATAAATTATACGGTCCATATAAATGGTTGTACAATCCATATTTTCCCGATATTTATTCTCGTCGATTCATTCAACCTCTAATCCTTATGGAACTTTATTGGCACCTGCATAACACTTCCATTAATCATATAAAGGGCCCTATAGCTCCCCCTCAAGACATTGCTAAACAAATTATAGTTCGATTGTTGCAAAACCTTCCCAAACATGACTTATATTTCACTTCCTTCGACGAACTCAGTTTCATCTATTCATATGACTTCAAAATCTTATGGTGCGCCCTTAAAGTTATCAAGTACTCTCCTTAATGTCATAAGGACTTCATGTTCACCTTAAGCTCGTGTTAATCTACTCACAATGCAACAAGCCAAAATCTCCGAGATGTAATAGCCTCCCGCTAAGTCATAAACAATCACCGGATCTTTCAGAGTCAATGGAATTTCAAAAAAGGTTTGTTTACCCAAAAGTCAACTTTGAGTCAAATGAATTTCTCTTAAAGGCTCAAAATTCAAAAGGTCACACTAAAACTTGCCCAATGACCTCGAGAATCCTTCCACCTATTGTCATAGTCCAAAATCATGCTAACGAGGCTCGGGAAAAGGTCAACGGGGGTAAAAGGGTCAAAAATGCAATAACGATCGAACGGGTCGTTACATCAGATACCAATTAAACAGTCGCTCATCCTCGAGTGACAAGTAAAAGAGTGTGGAAGCTGACGGTAATCAAAGAATCTTTATCAATCAACACGAGACCCTCCACGACACGAAGTATGCCTAAAATCACTGCTCGCTCACCTTATCAGTCAAAACTTCCTTTACCTTGGCTAAAAGCTCTAGTTTCCATATTGCCAAACTCAAAATGCTCTCACAATTGATCCTCAGATAAAAGAACCGATGCGACCGAAATTCTCTGATTTGACATAACCATACCTCTAAAATAATCAATAGGCCCCACAACATTCCATAGAACAGCACAACCCTTAGACACAATACACTTGATGCAGCCTATGCATCTACCAATCAGTATATGAGGGGACCTGGTTGAGTACCAGTTCCATTATGAAATGTAGTAAGTGAATGACACAGGATGTTATCGTGGAAAACTCCTTGCTTAAGGAATTAAAAATCAGGACCTACCCCAGTAGGATTTCAACTCTACTACACGGGCAACTTTAGGTTGCAACCCTATCGTAAGCTAGGAATTAACTCCCATAATCCCTCACCCTTACAATAACACTTATGTAACCTAGTAACTAACCCCCGTAGTCCCTCCACACTTGCAATACTCTGATTGCAAGCACCTCCACTTGACTAACTCTAGCAAAGGACTACTAATACACCTAGACTAACTCTAGCCTAGTGTACCACTCAAAAGCTTGTGAAAATACACTTCCAACAAGCAGACTTTTAGACTTTCAAATACCTACAAATAACTTCTCAACCAAGAGAAGTAGGTTTACAATTTAAGTACAAATGAACAAAGATTTACACCAACCTAAAGAACATACACTAAACTCATATCAGGATCTGCTCCTTCAGCTTGAAAGTAACTTTGTTCTTGTGATCACTTGAATTCTTGTAGCGACAACTTTTTCACAAGTTAGATTAGGTTTTTCAAGTGATGCATAATATGTTGTAACATTTTGTATATATAGTGAAAAACATATGGGATGGATAGAGACCACTCATTCAATATTTGACTTAAAGCATGGGTCAGCTCAACTGTTGTACTTGTGTGCAGTGAGTAGCTCGGCTTTACAGCTATCTCTTCTTATCGTGCAAGATCTACAGAGAGCAAATCACAGACCAGGTCTCTATCTGGTTCTGAATCAGTTTGACAATCATCAAAACACGAGTGCATTTAAGCTTATCCATTTCTCCCCTTTTGATGATAACAAACTCATACATAATGCTCCTTCTGAGAACTAGATCCCACTTGTTCCCCCTGCGACGCAGACCATTATTTTCAATGTACCTTCAACATGTTAGCAACAAAATAGGCCAAAAACTAGTTTACCCACTAAAAGGGTCCTTTTAATCACAACTTCAATCTTCCAGTTCTTCCCCCTCGATTTTAGCTCATTCATTTCATCACTATATAAATCTCTTAATATCTTCCCCCTTTTGGCATCATAAAAAAGGATTGAAAGAGTAAGAAGTTCAGCCATATTAACTCAGACCCAGAGGGGTAACGAATACGAGCAGATTAGAGGGAAATAAGCAAGCAATAAAGCACATGACAATGTAATTTGCCCAAATAAAAATTTGAAATCATGAGAGTAATCTGTTCAGTACTCAAAAATATGGATTCATGCTACAAATATACCAACAGTCATGTCAAGAAAAAAGGAGCAGAATCTAAGTAGACGGAGAAATGAGACCGGGGCTAAGAAGAATTTTTGATATTGTTTAGGGCTTGAATGAGTTTGTCAACTCTTTCATTATAAGCTTGTTGGTTTTTTAGCATTTGGTTCCGAAATTCATTCACCTTGACCTTTAGTTGGTCCCTCTTAGCCCACAGTTTGTCCATTTCAGTTGCTTCTTCAGTATTAAAGCCTGAGGTCTCTGTTCGTTTAGCTAATTTCGCTTTTAAAAGAGCATTTTCTGCTTTGAGCTGCTCAATCTATGCATTGGGTGCCTCCGGAGCTTCAATCAAGATTGACATAATGGAGGGGTTGGCACTATCAGCTGCTTTAGGTGTGAGTCCACAGTCTTCCAAAGTGTCTAGTGAGACCAGATGCTTTTTTGTCCCTAGAGAGGCGGTGCTAGTTTTCACTTGAAAGTGTATAACCACCTTTGTGAGAATGAATCCATAGGGGAGACCACTTTTCCCTTACACAGTCATTGCCAGTTTTGTCATTCGCTTAATCATAATAGCTAATAGGTTGATTGGTTCAAAAGATAGTAGAGCTTTCATGAGGACTAGTTCTGCGACAGTACTGGTAGAGCTTTTCGTAGCTCTTGGAAAAAGCTCTTTGCTGACGAATTCAATAATCAGTTGGTGCTCAGGTTTTACCTCGTGCTTGTTGAGACTCGCCTTTGTAGTAGACCTTGCTATCTTTATGATGAACTTTTGAAATCAGTAGAGCCCTTTCCTGTGACAACTATTACCCCGTGTGTCTTCACTTTTAAGATTTGTGCAAGCATGGACTCAGTAAGCATAAACTCCTTTCCATTTACTGTCAAGGCCAGATCATCATCATAGATTTTTACCAAGCTGCTGTACAGTCCGGTAATGCTTCGTACACGTTGGGTGTTAGTAGAGTGAAGAGATGAGTCCATCCTTGAAATTCCACCATCTCCATTAACTCTTTCATCTACGATACCTCCCGTAGTCTTACATTGAGAATTATCCTGAAAAGAACCTTTTGTTGCTGCAGATTGACATTACCTTTTTGTCTTTTGGAAGAACCAGGTTCCTCATTTAACACCACTTTTCTTTTCTTTTGAGAAGAAAGTTGAATGTCCTGATCTCCTTCTTCACTCTCCCTCCAAATTTCATTTTCAACTTGTTCAGTATTGTCTCCTTTAGATTTGAGATTTTGAGTGCTTTCTATTTCTCCTACCACCATGTTCTTAGAATTCCTTCTAAATAGAGGAATTTATTCTTCTTCTTCTTCTTCTTCTTCTTCTTCTTCTTCTTCTTCTTCTTCTTCTTCTTCTTCTTCTTCTTCTTCTTCTTCTTCTTCTTCTTCTTCATCATCATCATCATCATCAATTTCCCTTACATTGATAAGATCATCCATTTTCATTCCCATTATTTTTCTTTTCTTGCTCTCAGTTTGATTACGTTGCGCACTTTGACTGGAGATAGCTGACAGCGATACGAATTTCCTTGTTGATCAGCACTTTTGAGTTTTAGAGTAACTATTTGTGAGAGATTTGGGGTATGATTCATTCAAACATTGGTCGAAGGAAGAGAAACGGTTTGACTCTGAAGAGTTGGAGCCCATTTTCATTTAGAGACACGAAGTAACACCTGGTGACAAGAGATAATGCAAGGAGATTTTGACAGGATTGTAAAGGAATAAGCTTAGAGAGATGTACGAATGATCTGAGGATTTCTAATGGAAGAGAGATAGACACAAAGGAAGTATTTAAGGTGGCCTATGCAACGCTTCAGAGAAGCTTCAATAGGAGGGAATGGGTCAGTTCGTGAGAAAGGCAATGATTCGTGGGAGACGTTATTTTGAGAATTTCTTTTGGTGAAAGGCATATGACTTCAATCGGCACATTTTGCAGTTTAATCACATATATGAGTACTGAAAGGATTACTAACCTGAGTCACAGGAACCATATCCTAAAACAGAATTCTTGAGACAAAAGACAATTTTGAATTATGCGACATTGCTTGTGCTTACTCTCTCTTGGTTCTGTCATGCACGCATACCTGTAATGGTATATGAGTGAGTTAGACATAGTTAAAAAAACACTTACCAGCCCAATACCTTTCTTATTGACATGATTTTTCAAGAGTTTGAGAGACCCAGTTCTTGATTTTGGCACCAATTGACTTAGAAAGAGAGTTTACACCTTTGTTATCAACTGCTTACATCCTCCAGTGAAGGCTTTAAGGGAAACGCTGGTCACTCCCAACCAATCATATTATCACCATCATTTCCCTCTTCCCATCCCTATGGATGATATCACTGATTGGTTCTGGGAACCTGGATAAGTGGGTTCTTTACTTTTGAAAAAAGGATGAATTAGATTTCTTTTGGCCCATGAGGGTAGCACTTCCCTTTTCTTTCCTGGTGATTCTTTCTTTTGAGAACCTGTTCTTCCATTTTATCTTTACTTAACACATACTTCTCGTTTCTCTTGAAGGACTTGATCCTTACTTTGCATGCCTCCTTGTAGTAACCTTCTTGCCCATAGTGTGTGCTCAATCCATTTTCAGTTAAGGAGGCAAACTCACTATGTGGGTTGTAGGATGTTTCTTCTTTTTCAAAACCAAGTCCTTATTTACCACTTCCTTTATTTTTGTACATGGATGTGATCACATCAGAGGACCAGGTCCATTCGAGGGCCTTGTCAATATTAAGCTTGGTCCTTTCCAAGTCCTCCTTCAGTAGCCTATTTTTCTCTATTTCAGTAATGAGACTTTGTCTTGTTGTCTTTAGCTCATTTTCAAGGTCCTGAGAAGTTTCACTTGCTTCACCTCCTCCTTTGGGAAAGACTTCCACCCCTTTTCTCGATTGCCTTTTCAAGGAGATGTTTTGTTGGCTTGTCTCATAGATCAATTCCTTTACTTCTCCAATGGGTAAGCACAGGTTGTTCTCTTTTTGCTCCACCCCATTGTCATCACTCTTCATATCAGAATTGGCCATGAGAACAAATATTGATTCATATTCACATGCTTCATCTTCAATGGCCATCATTGACGTGTCTTCATGATCATTTTCATTTTTCGGTTCACTAGAGGAATCTTCCCATGCAGCAAGCGCTTGCCTTACCAGCTCATTAGCAACTTCTCTTCTTTTGAATCTTCCGTGGGGACTCTGGTTCCTTCTGACTGTCCTGTCATGATTGTCTTGTCTATTTTAGGGATAGTGTTCCATGAAGCGACTAGGTTTCCCACACTTATGACAACAATTGTCATTTCCTCTGAAGTTTCTACTAGAGCTTCCAGACTTAAGGATTCCACTGTTTCTCTTGATTATCTTTTGAAATCTCTGTGTGAGATAAGCCATTTCAGATTGGTCATCACTTCTAGCTTTGAGAAGCAGATTTCTTTCTTTCTTAGCTTCATTGTTTTCTTCCCTTTTCATAGACATATTTAACTCATATGTCTTAAAGTTTTCGATGAGCTCATTGACAGTCAACATGTTGCGATCTTTGGCTTCAGAGATTACATTTACCTTGCTATCCCAGGAATCAGGTAACA
This sequence comes from Lycium barbarum, assembly GCF_019175385.1. Lineage (NCBI taxonomy): Eukaryota > Viridiplantae > Streptophyta > Magnoliopsida > Solanales > Solanaceae > Lycium > Lycium barbarum. Next base: position 35,134,172 of record NC_083346.1, read on the forward strand.
CACTAAGCACCTTTCTTGCCAGTTTGGTGGTTGTGATGATTTCCCCCAGAGAATGAAGCTCATTTATAATAGAGGTGAATCTAGTGTGCATATCATGAATAGATTCTCCCTCTTTCATATTGAACATTTAATACTTTGTGGTGAGCATGTCGACCTTGGAGTTCTTTACCTGTGTTGTTCCTTTATGGGAAGTTTGAAGGGCTTCCCAAATCTCCTTGGCAGTTGTGCACGATGAGATTCGGTTGTACTCTTCTGCTCCTATTCCACAGACAAAGATCTTCTTTGCTTTAAAGTTCTCCTCAACAGCTTTCCTATCTGCCTCGGAGTATTCTTTTTAGTTTTTTTAGTGGTTTTTACCCATCTTTATCTCGATCATGGGAATATGAGGGCCATCACAAATGATCACCCATAACTCTAAGTCTTCAGCCATGATGAAATCGTGCATCCTAGACTTTCACCACCCATAGTATTGTCCATTAAATCTAGGTGGCCTTGTGAAAGACTGTCCTTCTTCCATATTTGGCAAGGTTGTTATTTTACAGATTCTTTCTAGATGTTAATCTTTTAGAAAGCACCTGCTCTGATACCAATTAATGCAGGCTATGTGTCCACCAAACAGTATATGAGGACCTGGTTGAGTACCAGTACACTTATGCAATGCAGTAAGTGAAAGACACAAGATGTTACTGTGGAAAACTCCATGCTCAAGGGATTAAAAATCACAACCTATCTCAGTAGGTTTCAATTCCACTACATGAGCAACTTCGGGTTAAAACTCTATTGTAAGCTAGGAATTAACTCTCATAACCCCTCACCCTTACAATAACGCTTATGTAATCTAGGAACTAACCCCGTAGTCCCTCCACACTTGCAATACTCTGATTTAAAGTACCTCCACTTGACAAACTCTAGCTAAGGACCACTAATACACTTAGACTAACTCTAGCCTAGTGTACCACTTAAAAGCTTGTGGAAAAACACTTCCAACAAGCTGACTTTGAGACTTTCAAATACCTATAAACAACTTCTCAACAAAGAGGAGTAAATTTACAATTTAAATACAAATGAACAAAGATTTACACCAACCTAAAGAATATAGACTAAACTCATATCAGGATCAGGTTCTTCAGCTTGAAAGTAACTTTGTTCTTGTGATCACTTGAATTCTTGCGGCGGCAGCTTTTGCACAAGTTAGATTAGATTTTTCAAGTGATACACAACATGTTGCAACATGTTTTATATATAGTGGGAAGCATGTGGGATGGATAGAGACCACTCATTAAATATTTGACCTAAAACATGGGCCAGCTCAACTGCTGTACTTGTGTGCAGTGAGTAGCTTGGCATTACAGCCGTCTCTGCTTATCGTGCAAGATGCACAGAGAGCAGATCATAGACCAGGTCCCTAGTTGGTTCTGAATCAGTTTGGTAATAATCAAAACACGAATGCACTTAAGCTTATCAACAGTCATAGCCCTCTCTAAACCGGGAAAATACTTTGGTTTTTCTAACCTTTCCTTCACCCTACTGATGTCTTTCTTCGTACCACGATTCCTCAGAACCACACAAAGACCAACCCGAAACCATGACTTACTCTTGCCAAAAAAGACTTCTTGCTTTATCGGAGCAACTATACACAATCCCATAAAATATACTTCACTTATAGCCGACCCTGTTAGTTCCAAGTCTTCTTAAAACTTCAGATCATAATACGTGAAGCATACCACTGAATACCTCGCCGAGCCAAACCCGTAGGAACCCATCCGATCACTCTAAAGATCTCTCGCGAACATAGTACCTCTTCGAAGCATTACTAAGCCCAACGTAAACCATTATAACTGTCCGAATAACTGACTCAGGTAAAATATCATCAAGTCTACTCTGAAACCCTGATAAAGCTCAACAAACATGTCATAGCTCAAATCTGAACTGTAACTCATTGAATCCGTGAAGGTGATTTGCTAGGAATCCCATAAGTCTCTCTGGAAATTAAACATGGTTCATCAAGTTCTAATCAAACAATCTTGACCCTGAATGAATGCACAACCCCTGAATACCACTAATAGCCACTCGAATTGACTCCAACTTTTCGAAACCAATCACATTCCTACCACACATCTGTGGCGGCCAATTCTAATCCTTTCCTCATGCAAAATCTATCAAGTCTATCACCGTCGACTCCAAAAGCTAAATCATATCCAAGCTATCAACTGAGTACCAAAGAACCACACCTTTGGAATGCAACCTTCTATTTTCTCAACCTTCACCCGATATGCAAATTTAATACGACCCCAAACTTTTTGACGCAAACTTGCAGCCTCATATAATAATCCCTTAACCGTTGAGCCTTCCATTGTAATATCTAGATACGCCCATAATATTTTTGAAAATGTCAAATCGCGCAACCTCTTACGCCAACCTAGCACAACTACTTCTGAGGCCCTAATATCCAAAAGTACTCATCCAAGATATCTAGTCAATATCACTTGTAACATGAAACATTTACCATGAACAAGGTCCCATCTTGAGAATATAGCTCTAGCCCTCACATACTAGGGATTTCCACAATTTCTTATCTTAAAACCACACTAACGCATCCCCTGTAGGGTGTTACAAAACCGTCCAATGGTGTACCACACAAGCCACTCCCTATAAAATTTAACATGTTAGTTACCTGGAATGTGCTTCTCACTAGTCACTGATCACAACATCTCTCGGAACTTCCTTAAGATTACGCAACAATCACACCTCATCTGAATTATTCAAAACAACAACACCACAATCTAAATAGACCCAAGTAATTCCAAAGATGCACCTCATTCTTGCCGATTCTCGATCACTAAACCTTTCTTGACTCTTCAAATTTTTGATTTCCAATCAAATCACAATAATCATCACTGTAACCATTTTGCGAACCCACTCAATCGAATACCATACAATCACAAGTCTTGCAAACTGCCAGGTCATTCCTAGAGATAAAAGCATACCACACACTCTACACACTAGAGTTCCTTCAACGCATTAAACTCTAAAATCGAATAATCTCCAAATCCTAAATGTTCTCTATAACTCGAATTTATTCAAACCTCATCATCAATTTACCACTTCGAATGTCCTAACTGTTGAATCAAAAAAATTCTAACCATTCACGCGATTATCCCTCTCATTCGATCAACTCAACCGAGTAGCAACACCAGAATAGCAAGAACTAACCGAAACTAACGCAACAGGTACAAGCTCTCAACTCCAATCCCATGACAGATAAAACACTCGATAGCTCCATGAATACTAATACTTTGCACTTGTACGACACCGAAGTCATTCTTATTAATCAACCACCGGCTCCCACTAGCCCACAGCATAACCAAACGTACCAACTCAACACTGAAGCCTTATGCCTATTCTGCCATGTATGAGTGCAACCTAACTCTCAAATCAGCTAACACTTGATCCTATGATCTCCTTATCATTCTTCTAAGCACGCCAACCCGGCGAACATATCCCTTACTGAAAGACCTGAACAACACTGCCTAACCTCTTAAGTCTCCATTCATCATAAGTGGTCCTGCTTTCTGATCTAGAACCGATAACCACTCTCTTGAAAGGACCCACAAGCCACTAACATGAGAACAAAGGGTTTGACAGCTTTTAAAAAATAGACCATAAGAACAAATAGTAAATTTGACTTTAAAAAATAAGGCCAGGCCCTAGAAGTAATTAATTGAAAAGTTTGACATTTTATTGGAGACATTTGTGAAGACTAAAAATACCCTTTGGTTGTCTCTGATATATGGTAGTAAAGTAAAATAATGTTTGATGTTTGCGGGAAAAAAACCAGTAACAATTTTGATTCAAAACAAATTTAAATCCAATATAAATCAACTCCAAATAATTTTGAATTTTGTATTCAAACTACAATTACAATTTTCACAAAAACCAAATAATACAATAAATTAGATTTAAATTTTTAGCACCACTTCAAAATTTTAAGATTAGTTAAATAATAATTACTTCAAATTAATTTCAAATAAACTCAAATCAACTCCAAAATTCAAATAAGATGAGGAATAGGATGAAGAAGAAGTGGTGTGTGCTCTTTTTGTGGTCCTAAATTAAAGATATGTAGAATGTACTTAAATATCCTTTAATCTTGTGGTCTTAACCATGTCATATGAAAAGTTAGAATTAAAGAGTTGTCAAAAAAGGAAAGAGACATTTTTTTAGAAGGACTAAAAAGGAAAATAAGATAAATTAATTAAAATGGAGGAGTAACTTCTTATTTGTAAATTTTATTCCCTCCGTCCATCTTTACTTGTCCTCTATACTAAAAGTAGAAGTTTATTTTTGTCACAACCTAGTTTACAGAGCCATGAGGAACTGACTCCCCTGAGTCAGTAAGTCATCCAAATCCCAAATCTCAGACAAATAAAGCAAGACATAGTGCAAAATAAACATACAAGTCAATTTTTAATTCTTTAGAGCCGTATGATCATAAAAGTATGGATTTAAAGGTACAACCATCCCTGAATCTTTTGTCAATACTACAAGAAAGAACTAGAAAGGAATACATGTTTGGGAATACATCTCAAAAATACAAAATTGTCTGAAAATGAAAAGACATCAAATAAAGGATAGATGAGAGTCCGGTGCTACAAATCAACAAGTAGCTCACCCTGAAGTCTCGAAATGGCCTCTTCAACGACCGACGAAGTCTCACGCGATGCTTATAACAGGTATAGAATCTGCACACCAAAAAGAGTGCAGCAGGCATAGCGTGAGTACAAAGAACAACAGGTACTCAGCAACATGGTCAACCGGCCCTAACGAAACTGGAGACCAGGGCTAGCCTACGATTACCACTTCTACAGTTAACCAATATCGGGTGATAAGCCTAGGCGAAGCTTCAAATCCACAATCCATCAAGTTCCCAAGTAATCATTTAAGGTAATTCAGGCAACAACTCAACAATTCATAACCAAGAACCAACGAGATAGTATGATATGCAATGACATGAAATACAATGCAATGCAAGGCCTTTTCCATCTAACGATAGACACATGTTCGAACATTAATTAATAGGGAAAAATAGAGGACCCGCGAGGTCCATATACCAACCTGACATTCTTAGATATCTCAGATCACATCGTGTCTGAGCCATTTTAGGCTTCCAATCACTATACTAGGCCCTTAGGGCTAAATTATGTGACGACCCAAAATCACCAGTCATGCGGGCACCTACCCTTTCCCACCTGGTAGGCGAACCCGTCCCTTAATCATTTATGCAACAATCAATATAGTAAATAAAAGTAATAGAATTTTAAATCATAGATAAATAGAAGTGCAGAATCTAAATACAACCCCCTGATCTGGACTGAATCATACAAGAGCATCTAAGTGAAAATTTCTATCTGAATGTGTAGAAATACAAGTTCAAAAAGTGAAAATTTCTATCTGAATGGAAGTAAATAAATACAAAAGATATATGAGTCTCCGGGCAGCGAGCTCACCAGATGCTCACCCTGGACACTCGAACGCTGAACCTCGGGATCACTCGCGAGGGGTAGAAGTAGAGCCTATCATGAACTCTGCACTCAGAATAGAATGCAGCAACGTAGTATTGGTACAAACACTATGTACTGGTAGGTATCATAAGCCGTCAACAGTTAGATAACATATAAAAAGAAAGGAATTGAGGATTAGACATGCTCGCAATTATAACGACCCGTCCGGTCGTTATTAGACTTTCCGCAGCACATGTCTAAAAACTAAGTTGATTTGTTATACGATTAGTCCACGGGGAAGGGTACGCTTAATTTTAACTATAGTAGAGTCGGTAAGGGCTAAAAATGTGTGGGGTCCCGAGTAAAGCAAGTCCGCCACAGCGGATAGCTCTGTCACCGCAGCGGTACTGCTACCGCGGTCCAGTAAACCACTGCAGTGGTCGACGCATACCAGAACCTGTGTTTAAAAACCTTATTTCGGTATTTGACCTCTCTTTTCCGCCAGAACTTCTTCTAGGCCGTCACTTGGGATATTTTCAGAGGAAAACACTTAGAGACTTGAGAAAGGTAACCCTTTGAACATCTTCCATGCTATCCTTTTTAAAGTTAATCCTTTCCTTGCTAAGCTTTACCTCATTAGGTTAATAAAAATGGAGTCTTTATCATTGTTTCTGTTATACCCCTTATTTTTATACGTCAAATGATTAGCAAGCAAATCGACTCAAGTTAAAGGCGGGATTATTTTCGGACATGAAATAGGAACTTTTAATTTTCAATGTTAATTAGAACATAAATTGTTTATAAATTTTATTTAGTGTAGAAATATTATTAGAGATTAGGGATTAAATTAATTGTGATTATATTATTAAGTAAGGATTAATGATTTATAAAAATTAATTAATTTAATTATTGAGAGTGGGCCCCACCCGAATTAAAAAAAAAAAGAAAAATGACAAATCAAGAAAATATTTGGTGAGTCACAAGGGGGCCACGTTTCTATAGATGGCCAACCATATAAATATATAGTGGATGTGAACAAATTGCAAATTCATTTCCATTTCACAAAAAAAAAAAATCAACTTGAAAAAAAAAAAGAGCATTTTACTCCCATGGCTGCTCACGGCCAGCCATGGCTGAGTGGGAAAAAATATTTTGTTGCCATTTTGATTAAGTTTCAAGTGCATTACAAGTTCAAGGAGGTGATAGCAACATTGGATATTAAGTTGGAGTAGAAGAAATTGTAAAATTGGAGCAATTGAGCGTAGAAATTGCTCCGAGAAAAATTTGGTAAGATTTTCTTATTTTGTGGTGTAATTGTGTTAATAGTATTGTAATGGAATTATTAAAATTTGATTGGACGAAATTGGAAGTAAGAAAATGCATAAAATTGATGTTATGTGAAATCGTGGGTTGAAATGGATTCAGAAAGGTTGTTGGGTTGTTAGAATTGTTATGGGCTGAATTGTAAAAAATTTGTATGTATATCTCTATTGTTGGTATTTCTGTGTTAACCGGAGGATAATTGGAAATTCGGGTTAGGCGAATATATAGGGGAAATGCTGCCCGATTTTCATTAAGTCATTAACTAATGAAAAACCCTAATCGAGAAAGCATAAGTTAAAGAATAAGTTCTATAGGAGATTGATCACAGATTTATGAGCTAGGAAGTATAGTTACTAACGATAGCGTTACTTTTATAATAAATAGGCTAAAGGGGCGACGAAGCGAACGAGATTACGAATAACCTTCAGCAGGTATGTAAAGTTGTCCCTTCTTTCTTTTGGCATGTCTTAGATTTAAGTGACAAATGATATGAGCTTTGGGGTAATTCTATTCATAAGTTTCGAGCGTGATTCATGATTCTTATTCACTTCTTGATGTTAGAACTCTTAAAATGATTGAGCTTCCCTCTTCAGTTTTCTATACGTTGGATAGTAGTTGATATATATAAGCTCATATTCTTAGAAACTCTACGATAGTTAATGTCCTTGACTTCTATAAGCTATTTCATACTATATTGACATATGTCTATGATTCCTAAGGCTCTTTTGATATTATTTATGATGACATTCGAGGGATATTTGATATGATTGTCGCTATTGATACTCAGGTGTTAATCCCTTCTTCTTATTCTGTTTGAGTCTTGATAATGTTTTAAATTGCATATGGTTGCTCACTACTCTGCTCATGCATGCCTCAATATGTCCTTCACCGAGTCCCGGGCCGGGTATGTTATCGTGCACAGTTTCACTACATTATTCACCGAGTCCCTCACTAGAGGGTCGGGTACGTTATATGATGATATGATGATATGATGATGTGATGATACGATGATATGATTATGGCACCGAGTCCCATGATGGGCCGAGTACGGTATACGTGTACATGATTTTATTCACCGAGTCCCTCACTAGAGGGCCGGGTACGGTATATGTATATGATGATATGATGATACGATGATATAATTGTGGCACCGAGTCCCATAATGGGCCGGGTACGGTATACGTATATGATGATATGATGATATGATTGTGGCACCGAGTCCCATAATGGGCCGGGTACGGTATATGATAATGATATGCATGATTTTGTTTCGTAAGGCACAGGTACAGTGATTTCTTGATTATTATACTTATTTCTGGTAATCTCTACTTTAGTTATGATCCTTCTTATTGTATTTCATGCTTTATATACTCAGTACATATTCCGTACTGACCCCCTTTCTTCGGGGGGCTGCGTTTCATGCCCGCAGGTACAGATAGTCGGTTTGGTGATCCTTTAGCATAGGACTTCTACTCAGATGTCTTGGAGAGCTCCGTTGTTCCGGAGTTTAGACTTTTGGTACAGATCTTATGATATATATGTATATGTTTAACCAGGGGTACGGCGGGGCCCTGTCCCGTCATATTTCGCTATTGATACTCTTAGAGGTCTGTAGACATATGTGTGGGTTGTGTATAAGTTATGTTCAGCTGTGTCTATACGATGTGCTATGATATGATGTCCGTCATAGTGGTAGCCTTGTCGGCTTGCATATGACATGATGTTGATGTGTAGTGGCAGCCTTGTCGGCTTGCGTATCATTTTATGATTTGATTATTTGTGACTCCTCAGGAGACAGTTTATCTGAATATACATATATGATGACGTTATGAACCGTTGGAGTTCTTTTTCAAGTTTCCATATTGTTCATAGATTCAGTTTGATTATATTTTAACAGGTTCGTATATGGGTGCCCAGTTCGGGCACTAGTCTTGGCCCACGGGGTTGGGTCGTGACAGTTTCCACCCTAGGAAAGTGCGATGGGTATTCTTGACCCAAATTCTTGTACTTTTGAAAAATTCATATAGATTTTTATTCTAAGACGATAAACTAAACCCCGAGAAATGATGCTTTCAATATTCAGAGAATGGGTTAAGACTTGACTTCGTGAATTGGGAACTCAAGGGGAGGGTTATATTGTATGACTTTTAAGGATTAGTTAATTATGTAATTTATATTACCACGTATGCATTAATTTTACTCGTGTTCTCGGATTCCTGATATCCCTAGACTTTTTGTCATGGTTTTCGGTTCAGAAAGCAGAAGGGTAAAGATTCCATGGACGATCATAGCAGCTGCTCGGCATCAAGGTAGGTTATGGTTTACTTGAGTTAGACTTTGATTAGTGAGTCGTATATATGTTATAGAGTTGACGGGAGAAATCATGATTAGTTCTTCGGACACGGAGTTCGGTTGGACATTATCTAGGTTAGTACGAATGCTGCTTTTGTGGGCTAGTCACCAATAAATGAGTAGTTGAACCAAGGTGTGTGTTCACATGTTTGAGGGAAGAGAAGCGGTATGTATATATTCTTGGTGTAGGTTTAGTTAGTGTGTGGGCATCATTCCATTATTGAGCTGGCCATGATAGGATCTTGTTATACTGCATGCTAGGGTGACTCGTAATTGAATGAATTTGATTTCGGTGTGTATTGATGTTGTTGTTGAGTTGATTCTGTGAGTCTTTCATGAAACTGTGGTATGGAGTCCTGTTTTCATTGACATTTGTATTAGTGATGGAAATTGGGGTCTTGTATTCGTTGGCATTGGTATTATTTACTGATTATGTTCCATATTGACTGTTGAACTGGAGACGTGTTGAGATTTATATTGTGATCATATATATATATATATATATATATATATATATATATATATATATATACACACACACACACACACACACACACAAAGGCACATATATATATATATATATATATATATATATATATATATACACACACACACACACACACACACACACACACAAAGGCACATTTGACAGGGGGTGAGGATGTGGCCTAGTTATGAGCTCGTGATTCAAGGTCAAATTCAGAGCAAGTGGTACATAGACGCCATGGGTTCCCTACAGGTCATGACTATTGGGTAAACAATACCATTAGCATATATGTACAGTTGTAATACTATTATTGGTCGCATTGCATTTTACTTATTTCTACTCTTGTGACTAGTGGGTGATTATTTGATGATGTTCATTTTGGGTCACTGACTGTTATCTATACTTGCCAATTTGCGAGTCTATCTAATCGTTGAAAAGAAGGTAAGATGTTGTGGTTCCACCTCGGATGGGTTGAAAGGAAGGTTTGTTGTTTCGTATTCATTAATAATTGAGAGTCATGTAGTCTAGGAGTCTTTCTTGAGTTGAGATTGATTGTTGTCTGATGGTCTTTATGTTCCATTGTTACCTTATTGTGATAGAGGTAGAGGGATCTAGGTAGACTTATGTCAGGATTTTTTACCAATGGATAGGATTTATAAAGCGGTGTACAACTATACTTATCTGTTTATCTTGATTGATTCTGTACTGTATTGCATGAACTAATCTTAGTATGATGCTTACCAGTATATGTGTGTCATGCCTCAACTAGAGGGCCATGACAGGTTCCTGGAACTAGCATACCGAGCACCACCTGTCAGACTTATCATCAAACTCAACCTGAACATACACCATTCCCAACATTAGCTTGTCACGAGATGATATTCGAATATCTCTCAAAACATAAATGTATATAAGACCACGAGTCTACAAAGCGATAAATAAAGGATATACACTAAGGGATCACATAACATCTACTGCCCACACATATGTATCTGCGAGCCTCTAACTGGAGTACTGACATCATAAGGACGGGACAGGACCCCGCCATGCCCCAATATATACACAAAAGAATATACCAATAAGCTGCACCTCCGGAGTAGTGGGGTGCATCAGTATAATGGCTGACAAGGCTCCTATGTATCCGAATCGTCTCCCTGTCTACCTGCGGGTATAAACGTAGCGTCCAAAAAGGAAAGACGTCAGTACGAACAATGTACTGAGTATGTAAGGCATGTAAATCGACAGAATAAAGAAATAAGAGAACATAAGATAAAGAGATAACCTGTAACTAATTGCCTCTTAAGGCAGAATGATGCATGCCAACTTTTATAACAAACAGCATCATATCATATACATATACCTATAAACTTCCCGACTATATAGGTACGGTGTGATCATTATTATCCCACGTCCGGGCCCCCCGCGTCTGGGATAACCATCTCATGCCGCCCACTAGTGGTGTCTGCCCGGCCAACTAGGCACTGTGTAGTCATAGGTTGCCGACTACGCCCATCGTAGTGGTGTCTGCCCAGCCAACTAGGCACGGTGTACTCTTACATGTACCTAACATAAAGCATGCATGAGAGCCTAAGTGAATGCTATATCTTCATCAGAGTGACATAAGGTCGATAACCTCCGATTATATTATGGAACATTCATCATCAGTATGTCTCACCTTGAAGGAACTAGTATCATGAGGTGAGATTGCCAAAAATGAATAACATTAAGGGAATCATAAAATAAGATCATTAATCTCATAATAGCATCAATTCATAAGCTTTGGAATCTCTTGAATTAAGATCATCGTCATCATCATTATAGAACATATCTTATCTCTATCTCATAAGAAGCACTTAAGAATCTTGGACTCTCAACTTTTTGAATGTAAGAAGGTCATGGGAGTATGTAGGAAATCGTAACGTAGGAGTAATGCCTTTGAAAGAAAGGGATTAGCCTTAACATACCTTGACGTCTTCTCAACGACTACACGTTCTCTTTCCAAGCTCACGACTCTACATTCAAGAAAATTCGTACTAAAATTAGATAAGTGAAGATACACGTAAGTTTAATCTAAAGCGACTAAAAGCTAACGAAAATTGGGCAGCATTTCCTTTGTTTCTACCACTTCCTCCATATGGTAAACAACTCCCAAACATCGATAACAACACCCATAATATCATAATCAATAGACTTCTTCAAATTAAGTTTTGTTTAATTCTCAAGACTCCCTTCCAAAATCATCCATAATCGTAGCTACAACACACCATATTCACTTTCATCTAATACTTCCTCAACATCATTAGTGTCATTCACAACAGGATAATACTCATAGCATACTAAGAATCATGACTCAAGTTAACTTACTATTCAAAATACCATTATTTCCATATTTGAACTTCGTATTCCTCTTCCTTCCTTCATTCAAGTTATTCAACAACCAAATACTCTTAATAGCATGAAGTAGATGTGAAACTCACCTTTGATCATATAAGAATGAACTTTGGATGAATATACTTCACTTGAGAGAAACCCCAACTTCAATACCAAAGGAATTCTTGGCTTCTACCAACCCTAGTGGGTTTCTCTACACTTGATTCTCTTGATTCTTGGTATTTAATCCTTGATTTCTCTTGGGTTTGTATTGATATGGTGTGTGGAATATTCTTGAACTCTGAAGAGATATGGAGAAGATGGGAAATGAAAAATAAGAACTTGGGTCATATATTTATAACAAGAAAATAAAGCTACCCGACGTGATTATACGAACACTTATACAGTCCGTATAATTTTATACGGTACATACATGTGACCGTATAATATAACCAGTGATGACCCTTCACTGTTACTATTATATGGACCGTATAAAATTATACGGACCGTATAAGTGGTCGTATAACTCACCCTTTCCAAAATTTATTTCGTCGATTCGTTTGATCTGAAATCCTTATGGAGTCTTCTTGGCACTCGTTTAACACTTCATTAACCATTCAAGGAGCCCTATAACTCCTTCCCAAGACATTACTAAATAATCGTTAACTCGATAATTGCAAAACCGTCCCAAACACAACTTATACTTCACTTCCTTCGGCGAACTTAGTTTCACCGATTCGTATAACTTCAAGACCTCATAGTATACTTTAAAGCTACTAAATACCCTCTTTAAAATCATAAGGACTTCATGTTCACCTTAAACTTGAGTTAGTCTATTCATAGCACAACGACCTAAAATTCCAAGGTGTAACACTCTCCCTCACTTAGGAACATTTGTCCTCGAATGTTAGGTTCGCAGGGATTCTATAGAAATTTCGCCAGAGTTTTCCTCGTAATATGGAACTACCATCCTGTCACAGCAGCCCAAAATAGCATCGCCTCATAGGGCTACAATAACAACAGCAAGAAAACATGGCCACACACAACCCAAAAGCATTAAAAGAAAGTATTACATATCTGAGGGCAATTACGTCTCATATTGAACCTCTTCTGGGGGTGGAAATAAATGCGGATACCTGGACTTCATATCTTCTTCTGCTTCCCAAGTCATCTCTTCTCTATTATTGTTTCTCCACAGGGCCTTAACTGAGGCTACGTCTTTAGTTCTGAGCTTCCGCCCTTGCCTATCTAGTATGGCAATGGGTACTTCTTCATGAAACAATTTATCAGTAATTTGAACATCATTTACAAGCATAATTCTGGAAGGATCTCTAACACACTTACGGAGCATCGACACATGAAAAACTGGGTAGACTGATTAAAGCTTTGGAGTTAGATCTAGTTCATAAGTCACTTGGCCTACCTTGCGCACAATCTTGTAAGGTCCAATATATCGGGGACTGAGCTTACCCTTCTTCCCGAATCTTATTACACCTTTCGTCGATGACACTTTCAGGAATACCCAATCATTAACTTGGAATTCCAAGTCTCGTCGACGATTGTCTGCATAAGATTTCTGACAACTCTAGGCTGTCAACAACCGATCTCGAATAAGCTTGATCTTTTCCACTGCTTGCTGAATCAATTCTGGACCTATTAGTTGTGTCTCTCCTACTTCAAATCACCCAATTGGCGATCTACACTTCCTTCTGTATAGAGTTTCATACGGGGCCATTTGGATACTGGAGTGACAATTATTGTTATATACAAATTCAATAAGTGACAAATGATCATCCCAATTACCTCCGATGTCTATTACATATGCCCGCAACATATCTTCCAAAGTTTGAATAGTGCGTTCAGCTTGTCCGTCAGTTTGTGGATGAAATGCAGTGCTAAGTCTCACTTGAGTACCCAAACCTTCTTGGAAGGAATTCTAGAATTTGGCTGTAAATTGTGCTCCTCTATCAGTAATGATGGACACAGGGACACCATAAAGTCGCACTATCTCTTTAAGATACAACTTTGCATAATCTTCTGCTGAGTATATAGTTCTGAGTAGTAGAAAATGAGCTGACTTCGTGAGTCTATCAACAATTACCAATATGGATTCATACTTACGCTGAGAACGGGGTAAGCCAACAATAAAATCCATGTTGATTACTTCCCATTTCCAAGTTGGAATTTCCATAGCCTGCAACAATCCTCCTGGCTTTCGATGCTCAATTTTCACTTGTTGGCAATTTGGACACTGAGTTACAAATTCTGCTATATCTTTCTTCATGCCATCCCACCAATACATTGACTTGAGATCATGGTACATCTTCGTCGCTCCTGGATGAATGGAATAGCGACAGTAATGGACTTCTTCAAGAATCTGACGGCGTAATCTTGCAACATGCAGGACACATAGCCTACCTCGATACCTAAGAACCCCATCTGCAGAAATCTCAAATAGTGACTTCTCTTTCTGGGGAAGTGCATCTCCGTAATAACTCAACTTGGGGTCTTCATATTGGTGCTTTTTCACTGCCATGTCTAGGGATGAAATAGCTGGACTATGCACAGCAACTTCTGCATTGCCCGAGTCAATTAAGAGAACTCCTAGGCTAGCTAGCTGGTGGAGCTCACGGGCTAATTCTTTCTTCTCCAACTGAACATCACATAGATTGCCTATAGATTTACGGCTGAGAGCATCGGCCACCACATTTTCCTTTCCGAGATGATATAAAATACTCACATCATAGTCTTTCAGTAGCTCTAACAATCGCTTCTGTCGCAGATTCAGCTCCTTCTGCTTGAATATATACTGGAGACTCTTATGATCTGTATAAATATCTACATGAACACCATAAAAATAATGTCTCCATATCTTTAGTGCATGAATAACCGCAGCTAATTCAAGATCATGGGTCGGATAATTCTTCTCATGTTGCCGCAACTGCCTGGAAGCATAGGCAATAACCTTACCGTGTTGCATCAACACACAGCCCAACCCAACACTGGAGGTATCACCATAAACAACATAGCCTTCTGATCCTCCTGAAAGTGTAAGAACTGGGGCTGAAGTCAATCTATCTTTCAATTCCTGGAAACTGCATTCACAAGCATCCGTCCACTGAAAGCTTGCCAATTTCTGAGTTAGCTTCGTTAATGGTGCAGAAATAGAAGAAAATCCTTCTACAAATCTTCTGTAATAACCTGCTAATCCCAGAAATCTACGAACCTCTGTAGGTGTTGTAGGCTTTTGCCAAGTCTTCACAGGCTCAATTTTTTGAGTATCTACTCGGATGCCGGCAGCTAAGATGATATGGCCCAGAAAAGTTACAAAATTCAGCCAAAACTCACATTTTGAAAATTTGGCATATAATTCACGAGTCTGAAGAATCCCAAGGACAATACTTAAATGGTCTGCATGCTCTGCTTCTGACCGAGAGTATACCAGAATGTCATTGATGAACACGATTACAAATAGATCTAGGAAAGACCCGAACATATTATTCATCAAATTCATAAACACTGCCGCGGCGTTAATCAAGCCAAATGACATTACTCAAAATTCATAATGACCATATCTGGTTCTAAAAGTCGTCTTCGGAATGTCTTTTTCTCTAACTCTCACTTGGTGTCATCCTAATCTTAGATCTATTTTGAAAACCACTTAGCACTCTGCAATTGGTCAAGAAAATCGTCGATTCTCGGAAGCGGATATTTATTCTTTATCGTCACCTTGTTCAATTGCCTATAGTCAATGCACATTCGCAAGGAGCCATCTTTCTTTCTTACGAACAAGACAGGTTCTTCCCATGGTGATGAACTGGGTCTAATAAATACCTTCTCGAGCAAATCCTTCAGCTGTGCCTTTAGTTCTTTCAATTCTGCAGGAGCCATTCTGTAAGGAGCAATAGATATAGGTTTAGTGTCCGGCAGTACATCAATAGAAAAATCAATCTCCCGTTCTGTTAGAAGACCTGGAAGCTCATCTGGAAATACATTCGGAAACATATTTATTACCGGCATGGATTGAAGAGTCGGCGGCTTTACTTTGGTGTCATGAACCAGGACCAAATGATAAATATAGCCTTTTGCAATCATCTTCCTCGCTCTGAGATAGGAAATAAACCTACCTCTTGGAGACGCTGCGTTACCTTTCCATTCAAACACTGGTTCTCCTGGGAATTGGAATTGAACCGTTTTTATTCTATAGTCCACATTAGCATAAAAATAAGCCAACCAATCCATGCCCATAATAACATCAAAATCTAACATTTCAAGCTCAATCAAATCAGCTATAGTCTGACGATCACATACCAAAATCACACAATTTCTATATACTTGTCTAGCTATTACTGGATCACGAATAGGAGTAGACACTTCAAAAGGCTTGATTGGCTCAGGTTTCACCCCAATACGACCAGCAACTTAAGGAGTGATATATGACAAAGTAGAACCCGGATCAATCAAGGCATAAACATCATAGGAGAATACTGATAATATACCAGTGAAAACGTGAGGGGAGGACTCAAGATCCTGTCGCCTGGCTAATGCATATATACGGGGCTGAGGGCCACTCGAACTGGATGCTCTCGCTCTGCCCCTACCATGGCCTGCTGAAGTTTGAGAGGTCTGCCCTACAGGGCACACAGACGAAGAAGAACCAGCTACTGATCCTGTGGGATGGACCTCAACTCTGCCACTCATCGATGGATAATCACGCATCATATACCCAGTCTGACAACAGACATAACAAGCATCTGAGCCTCGGAGACACTGACCCAAATGTAATCTACCTCACTGATTGCATCGCGGCACCGGTGGCCTCCTCTGACTAAGGTCACCTCTAAACTAAGGACCCAAAACTCTCAAACTCTGATCCGGTCCAGAATAAATGGGGCAGTCAAATCTCCTGCTCGCAAATCAAGGAAGTGTACTAGCCGCGAACTGCCCTGGATATCTGCAATACAGTTTCCTCTGACCACTTCTATACTCACTACTAGCACGGGCAGATCTGGCCCTCTTACTATGCCCTCTATCCATATCACGCTCACCCCTGTGCGGCTACTGCTGCTCTTCTAAATTATGGGCGTGGGCCTGAATACGGATAATGTCGATCCTTTCCTGGAGTAAAGCTTTCAAATCATCTTTGATCAAATATGGCCCTAAACCACTCACAAATCGGTGCACCTGATCTCCCATATTGTCTACCATGGTCGGAGCGTACCTAGCCAATGAATTAAAACAGAGACTATACTCCCTAGCACTCATATTTTCTTGCCTTAAATTTAAAAATGTGTCAGCTCTGGCCCGACGGACCTCAGGTGTCAAATAATGGCTGATGAAGGCATCTACGAATTCCTGCCATACCGGGGGAGGCACATTTTCCCCTCTCGAAGAAATCCAGTTATTATACCAATAGACGGCTATATCCCGCAATCTATAGGACGCTAACTCCACTGACTCAGTATCAGACGCATCTATTATTCTCAGCGTCCTCAACATGTCATCTATAAAACCCTGCGGGTCTTCATCCGGCTTTGACCCAAAAAATTCTGGAGGATTAAAACTCATAAAATCACAGGCCCTTGCACTAACTACTCTATCGCCTGGACCCGCACTCTGCCGCTGAGCCTGAGAAGCAACTAGCTGGGTTAATAACTGAATAGTCTCGATTATCTGCTGGCCCGAAGCACCCGGTGGAGGAACTGGAGGCACTGGAGCTGGAGTGGAGACCCCCTCATGCTCTTCTAATATAGGCGGAGTGTGAGAAGTACGAGATGGGGCCTCATTATGGGATTCACCCTCTTCTATATTTACCGGTGGCTCCCGCTCGGTCGGCCTTCCTGTCGCAGTCTTGCCCTTCTGGGCGGCTGTTGCTTTCCTCTTCATTGGCATCGTTGAAATCATAACGCACAATTAGGAAAAAAGAGAAATCTTATATTATAGCTCTATCGCACGATCTATGATGAAGAAAGACGGTAATTATTCCTAAATGCCCCGCAACCACTTGTCTATAAGTATGGCGCACTTCACACCCACAAACAAGACTCTACTGGACACGGCTCGGAAACACACCCTAGGACGTAAGTACTCTGATACCACTTTTGTCAAGCCCCAACTAGAGGGCCATGACGAGTAACCGGAACTAACATACCGAGCACCACCTATCAAACTTATCATCAAACTCAACCTGAACATACACCATTCCTAACACAAGCTTATCACGAGATGATCTTCGAATATCTCTCAAAATATATATGTATATAAGACCACGAGTCTACAAAGCGATAACTAGAGGATATACACTAAGAGATCACATAACATCTACTACCCACACATACGTATCTGCGAGCCTCTAACTGGAGTACTGAAATCATAAGGACGGGACAGGACCCCGCCATGCCCCAATATATACACAAAAGAATATACCAATAAGCTGCACCTCCGGAGTAGTGGGGTGCATCAGTATAATGCCTGACAAGGCTCCTATGTATCCGGATCGTCTCCCTGTCTACCTGCGGGCATAAACGCACCATCCAAAAAGGAAGGACGTCAGTACGAACAATGTACTGAGTATGTAAGGCATGTAAATCGACAGAATAAAGAAATAAGAGAACATAAGATAAAGAGATAACCTGTAACGGATTGCCTCTTAAGGAAGAATCATGCATGTTAACTTTCATAACAAACAACATCATATCATATACATACACTTATAAACTACCCGACCATATAGGTACGGTGTGATCATTATTAATCCACGTCCGGGCCTCCCTCGTCCGGGATAACCATCTCATGCCGCCCACTAGTGGTGTCTGCCCGGCCAACTAGGCTCGGTGTAGTCATAAGCTGCCCACTACGCCCATCGTACTGGTGTCTGCCCGGCCAACTAGGCACGGTGTACTCTTACATGTACCTAACATAAATCATGCATGAGAGCCCAACTGAAAGCTACATCTTCATCGGAGTGACGTAAGGTCGGTTACCTCTAATTATATTATGGAACATTCATCATCACTATGTCTCACCTTGAAGGAACTAGTATCATGAGGTGAGATTTCCAACAATGAATAACATCAAGGAAATCATAAAATAAGATCATCAATCTCATAATAGCATCAATTCATAAGCTTTGGAATCTCTTGAATTAAGATCATCATCATCATCATTATAGAACATATCTTATCTCTATCTCATAAGAAGCACTTAAGAATCTTGGACTCTCAACTTTTTGAATGTAAGAAGGTCATGGGAGTATGTAGGAAATCGTAACGTAGAAGTAATGCCTTTGAAAGAAAGGGATTAGCCTTAACATACCTTGACGTCTTCTCAATGACTACACGTTCTCTTTCCAAGCTCACGACACTACATTCAAGAAAATTCGTACTAAAATTAGATAAGTGAAGATACGCTTAAGTTTAAGCTAAAGCGACTAAAAGCTAACGAAAATTGGGCAGCATTTCCTTTGTTTCTACCACTTCCTCCATATGGTAAACAACTCCCAAACATCGATAACAACACCCATAATATCATAATCAATAGACTTCTTCAAATTAAGCTTTGTTTAATTCTCAAGACTCCCTTCCAAAATCATCCATAATCGTAGCTACAACACACACCATATTCACTTTCATCTAATACTTCCTCAACATCATTAGTGTCATTCACAACAAGATAATACTCATAGCATACTAAGAATCATGACTCAAGTTAACTTACTATTCAAAATACCATTATTTCCATATTTGAACTTCGTATTCCTCTTCCTTCCTTCATTCAAGTTATTCAACAACCAAATACTCTTAATAGCATGAAGTAGATGTGAAACTCACCTTTGATCATATAAGAATGAACTTTGGATGAATATACTTCACTTGAGAGAAACCCCAACTTCAATACCAAAGGAATTCTTGGTTTCTACCAACCCTAGTGGGCTTCTCTACACTTGATTCTCTTGATTCTTGGTATTTAATCCTTGATTTTTCTTGGGTTGGTATTGATATAGTGTGTGGAATATTCTAGAGCTCTCAAGAGTTATGGAGAAGATGGGAAATGAAAAATAAGAACTTGGGTCATATATTTATAACAAGAAAATAAAGCTGTCCAACGTGATTATACGGACACTTATACGGTCCGTATAATTTTATACGGTATATGTAAGTGATCGTATAATATCACCAGTGATGACCCTTCACTGTTACTATTATATGGACCCTTATACGGACCGTATAAAATTATACGGACCGTATAAGTGGTCGTATAAGTCACCCTTTCCAAAATTTATTTCGTCGATTCGTTTGATCTCAAACCCTTATGGAGTCTTCTTGGCACTCATTTAACACTTCATTAACCATCCAAGGAGCCCTATAACTCCTTCCCAAGACATTACTAAATAATCGTTAACTCGATAATTGCGAAACCTTCCAAACACAACTTATACTTCACTTCCAACTTCAAGACCTCATAGTATATACTTTAAAGCTACTAGATACCCTCTTTAAAGTCATATGGACTTCATGTTCACCTTAAACTTTCGTTAATCTATTCACAGCATAACGACCCAAAATTCTAAGATGTAACAGTGTGGTGTACTGATGCTACTCTTACTACACTCCTTTTGGGGTGTAGATGTGTTTCAGGTTATTGCTTGGACGTTGCATTAGCTAGAGTGGCGGATATCTTTCTACATATTCTGTATGTCTCATTCCAATGGCAGAAGTTGGGTCATATTTATTTTGGTTGTTCCCTTGGAATGGTAGAAGCTCTTGTACATGTCTAGACTAGGTCTTGGGAAGGTGTGATTTTCTAAATTTATCTTGCTTATTATTTATTATCATCTTGTTTATTTACTTTTCAAATGATTTTATTAACAGGATGGTTGGTAAGGGTTCGCTTATCAGGTGAGATAAGGTCGGTGCACACACGAATCGTATATTGGGTCGTGACAAGTTGGTATGAGAGCCTAGGTTACCGGTCTCACAAGTACAAGAGCAATGCCTAGTAGAGTCCTGTAGAATAGTACATTGATGTCTGTATCCATCCCCGAGAGCCTATGGGGAATCTAGGAAATCCTTCCTTCTGTTTTTCCTATCATGCTATCTCGGTCACTCAATCTTTTAGTTGAATCCAATTAGTATCTAGGTGATTCCAATTTCTATCTGGACGATTCCAATGGGTATCTAGAGGTACCATCCTGTTGGTGATATGTGACTCGTATGGGTATGTGATGAGTAAAGTGATAAGTCTCTTGTGTTGTGCAACTCAGGCGGGCATCAGAAAAATGCCCACTGGTTCACTAATTCTGCTGCAGCAGTGAACCATCCGCGCCCGTGATAGAAATACCGCTGCGGTGCAGGTCTCATATAGGAAGTATACTGTACCGGTGGAACACTATCCGCCATAGCAGGATTTCGCCCGCTACAGTGGACCTTCGATGTTCTTTTACTCCGCTGCTACGAAGCTGTTTCTCGCCATAGCATATTCGCTACAGCGGAAAAGCGGCTGCTGCAGCGAATTGCATTTTCCATAAACCAGTGACCCTGCTGAAAAAATATCAATTTGTCCAACTCCTCAAGAATGTAAGAAAGCCAGCAAATCCCAAAACAAAATGTTCATAAAAACATCCAGCCCAACGGGGGCAAGAGTCATCGAAAATGACAACCAAACCTCCAAGACAAAATACGAAAACACAAAAAAACATATTGTTCAAACATGCCATTAACAGACCAATAGAAACTTCATTGTCTAAAATAAAGGCCCTATAAGGGAAAAACCATAAGTAAGGGGAAGAACCCCTGCGCCACCGCCTTGCTTGTTGCCTCAACCTCCCCATCACCAGAGTTGCTAGAAGCCTCACTGTCAAGCCCGGACACGCTTAAGAAGGAGAACTGCTGAATGTCGCCTTTGGTCACCTTTGGGAGCTTCGCCTTGGGTTTTATCATCTTTATCAGGCTCTTAAATCCCTCCAATATCATGATGACAACTTGTTCGTGGACCTGCTTTTCTTTTTATCCTTGTCAAAGTATCCCCGCAACTCCCCATGGGCTTGACCCGTAGAACAGTAGACGCTCTACAAAGTGTCCACTGACTCCTACATCTTCGTCTGCGTCTCCATATATTTGTTCACCTCATCCGGGGCGAAGGAACCAGTAGCAGCAGCAGCACTAGACAAACTGGCCTCCATGGAGGGTCGTGCTAACCCCAGTAACACACCCTTCATTAATGCCATCTAGGTCTCCAAGCTCTCAAAAGGGCCCTGAGGCTAAGAAACGACAGCCTCATTCCCTCCCTCCTCATGACCTGCACTACCCTCATCTTGAGAGTCAATCTTCCTCTTCTTACTTCAGCCTACCGAGCCCTTCACCCTCAACAAGTTGAAATCAATGTCACAGTTAACCATAGTGTCACGACCCAACCCCGTAGGCCGTGACTAGTGCCCGAACTGGGCACCCGAACACACTCATCCAATCCGAATCACATACAGATAGCGTCTACGGGCACAAATATCACACGCTGCCTCAAATAATATCAAACTGTCTCAGACACATTTTAAACACAACCATATATACATATATATCAGAAGCCGACAAGGCTATCAAATGGCACAACGGCCTAAAATATATACAAATGCACGCCGACAAGGCTGCCATGGCGAGTGGGATCATACAAACACACCTGTACAGAAGTAGGCACAACCCACATATACGTCTACAAACCTCTAAACAGACCAACTGAAACATATGGCGGGACAGGGCCCTGTCGTACCCCTAAACAAATATGTACATATGCAAAGAACGAATATATACCAAAATGCAGGCTCCGGAATGATAGGAGCACTCCAAACAGCAGAAGAGGGTGTCCTAAACTGGTGGATCACCAAACTGTGCGTCTGTACCTGCGGGCATGAAACGCAGCCCCCCCCCCCCGAAGAAAGGGGGGTCAGTACGAAATATGTACTGAGTATGCAAAGCAGAAGATACAGGAAACAAATCCGAGGAATAAATGAAATAGAAGTACAGAAAATAAGTGCAAGTCCAAAATATCAAAATGTTTACTCTCAAAATATAAGTCATGCATAGGGCACAGAAAATATGGTCGCCTGCCCGTCGATGGCGCCATAACACAGCATAACACCAGACGGTTTCACATCTCTGTGTCCCCGTCACACATCATAACACAACATAACGCCATACACAGCATAACGCCCAATATAAGTGGAACCCGACTCTCTAGTGAGTGGCTCGGTGAACCATAAACACAGCATAACACCGGAGTATATCAAAGTGCGCACGACAACAGAACCGGCCCGGGACTCGGCGAAAGATATAACAGAACGCACGAGCAGAGTCGTGAGTAACCATATGCATAAAATCATTATCATGGACTCAAATATAAGTAAAATGACCATACTTGAGAATCAAAATAATAGTCATACCAAATTCTTTCAAAAGTCTTCCGAATTACATAAAGGAAAGTCACGGGACCCACGGACGGGTATCGACCCGAGCCGGGCCCGCCTATGAAGAACATACTCATCATACGCCATGCAAACTCTTACGAAAATATCGGAGCAATCCGAGCCTTTATGTGAAAGATACGGCGTCCATAGTTACGGAATTCTTTAAAACAAAACTTTTTGTGCAACATTTGAAAATCAATTGTTTCGAAGACATAAGGGTTCATATTTCATCACATCAAACATACGAATGCCAAGAAATATATATAAGAGTCATAACGTGCTCGGATTGCGAATTTAGAATTTCCTCGAGGCTCGTGACATAATCTATTTATAACTAAGGCATGCCAAAAGAAGGAAGGTTTGAGCTTTACATACCTCGTACGCACTCCAAGCTAGCCCAACTCAAGCTAATCCCAACCTACGCCTCGGGCTCCCCAAGGTCTACAAATACGTCAACGAATATCAAACATTAGACATAGACACTTAGGCGATTTATCCCAAACTAACACTCAATTCTACAAAAATTTGGGCAGCATTTCCCCAGTAAATAGGCCAACCCCGAGAATTTAACTCAGCCAAATCAACAATCACAACAGCAATAACCAACCTAACAACCCCAATGACCAATCCAAAAGGCAACATAACGTTAATAACTCTCTTTTACATCATTCAACAACATTCATAATATTCAATTCGACGGCTTACATTCAAGCCACATTACCGCTCATACATTCAAATACCAACCCGAACCCATACCAACAATATTCAGGGACATTTTAAACAATTTACACAATATTTCCAACAATCCAACAATTGCTCAAATTTTTCCTAAAACAATCCCAAACCCGAGAACACAACCATAACCCATTCTTGTCATGCAATATGACCTACATTCGGCCACACTACACATATACATATATTGATGATTCTTATTCTTTTCTCCACACTACACAACTAAATATGCTACATAGAATCAATTCATCAACCCAATCACAACACACACATCTACACGACCATACACACCATACACGGCTCACCTCCAACCTACTATATTTCACAAATTCCATCCATATTAACATACTACAACATGCATAAAACATTCACAACGCATAAAACAAGATCAAATCTTACCTTTCTTCTTCAACTCCAAAAATAGGCTAGGGTTTGCGATCTACTAGACGGATGGCTTGATCGCTCCAACAACACTTCCACGTTACTTAGGGACCTCCAATTAGTGGATTTGCACCAAATAAATATTTTTGGAATGGATAAAATTGGACTTGGTTTTTTCTTGGTTTGGCCGAGAGGTTGGAGTTGTTGTTCTTCAACTTCTTGATTTTTTTTCTAAGTGTATAATGCTAGAAGATGACTTAGAGGTCATCTTTTAAGCTCCTAAATGAACTCTCCATGTGTCCATGGCCCACACATGTGTTGGACCACTTAAAATTAGCCACAAAATGTGTGGGACCAATTTCAAGCCACACGGCCAAAGGGCCTACTTTTGCAAGATTTTTAACTTCCAAATATATGACTTTTGGTCCCAACTTTTCCTAAGTGTTCCATGCCAACAATTTCATGTACAACCTATGTCTCAAAATGAAGTCAAAGGTCAAAAGTCCCGGCTTCAAGTCCCGGAATGGTCTTGGCCCTAACTTATCATAGTTAATCCGGATTGTCCCAATGTATAAATACGGGACATAACACATAGTATTAGTGGGCTCCCTCAGCACTTCAGCTCGCTTGTACAATGAGGTAATAAGAGAGGAAAACATCAAGCTCGGACCCCTCTTACTCAGAAAACTCCTCCACTCCAAGATCACTTGCCTACCCACATTGCTGAGGATAAGTAACATCAGTAGTGTTACTCTAAGGGTGAATTCGTCTAAAGACAATGTTCTATCACCTCCTTGCATTGGTAGTAAAATAGGTGCTCTTAATTTCGGTCCGGCTGTTGACCCAAGTAATATTTCGCATCTTCTCCTCCGGCACTAACATGGACACCAACCATGCACCATTGACCTCTTTATCCTTCGCAGCCATTTCATTATCCGGGTGATTCTCCAAGCCGTAAATGTCATTAATAACCTCGGCCCCTATTTTCACCCTAACACCCCGAATCTGAATTCTCGGGTCTGGAGAGGACCAATCCACAGTGGGAAGCATGGCATAAAATTTCCTAACCCAAATCGCATTGCATTCGCTGGGATCCTCAAATGGTTAGCCCCATCTAATAGCTTGTAAGCGATTGTAGAACTTCGAGGCAAGCTCATCCACTCGGTCCATGTTAAAACCTCGCTCCAGTAAAAGCATCTTGCCCCTCTGCTCTAAGAAGCGCTGTTTACATTGTGGGGTCAAAAACTTTTCATACCGAAGAGCTCCTACATTTTGGTCCATGATGTCATGAATCGCATACCTACGAAAAGAAACAAAGTTAATTTGATATTACACCAAGTCTAGCTAATAATGAGATGCTACAGACCAAGGAAACAAGCAAAAATTTACCTATGTGCGGAATTATAGGCCCACTATTCTGTCCATCTGGGCAACCCCCACTGCAGCTGATAGACCACTGCTTCAGCGAGGTCGAGAGAGAAGAAAAGGTAGCTATCAAGGCGGACCATGTGTTACACCCCAGAAACTTTTGCGTTAACAAGACTGTAGACGTCTTAGTATGAGCTCAAGGAAGAGTAAAGTTATATAACGATTAAGGATGAAGTGTCACACCCTAATATCCCTAGGGTGTGATGGGCACCCGACCCCATATCCGGAGCCGAGCGAACCCACAGATTCTTATTACACACATTATTTCTTCGAACTTCTGGAAATCAAATACAAGTAAAACACATATTAAGCTTTCGAAGTATTTCTTTTACCGTTCTCAAAATTAAACAAAATCTGTAATTATATAAAATTTATTACATAACACAAAATGACATATCGGCTGATGGAGCCGCTTACAGACTGACAACCAATACCCACGACGCTGTCTGCAAAGTCTCTAACATCAATCCAGAAATCAGATCATACATATACTCTGACTCGGCAACCCTCCAGAAGCAAATGGAGCTCGCCAGCCCTGCTGAAACATCTTCTGACAAATCTTCTATTCATCTGTAGGTACCTGTGTGGCATGAAACGCAGCCCCCGAAGAAAAGGGGTCAGTACGGAATATGTACTGAGTATGTAAGGCATAAGCTACAGAAAACAGAACCCTAATCGAAACAAACAGTACAAAAGGTACGTACATTACCCAGAATACCAAATACTTACTTTCCAAACGCGAATCATATATCGGAAGAAGCACAGACCCGGAATACCAAAACGCCAGAATATAAAGATGCTTGTTTTTCCAGACACAAATCATGAATGCCAATGTCATACGTAATATAATAACGCCGCGGAACGTACGGCCCGATCCATACATATACATACATATATATATCGTTGCGGAACGTGCAGCCCGATCCATATAACATATCACATGTGCAGATAACGTGTCCCGGTCCTCGAGTGAGGGACTCGGTGAATAGAATCATGTATGTCCACATCGTACATCACATATGCATAACGTGTCCCGGCCCTCGAGTGAGGGACTCGGTGAATAGAATCATGTATGTCCACATCGTACATCACATATGCATAACGTGTCCCGGCCCTCAAGTGAGGGAGTCGGTGAATAGAATCATGTATGTCCACATCGTACATCACATATGCATAACGTGTCCCGGCCCTCAAGTGAGGGACTCGGTGAATAGAATCATGTATGTCACACCAAATATCATGTATGCATGTAACGTGTCGCGGCCCGCCAGTGAGGGACTCGGTGGATAACGTGTCCCGGCCCTTCAATAAGGGACTCGGTAGAGGAGATCCGGTCCGGATTTGGCGCCATCATCATATAACGTGTCCCGGCCCTCTACTGGTGGGTTTCGGTGAACAATGCAGTGGAGTACGCACGAGAACATGTCTTGGCCCGGGACTCAGTGAACAGACATACAGAGACTTGCACGAACAGAGTAGTGCGAAACCATATGCACACAAATCAAGACTCAATAAATGCGTACACTTACTGACATTTGAAGGCTCAGAAACCAGTTTCAGGTCAATCCGACTTCGTATGAAAAAGTTACAAACGTTTGAAGTACAGAACGTTCTATACGCATTTTAGAGCAAATCTGAGATCTTTTCCGAAGGTTAGGGACATTATGACTTACAAAATTCTTTCAGAAACAAAACTCTTTATACTTATCTCGTTACGCAATCGTATGACAAACTGGATCATATCAGACATACTTATATCAGAAGCGAATCAGAATCGTAGGCAGACTCGAAAACATATTAAATAGAACTTCAGAAACAAATCTCTTCCGGATATCATATGGATCAAATCAAATATAACCTTTAGAATCATATGTACGTATCAAAATATATTAAAGACTCGATAAAATAGTTAAACGTACTATCATTTGGAAACCAAAATGTTAATCATACCAATTGTCTTTCGAATGCCCTTCAGAAACATATCAAACAAAACTTTGGAACATTTACGCATACAGAACTCTTTAGGGACAAAACTCAAAATTCAAGAGTAGAACTTCCCCTAAGTGCATATCATATCATACCTTATATGGCTCTAGGACATGCCAAAGAAAAGAAAGGGTAAGCCTTACATACCTGTGCCACGCCTTACTAGCTACGCTTATTGTCCAAATTCGCGAATCTACATTCAAGAGAATTAACATAACCATTAGATTCATTGTCATATACTCATCTTAGTCTTTCAAACGAATTTGCTTATATTCTGCCGAAATTTCGGCAGCATTTCCCTTGTAAATAGACCATCCCCGAGAATTTAACTCGGCTAATTTATCAACAACAAACCCGAGAATGGAACTCGGCCACATTATCAACGACAATACCAACAATTTTATTCAATTCAATTCAATTCAACAACCCCAACCTTACAATCTTCCAACCACATCCTTTACCTCTAAATTCAAGAGTTACATTCACAATCCACACACTACAATTCCTTTCATACAAACATAAGAACCATACTATTATTACACTAACTTCTCCAATAATCACAAACGATTTCCATTTCACTTTAAACCACTAAATCTTCATTTAACATCATAAAATCTATTACAACAACAATTAGAATACTAAGTAAAATTAATTCATTCCTTCCATACAATGCCCACACCTATACGGCCAATACCACCCACGGCCACAAGTACAACTTCACTTTCACATTGTCACACCTTCATGTTCATCATGAAATCCACAACACAACAATCAAACCACTAAATAAATTCAATCCATTTTTCCACACACACACACACCCCATTCGGCCACACACACTACATGCATGTTTCCATAAATTTCATCCATTTTCACACTCCACAACATATACAAACCATGCACAATATATGAAAATGAAGATTAAACCTTACCTTCTTCACTCCACTCCTTCACTCGGCTAGGGATGAAATCGCACAAACGGGTGGTTCTCTTGCTCCAACAACCACTCCACGTCGTAGAGGATCTTCCAATTGGTAGAAGAACTAGAAAAAAAAAATTCCTCAATCAATTTCCATGGCCAAATTCGGCCATGGCTTGGCCGAATGGCCCTTCCCTTATTTGTTTTCTTTTCCTTTCTTTCTTGTCTCTTGAATGATGAATTATGTGTCTTACCATATAAGCTCATATATATATATATAGTTATTATAAGCATGTGAGGGGCACATGCCCCCTTTCTAGAATTTTCTTAAATTTATAGCAAAGATGACTTATTTTGTCATCATTTTTCATTTTTTTTTCACATGGCCAATATGGCCCTTTTGGAACTTTCATGAAACTTGTGTGAAATTCTCATTTTGCCCCTCGACTTTCCTCAATATTACCATTTTGCCCCTAGCCTTCCACATTATTTCCATGACCTCTTTTGTGAATTTCCCTTTGTACCCCTAGCCTTTCACAATATTCTACACCAACCATATTCACAAATACTATTCACCAACAACTTGCACATTAAAATAGTATTTGAAAATAGTCTTGCCGCTAATTTTTTTGCAAGTGCCTCGAAGTTTCCGAACGTACAAAATACGGGTCATAACATGAAGATTATATTATATGAGTATAATAATAACATATATATGACATTTGGAAACCGTATGGTGCAAATCAGTTAATACGTTACTTGATGAATAGCCCTTGTAACCATAAGTTAAGGTGGGGCTCACATGCCGGGGTTTTATAAAGGACATATGAAAAGTTATATGAGTAGTACATGGGAAGTTGAGCAAGTCTTAAAAAGGACCCTTAGGCCAAATATGGGCATCAGCCCTCCAAAAGGATGATTTAAGGATACGTTTTCGGACGATCTAACTTAAAGAGGCCAAAACGCCATTATAAGTTTAGAATTTGAAAACACACCAAAAATAAAAATTGTAGATAATTGAAATAGCTTTCTAACATTATGTCGTGGGACCTCATACGATATCAGGATCAAACGTTATGAGCATTTTAAGACAGACTGTCAGAGCAGAGAAATTTACTCTGCGCAAACGCTCCCCAAGGTGGCGCGATCGCGCAGAGCAAATTTTAAGTCGGTCCAGGCAGAACCTAGAACGTTATAAAAAGGAGCTTACCCTTTTTTCCTCATCAAACACCCCAAATCTTCTCCAAAATTCTGGACAATTTCCCCCAATTCCCAGGACCAAATTTTGAGCCCAAATTAGGTATAATTCTCGAATTTCGATGCAGACAGCATATACTTGCGATTTAAAATCGTATCGCGGCGTGCTTTGGTCAATTTCAAGAAGAAAAGTGAAGATATAGCAATTATATTGGGAGTAAGGTATGAATATCTTATCATTAATGTTAATTTATTTACGGAGGTAAAGTCATTAAACAATTGTATAGCGAGTTGGTTAGTTATGGAAATTAGAAAACACCGTGTGGGGTGTTTCAAGGAATATTTTGGTGTTGATAATGATGTTATTGTCATTGTTGTCGTTGTTGTTGTTGTTGGTTGCTGAATTATAATTTCGGGCTAGGCATATAAGTAGGGGAGATGCTGCCCGAATTTCGGCAGATTTTAAGGAGATTAAATTTGAAGGCTTAGGATAAGTATATAACAATGAGCCTAACCATGGTATGAATGGTCTTATATGTAGATTGTGAGACTGGATATAGGTGGGAAAGCCGAGACGTGAATTTTCAGGTATGTTAAGGCTCGTCCCTTTCTTTCAAATGCATGATTCCTATGTTATGATTCCATAAATGTTTCTGTAACCACCTTGTTTCCAAAAGCTATAAGTTTATGATTCTGAAAATCTTCTTATGATGTTAAAGATGAGAATGTTTCCATGATGATTACGATGATGATGATTTTATGTTTAAACGTCTCAAGTTATGATTTCAATGATGATATGAGAATTATGAGTTATTTCATGATTTTTCAATCTTATTCATTGTTGTTCATCTCATCTCATGTTATTCGTTCCTTCGAGGTGAGATATAGTGATGATGAATAATCCATAATTTTAATCGGAGGTTACCGACCCTACGTCACTCCGATAGAGTAGTAACATTTAATTGGGCTCTCGTGCATGTTATATGTATTTATATATGAGTAATTTAGATACTACAGATATATTTTACCGCACCTTAATGGCCGGACAAGACCGCGCCTTAATGGACGGACAAGATACTATATATATTTTACCTCGCCTTAATGGCCGGACAAGACCGCACCTTAATGGCCGGACAAGATACTATATATATTTTATCGCGCCTTAATGGTCAGACAAGATACTATATATATTTTACCGCCCCTTAATGGCCGCACACGATACTAAATATATTTTACCGCGCCTTAATGGCCGGACAAGATACTATATATATTTTACCGCGCCTTAATGGCCAGACAAGATACTATATATATTTTACTGCGCCATAATGGCCGGACAAGACAATATATATATTCCACCGTGCCTTAACGGACAGACAAGATACTCTATATGTATATATGGAAAAAAAAAATTAAAAAAAAAAAGCTAAGCATGTACGACATCCGCCTTAAAAAGGCATTCAAAGTCACAAGCTGATCTCTTTTATATTACGTTATCTTCATACTTTCATTATGTTGTTATTCATGTCTTACATACTCAGTACATTGCTCGTACTGACGTCCTTTCTTATGGACGCTGCGTTTATGCCCGCAGGTAGACAGGTAGACGGATCTGACCCGTAAGTGATTTATCAGCGGATTCTCAAGAGCACTCCACTTACTTCGGAGTTGCAGTCTATGGGTATTGGTCCTTATGGTCACTTGTATTCTATGTAGAGGTTCGTAGACATATGTGTACAGTAGATGTTTCATAACCTTAACATTTCATATCGTTGGATCATATTTTAGTAGCCTTGTCGGCTGGTAATGATGGACATAATTATTGAAGATTATATGGAGAAGTGTCGTTTATATACTTACAGATTGTGATATCCATGAGTTATCTTTATGGTCCACCTAAAAATAATTATAAGATGATGAAGATGATGAGTTAAAGTATAGCGATTCGAGAGTTCATGATATGATGATCCTATAACGTTAATGATGTCATTATTGTTAACACTCACCTTATATACTATTTCCTTCAGGGTGAGGCAGAATACTTATGAATGCTCATACTATAATCGGGGGTTCACGACCTTATGTCACCCCGACATAGCCATAGTTGCATTCAAAGCCTAATGTATTCTCCTAATGATAAATGTGAAATGATGCTAAGTCATGATATGTCTATAACATGATCAATAATGCTAGCCTATAATATGCCTATGTTGTGTATGAAAATGCCGAGCTATGATAAGATTATGATCTGTTCATGAGATGTGTAATAAGGATGGGTTATGATTGACTATATGACGATACGATTCCACCGCGCCAATATGTCCGGGCATGTCACCGCTAAGGCGGGCTGCATATGATTTCACCGTGCCTAGATGGTCGGGCATGTCACCGCTAAGGCGGGCTGCTATGTTTACACCGAGCCTAGAGGGCGGGGCATGATCACCACTAGTGGGCGGCTTATGATGGTTACCCGGACGCGGGTTAACGATGAGGATTATGATGTGATGATATAGGTGATGCGATGATATATGTACCATAATTATGTAAAAATATGATATATATATGTACGAAATGTATTTGCCTATGAAACTCATGCAGGTTATATCTTTCTCTTATGGCTCATGATCCTTCTATTATATTTATTCCATTCCTGTTTTACATACTCAGTACAATGTTCATACTGACTTCCATTTTCTTTGGACGCTCTGTTCATGCCCACAGGTAGGCAGGGAGGCGAGCTTGATCCAGACTCGTAGGAGCTGATAGCTGATTGAAAGCACTCCTTTGTTCCGGAGGTTCTTGATTATTCTTTTGTGTATATTTGTATATGTTAGGCACGACGGGGTCCTGTCCCGTCCTTATGTCTAGTACTCCAGTAGAGGCTCGTAGATACACAGTGTGGGTTATGTGGTCTCACGAGATTGCTACTATGTATATGTATATATTATTTTGATAGCCGAAGGGCTTAAGTATATAAAAGTGCTTATGTTTTCTAATGAAAGAGGATTTTCTTATAATATGGATATGAAACTGATAAAGGAACGTTGAATGAGTATAATGAGTAATAGAACGAGTGGTGCTCGGTGGTTAACCCCGGGTACCCGTCGTGGCCCCTAGGCGGGTCGTGACAAAAGTGGTATCAGAGCAGTTCGGTCCCAGGAAGTGTCTACTAGCCGTGTCTAGTAGAGTCTTGTTTATGGTGTGTTGCGCGCCACATCAATAAACAGGAAGCTACAGGGCATTTAGGAAAAATGACCATCTTTCTTCTAATGAGATCGTGCGATAGAGCTGTGTATAAGATTTTATCCTCCCCAATAGTGTGTTGTGATTTCAGAAATGCCGCTAAAGGGAAAAGCTACAGCCGCCCAGAAGGGCAAGACTACGGCAAAGAGGCGGGTAAAAAGAGAGCCTCCGATGAATATTGAAGAGGGCGAGTCACATAATGAGGCCCTATCTAATACTTCCTCCACCCCGCCTAATGTGGAAGAACGAGGAGGAGCTCCAGCTCCAATTCTTCCACCAGTTGCTTCGGGTCAACAAGTGACTGAGGTCATACATCTATTGACACAGTTGGTTGCCGCTCAGGCACAGCGGCAGAATGCGAGCCCAAGTGATCAGTCAACTAGTACCCGAGCCCGTGACTTTATGAGTTTGAATCCTCCGGAGTTTTTCGGGTCGAAGCCGGATGAAGACCCGCAAGGTTTCATAGATGAGATGTTGAGGACATTAAAAACTATTCATGCCTCTGAGACTGAATCCGTGGAGTTGGCCTCTTATAGACTCCGAGATGTGGTGGTATTGTGGTATAATAATTGGATAGCATCGAGACAAGAGAATGCGCCTCCACCCGTATGGCAAGAATTTGTAGATGCTTTTATCCGTCACTATTTGCCACCCGAGGTTCGCCGAGCTAGAGCGGATAGATTTCTAAATTTGAGGCAAGGAAATATGAGTGCCCGGGAGTATAGCATGTAATTTAATTCTTTGGCTAGATATGCCCCGACTATGGTGGCTGACATGGGAGATCGTGTACATAGATTTGTGAGTGGCTTGGGGCCACATTTGTTCAAAGATTGCTTGACGGCTTCGTTGCAAGAAGGGATAGATATTTCCCAAATACAAGCCCATACCCAGAACTTAGAGGGACGACAGCAACCACAAAGGAGTGATCGTGATATTGATAGAAGGCAAAGCAAGCGGGCCAGATCTATGGGGACAGGTAGCGACTATAGAGGGGGATCGAGGCAGACTTATTCCCGACATTCAAGCCAGTCAGTGACTAGTGTGCCTCCACGATTTGTAGATAGGAGATATGATCGCTCTTTTCCTTCAGGACAGGGTCAAAGTTTGAGAGCTTCGGGTTCTCAGTTTGGGGGTGATTATAGTCAGAGGATACCACCAGTTCCATGATATAGCCGGTGCCGAAAATTACACTCAGGGCCATGTCGCCAGGACACAGATTCTTGTTATGTTTGTGCACAGACTGGGTATTTGATGTGAGATTGTCCCTCGCGGTATGGTAGAGGTGGGGTTCAGCCCACAGGTTCAGTAGCTGGTTCTTCCTCAGTGCTCCCGGTAAGGCAGACTCCCCAGATGTCAGCAGGTCGAGGCAGAGGCAGAGGGGTAGCATCCACTTCAGGTGCCACTCAGCCCCGTGTATATGCTTTAGCCGGACGGCAGGATCTTGAGTCCTCCCCGGATGTGGTTACAGGTACATTGTCTATATTCTCCCGTGATGTGTATGCATTGATAGATCCGGGCTCTACTTTCTCTTATATTAATCCATATGTTGCTGGTTGTATTAGGGTGAAACCTAAGCCAATAAAACCTTTTGAGGTATCTACTCCGGTTGGTGATCCCGTGATAGCTAGACAAGTGTAACAAAATTGTGTAATTGTGATATGTGATCGCCAGACCAAAGCTGATTTGATTGAGCTGGAAATGTTAGATTTCAATTTAATTATAGGTATGGATTGGTTGGCCTCGTGCTATGCAAATGTCGATTGCCGAATGAAAGTGGTTCGATTCCAATTTCCAGGAGAGCCCGTGCTTGAATGGAAGGGTAGCGCAGCATCTCCAAAAGGTAGGTTTATTTCCTACCTTAAGGCAAGAAATATGATAGCCAAGGGCTATATTTATCATCTAGTTCGGGTTCATGACACCGAGGCAAAATCGCCAACTTTCCAATCTGTTCCGTTAGTGAATGAATTTCCGGATGTATTTCCTGATGAACTTCCAGGTCTTCCTCCAGAAAGAGAGATTGACTTTGCTATTGATGTGTTGCCGGATACCAAGCCTATTTCCATTCCTCCTTACCGAATGGCTCCGGAAGAAACGAAAGAGCTAAAGGCGCAGTTGAAAGATTTACTTCAGAAGGGGTTTATTACACCCAGTTCATCGCCGTGGGGAGCACCAGTCTTGTTCGTGAGAAATAAAGATGGCTCTCTCCGAATGTGCATCGATTATAGGCAATTGAACAAGGTGACGATAAAGAACAAATATCCTCTTCCAAGGATTGATGATCTATTTGATCAACTACAGGGTGCCAAATGGTTTTCTAAAATAGATTTGAGGTCGGGTTATCATCAAGTGAGGGTTAGAGAACAAGATATTCCTAAAATAGCCTTCAAAACGAGATATGGCCATTATGAGTTCCGGGTGATGTCGTTTGGGCAGACTAATGCTCCGGCCGTGTTTATGAATTTAATGAATAATGTGTTCAGGCCACTCTTGGACTTATTTGTGATAGTATTCATTGATGATATTCTAGTGTACTCTCGTACAGAATCGGAACATGCAGATCATTTGTGAATTGTTCTTGGAATTTTTTGAGCCCGGGAATTATATGCAAAATTTTCGAAATGCGAGTTTTGGCTGAATTCCGTAACATTTCTGGGCCATGTTATTTCAAATGATGGTATTCGAGTCGACACTCCAAAAAGTGAAGCTGTAAAGACTTGGCCAAGGCCTACGACACCTACAGAGGTTCGTAGTGTTCTGGGATTGGCAAGTTATTATAGAAGATTCGTAGAGGGCTTCTCATCTATTTCAGCCCCATTGACGAAGCTAACCCAAAAGTCAGCTAAATTTCAGTGGAATGATGCTTGTGAACGCAGCTTCCAAGAATTGAAGGACAGATTAACCTCAGCTCCAGTTTTAACACTTCCAGAAGGGCCAGATGGTTATATTGTGTACTGTGACGCTTCCGGCGTTGGGTTAGGATGTGTGTTAATGCAGCACAGAAAATTCATTGCATATGCTTCGAGACAGCTACGGAAACATGAAGAGAACTATCCAACTCATGATCTCGAATTAGCTGCGGTTATTCATGCACTGAAAATGTGGAGACATTACTTGTATGGTGTGCATGTTGATATCTATACAGATCACAAAAGTCTTCAGTATATTTTCAAACATAAGGAGTTAAATCTGCGGCAGAGGTGGTGGTTAGAATTACTGAAAGATTATGATGTGAACATCTTGTACCACCCCGGAAAGGCGAATGTAGTAGACGATGCACTTAGCCGCCGATCAATGGGCCGTTTATGTGAAGTTTCTCTAGAAAAGAAAGAGATGGTTCACGAGCTCCACCAACTAGCTAATCTTGGAGTACGTGTAATTGATTCGGGTAATGCAGGGATTAGTGTTGATGATCCCACAGTTTCGTCCTTGGATGTGGAAGTGAAAGAGCGGCAATATGAAGATCCTCAGTCAAGCCATTACAGAGACATATCATATGCAAAGGAGAAGTCTCCATTTGAAGTTCCTATGGATGGAATTCTTAGGTACCGAGGCAGGCTATGTGTGTCGAATGTGGCAGAATTGCGCCAACGAATTCTAAAAAAATCACATTATTCCCGGTATTCTATTCACCCAGCTGCAACCAAAATGTATCATGATCTCAAGATGATATATTGGTGGGATGGCATGAAGAGAGACATAGCAGAATTTGTAGCTCAGTGTCCAAATTGCCAACAAGTAAAAGTCGAACATCAAACGCCAGGAGTATTATTGCAATCAATGGAAATCCCTACTTGGAAATGGGAGGTGATCAATATGGATTTTATCGGGGGATTACCCCGTTCCCGAGGCAAGTATGATTCCATATGGGTGATTGTGGACAGACTCACGAAACAGCTCATTTTCTTCCGGTTATAACTACCTACTCAGCGGAAGATTATGCGAGATTGTATCTCAAAGAAATTGTGCGACTTCATCGTATTCCACTATCCATTATCACAGATAGAGGATCACAATTTAAATCCAAGTTCTGGAAGTCTTTCCAAGAAGGTCTAGGTACCCAAGTGAAGCTTAGCACGGCATTCCATCCGCAAACTGATGGGCAAGCCTAGCATACTATTCAAACCCTGGAAGATATGCTACGAGCATGTGTGCTGGATTTCAATGGCAGTTGGGATGATCACTTACCCCTTATTGAATTTGCATACAATAATAGCTACCATTCCAGTATCCAAATGGCTCTGTATGAAGCATTATATGGAAGGAAATGTAGATCTCCAATTGGATGGTTTGAAATAGTAGAAGTGCAGTTAATAGGCCCTGAATTGATTCAGCAAGCAGTGGAAAAAGTCAAGGTGATCTGAGAACGATTGTTGACAGCCCAAAGTCGCCAAAAGTCATATGCGGATAATCGCCGACGAGACTTGGAATTTCAGGTTGATGATTAGGTATTTTTGAAAGTGTCGCCAATGAAAGGGGTGATGAGATTTGGCAAGAAAGGGAAGTTAAGTCCTAGATACAATGGACCCTATAAAATTATCCGCAAGGTGGGTCGTATAGCCTATGAGTTGGAATTGCCTTCAGAGCTTGAATCAGTCCATCCAGTCTTCCATGTTTCGATGCTCCGCAAGTGTGTTGGAGATCCCATGAGAATTGTTCCGATTGATGATGTCTAAGTGACAGAAAAGCTAGCATATGAAGAAGTGCCTATTGCCATTCTAGACAGGCAAGTGCGAAAACTTCGAAATAAAGAGGTAGCATCAGTCAAGGTCTTATGGCGAAACAACAACCGGGAAGAAATGACTTGGGAAACGGAAGAGAGTATGAAGTCCAAGTACCCGCATTTATTCCAACCCCCAGAGGAGCTTCGAGATGAAACAATAACATTATGAGGTATGTATGCTTTATTTTCATGCTTTTGGTCATGTGTGGCAATAGATATGTTGCTGTTATGTTATGGCCCTGTGAGGCAATGATATTATGGGTTGTGTGACAGGTTGGTAGTCCCATATTATAGGGGAAACTCTGGCAAAATTTTCGTAGAATCCCGAGTGTTTAACATTCGGGGACGAATGTTCCAAAAAGGGGGAAGAATGTTACACCTTGGAAAATTCCCTGTTAATGTACAGTGAATAGGCTAGCAAAGAACACGAGGTATACAGTGATTTGGATAAGTGAGGAATAGCATTTGATGATCTTAATCGAGATTCATAGACATTTGACCAAAAGGAAGAACCTTGGTAAAGAAAGTAAAGGGTATGTTGCGTGTAGGGTAAGAATTACGAGCGATGAGTTAATGATGGCATAATGATGTCTTGGAGACGAGTTATAACTTCCCTTAGATTGGTATTGAGGTGCTAAACAAGTGTCAAGGAGGTTCTATAAGGATCGGAGATCAAACGAGTCGACGAGAACGAAAACGGAACCACTAGGCATTATACGGCCCAACATACGGACCGTATAAATTATACTGGCCATATGTTAGGCCGTATAATTGGTCAAGAGGGACATCACATTCTGGACCAAACATACGGTCCAACATACGGACCGTATGTTGGTCCGTATAAGTTGGTCGGGACAGGTTCAACATTTAATATAAGGGACCTCTCTCATTTCATTTTATTTCATTCCCACTCTCCACAAGTCAAGAAACCTCTAGAATATTCTCCATCACTCATCCACAAGAATTCAAGGGAATACCAAGATCAACAACACCAAATCCATGAAAACAAGTGTATGAAACCTAGTGAAAGTCATCCAAGCCAAGAAATCCTAAGAGAAGTGAAATAGGGTTTTGGTGCTAGAAGAGTATTTCCATTCAAGGGTTGTTCACCCATCATCTAAGATAAGTTTCATGACCATACCATGTTGTTTAAGGTATTGGAAGGCTAAGACACTTGAATTATAGAAAGACATAGAAAATGGGTCATAAATGAGTGAATAGTGTCATTGTTGAATAGTGGTTGGGGTGAATCATGAATGTTGGTATGTCGTGATCGTGAATACGTTATAAATGACATTTAGACCATGGAATAAGTATTATATATGAGAAGAACTTTATAATGAGCTATAACCATAAATATGGAGGAATTGAAGAGAAATGGTGAATTGTGGTAAATGTATACAAATGATGATTATCGTTTGCAATATTGTGAATGTTGATATGAACGTTTGGGAGCTGATATAGAACATGGGAAAAGTAGTATAAATGAAGGAAATGCTGCCCAATTTTCCCTAGCGTTAGTAAGTCCGTTCTTATAATTGTTAGCTAATGTCGATACGAATTCTCTTGAAGGTAGAACGTGTGCACCTAAGGAGAACAAGCAAGCGATAGATTCGTAAACGAAAAAGGTATGTAAGACTTATCCCTTCCTTCAAAGGCATGAATCTTTCAAGCTTTCCATGATCCTCCTATATGATGGAGCTTATGAGTCCGTAAATATACCAAATTACATTCGAGCAAGATGATGATGATGATGAGTTAAAGTATAGCGATTCGAGAGTTCATGATATGATGATCCTATAACGTTAATGATGTCATTATTGTTAACACTCACCTTATATACTATTTCCTTCAAGGTGAGGCAGAATACTCATGAATGCTCATACTATAATCGGGGGTTCACGACCTTATGTCACCCCGACATAGCCATAGTTTCCTTCAAAGCCTAATGTATTCTCCTAATGATAAATGTGAAATGATGCTAAGTCATGATATGTCTATAACATGATCAATAATGCTAGCCTATAATATGCCTATGTTGTGTATGAAAATGCCGAGCTATGATAAGATTATGATATGTTCATGAGATGTGTAATAAGGATGGGTTATGATTGACTATATGAGGATACGATTCCACCACGCCAATATGGTCGGGCATGTCACCGCTAAGGCGGGTTGCATATGATTTCACCATGCCTAGATGGCCGGGCATGTTACCGCTAAGGCGGGCTGCTATGTTTACACCGAGCCTAGAGGGCCGGGCATGATCATCACTAGTGGGCGGCTTATGATGGTTACCCGGACGCGGGTTAACGATGAGGATTATGATGTGATGATATATGTACCATGATTATGTAAAATATGATATATGTACGAAATGTATTTGCCTATGAAACTCATGCAGATTATATCTTTCTCTTATGGCTCATGATCCTTCTATTATATTTATTTCATTCCTGTTTTACATACTCAGTACAATGTTCGTACTGACGTTCGTTTTCTTTGGACGCTGTGTTCATGCCCACAGGTAGACAGGGAGGCGAGCTTGATCCAGACTCGTAGGAGATGATAGCAGATTGAAAGCACTCCTTTGTTCCGGAGGTGCTTGATTATTCTTTTGTGTATATTTGTATATGTTGGGCACGACGGCGTCCTGTCCCATCCTTATGTCTAGTACTCCAGTAGAGGCTCGTAGATACGCAGTGTGGGTTATGTGGTCTCACGAGATTGCTACTATGTATATGTATATATTATTTTGATGGCCGAAGGGCTTAAGTATATAAAAGTGCTTATGTATTCTAATGAAAGATGATTTTCTTATAATATGGATATAAAACTAATAAAGGAACGTTGAATGAGTATAATGAGTAATAGAACGAGCGGTGCTCGGTGGTTAGCCCTGGGTACCCGCCGCGGCCCCTAGGCGGGTCGTGACATTAAGTGATCACCGACATAAGGGAATCAAAGATAAGTGTAATTATGTTGGAATGAAGATGTGGTAAAGTGTGAAATTTCCATAGCCCTATCATCACCAGTCACATCGCAAGACTTGACGAAAAGAAACTAAAGAAAACGTTTTGGTAGGAGTTCAAAAATATTGTGAGCTATCAAATTAGTTTGAACTCGGATTATGAGTTTGCCATAAGTGTAACTGTACTACGAAGGATAATAAATAGTGAGGAAACATTATGTATATAAGCATTTAAAATATTACAGTAAGGATATTGGTATAACTGATCTTGGAGAGGAATTAGGAAGGATGGTTTGAGGAACATAATCATTAAGAGTAGGGATTGAGTAGCGATAAAGTAATGTTGCACAACATTTGGGGTGTCAGGGTAAGAGAGATTGTGACGAGGATGTAAAGATCAGAGGGTCTGACTAATGAACTACAAGGGGTCAATACAGTGCGTAGTCCGAGATAGTATTAAAGGAGTAAACAAAGAAAGACGTCGTATTCGCGCAAGGGAGTTGCCCACTAATAGGGAAATATATAACATGACGGAGAGAGCATTCATAGAATGGCAAGTAGCCGCGACCTAGTAAGGCAAAATTTACTGTAACAGGGACAAAATAAGAAAGGGCTACTACTTGATTTCTGATTATGTACATGAGGACAAAAGGCGATGGAATTCACCAATGAGTTCAATAAAGGAGTTAAGGAAGAACGAGAAGAGACTGACCCAATTTATAGTCTAAGCACATGGTAACCAGACTCTAAGGGGAGGATAACCGTTCTGGGGAATCAAAGATGATGTCATTGGTTTACAAACTACAACATTCGAGGACGAATGTTTCTAAGGGGGGAAGGATGTTACACCCCGAAAAATTTCGTGTTACCAAGACTGTAGACGGCTTAGTAAGAGCTCAAGGAAGAGTAAAATTATACAAGGATTAAGGATGAAGATTATATTATATGAGTACAATAACATATATATGACATTTGGAGACCGTATGGTGTAAATCAGTTAATACGCTACTTGATGAATAGCCCTCGTAACCATAAGCTAAGGTGGGGCTCACATGTCGGGGTTTTATAAAGGACATATGAAAAGTTATATGAGTAGTACATGGGAAGTTGAGCAAGTCTTAAGAAGGACCCTTAAGCCAAATATGGACATAATCCCTCCAAAAGGATGATTTAAGGATATGTTTTCGGACGATCTGATTTAAAAAGGCGAAAACGCCATTATAAGTTTGGAATTTGGAAACACACCAAAAATTAAAGTTGTAGTTAATTGAAATGCTTTCCAACCATAGTTCGTGGGCCCTCATACGATATTAGGATCAAATGTTATGAGCATTTTAAGACAGACTATCAGAGCAGAGAAATTTACTCTACGCGAACGCGCCCCAAGGTGGCGCAATCGCGCTGAACAAATTTTAAGTCGGTCCAGGCAGAAACTAGACCATTATAAAAAAGGTATTGCCCCTTATTTTCCTCATCAAACACCCCAAATCTTCTCCAAAATTCTGGAGAATTCCCCCCAATTCCCAGGACCAAATTTTGAGCCTAAATCAGGTATAATTCTCGAATTTCGGTCCAGACAACATATAATTGCGATTATAAAATCGTATAATGGCGTGCTTTGGCTCAAGTTCAAGAAGGAAAGTGAAGATATAGCAATAATATTGGGAGTAAGGTATGAATCTCTTATCATTAATGTTAATTTCGATTTATTTATAGAGGTAAAGTCGTTAAGCAATTGTATAGCGAGTTGGTTAGTTATGGAAATTAGAAAACACCGTGTGGGGTGTTTTATCGAATATTTTGGTGTTGATAATGATGTTATTGTCATTGTTGTCGTCGTTGTTGTTGTTGGTTGCTGAATTATAATTTCGGGCTAGACATATAAGCAGGAGAGATGCTGCCCGAATTTCGGCAGAATTTAAGGAGATTAAATTTGAAGGCTTAGGATAAGTATATAACAATTGGCCTAACCATGGTATCAATGGTCTTATATGTAGATTGTGAGACCGGATATAGGTGGGTAAGCCGAGACGTAAATTTTCAGGTATGTTAAGGCTCGTCCCTTTCTTTCACAGCCATGATTCCTATGTTATGATTCCATCAATGTTTCCATAACCACCTTGTTTCCAAAAGCTAGAAGTTCATGATTCTTAAAAGCTTCTTATGATGTTAAAGATGAGAATGATTCTATGATGATTACGATGATGATGATTTTATGTTTAAATGTCTCAAGTTATGATTTCAATGATGATATGAGAATTATGAGTTATTTCATGATTTCTCAATCTTATTCATTGTTGTTGATCTCATCTCATGTTATTCGTTCCTTCGAGGTGAGATATAGCGATGATGAATAATCCATAATATAAATCGGAAGTTACCGACCCTTCGTCACTCCGATAGAGTAGTAACATTTAATTGGGATCTCGTGCATATTATATGTATTTATATATGAGTGATTTACATACTATATATATATTTTACCACACCTTAATGGCCGGACAAGACCGTGCCTTAATGGACGGACAAGATACCATATATATTTTACCGCGACTTAATGGCCGAACAAGACCGCGCCTTAATAGCTGGACAAGATACTATATAAATTTTACTGCGCCTTAATGGCCGGACAAGATACTATATATATTTTACCGCGCCTTAATGGCCGGACAAGATACTATATATGTTTTACCGTGCCTTAATGGACGGACAAGACCGCGCCTTAATGGTCGGACAAGATACTATATATATTTTACCGCGCCATAATGGTCGGACAAGACAATATATATATTCCACCGTGCCTTAACGGCCGGAAAAGATACTCTATATGTATATATGGAAAAGTTTTTTTTTTAAAAAAAGCTAAGCATGCACGACATTCGCCTTAAAAAGGCATTCAAAGTCACAAGCTGATCTCTTTTATATTACGTTATCTTCATACTTTCACTATGTTGTTACTCATGTCTTACATACTCAGTACATTGCTCGTACTGACGTCCTTTCTTATGGACGCTGCGTTTATGCCTGCAAGTAGACAGGTAGACGGATCTGACCCGTAGGTGATTTATCAGCGGATTCTCA
This sequence comes from Lycium barbarum, assembly GCF_019175385.1. Taxonomy (NCBI): domain Eukaryota; kingdom Viridiplantae; phylum Streptophyta; class Magnoliopsida; order Solanales; family Solanaceae; genus Lycium; species Lycium barbarum. The sequence goes on from NC_083346.1 coordinate 35,178,312, forward strand.
AGAGCACTCCACTTACTTCGGAGCTACAATCTATGGGTATTGGTCCTTATGGTCACTTATATCCTATGTAGAGGCTCGTAGAAATGTGTGTACAGTAGATGTTTCATAACCTTAACAGTTCATATCGTTGGATAATATTTTAATAGCCTTGTCGGCTGGTGATGATGGACATAATTGTTGAAGATTATATAGAGATGTGTCGTTGTGTTGTGATATATGTCCTTACAGATTGTGATATCCATGAGTTATCTTTATGGTTCACCCAAAAATTATTATAAGATGTATTTTTAGAGGTGCTCGGCGTGTTAGCTCCGAGTGCCCGTCATGGCCCTCTGGTAAGGTCGTGACACCATGTCCGGTACAGTGATATTCGATCCATGGCAGCGCACCCGCTACGGCGAGTCTTCAATTGCTACCGCGAGACTCCTAACTCCCTTGTTCCATCACCGGCGCTCACTTGAGCGCTATGGCGGGTCCGCACCAGTGGAATAGCTCCCACAGCTGGAAAACCATCTTCCCCATCAAAAAACCCTGGTTACCTCAGGCAAATCTCAACAGATTTTGATAGGGATCGGGTAGCATGTTAGTATGCATGTCTTTTACACCCCATGAAGCATCATTTCGACAACAAATAGGCTACCAATTTTAAACAATAATAAAACCCTTCTTCCAAAAGCTCCCCAACAAGGTTTGTGCCCCCAAATCCAAGCTAATCTTAGGCAGTAGACCATGCTAAGACTTTGTGCATGTTAAATAACATGCCACACTTCGGATTCTCCCTCCCCAAAGAGACAAAACCCTTGTTCTAACAAATTAGAAAGTTTCTTGCAATATCCAGCAATTTAGACACGAAAGATTCTAAATAAAGGTTCCTAATGACTCCCTAGAGTGGTGATGAGTGATACATACCTTGAATTAGCCGAAGATTTGTAAGTCAGCCAAAAACTTCTGACCCTTGCTATTTCACCAAAGTTTTGCTCTTTTCTTTTGTGTTTTGAAGTATGGTTGTGAATGAGGTGGGTGGGGGTTTAAATGGGTGAAATGGGGGAAGGTTAGAGAACAAAGTTAATGAATAAGGAGAGAAAATCGTGGGGAGTGGGGAGGGTTAATGTTACACCCTGGAAATTTCGTGTCGCTCGCATTATGAATAGACTAACGTAAGCCTAAAGTGGACATAGAGCCCTTATAAGTTAAAGAAGGATATTTGATTATTTTAAGAGTATGCCTTAAGGTTCCTGAGTTATATCAGGCAATGGAAGCAAGTTCGTCGGATAAAGTGAGGATGTTGAGTCATGTTTGGAAATCTTTCATATCATGTGAACTACAGATTTCTTAGAATCACTTTGAGGGATAGATATAGAGCCCTTTGTACGGTTAACGAAGTTTTATCCAAGTACCAAGAAGGTTTCATAAGGATTGGAGGCCGAACGGATCGAAAAGGATGCATTTCCGCGAAATCGGGAAAATTGGGCAGTGTGCGGTCGTACACTCAGTGTGCTGAGCCTTATACTGGTCCCCAACGTGCCAAATTGGCTGGTATCACTGCTCAAAATCATCCCCAAGTTGAGGATGGATTGTTCGGCTGCACACTCAGTATGCTAGGCCGCATACTCATCATAAAGTGGGACGGGGTGATTTTGCCACCTTTTTAAATCCCAAACGACCCCAACTTCATTTCTAACTTTCCACACTTATTTTCCTGCATCTATAGAGGCTTCCTAAGAGTTATTTAGGGTTCCCAAACACCCTGCACTTATCCATATCATATAAAGAGAGAATCAACATCAAAGCACAAAATTAATCCATGGAAGGTGATAGTTCTTGCTTCCTTTCAAAGTAGTGGTGAAATTGGTCTTGGAGAGAGAGTTGAATAATGTGAAATTATACTACCACAAGGTATGTTCTCCATCCTATTCTTATGGTTGAGTTGATGTAAAGGTTTAGTACCCCTTAGAAAGGAGAAGAATTAAAGTGGAGAAGCTATAAGTGTGATAATGAAGAAGATGACCATGAAGTGAACTTGAAAAGGCGATTTTGGTCAAATTTGAGATTAAATTGAATATAACTTCTTGATTATGATATTGTGGATGTTGTTATATTTGTTTGGGAATTTTTTGCGACATGGTGGAAGTTGATGAAATAGGGGAAATGATGCCCAAGTTCAGATAGCTCACTAATTACTCTAGTTTAGATTTAAGAGTGTTTTCAAGACTTAACTTTAGTATGTATCTTCTTGAATGTAGATTTTGGGGGCTTGGAGGAAACTTTAGTAGTTAAGGAGACGAAAACGTACGTTAAAGCTATCCTTTCTTTCATTTTTTGCATGATCCTTACCACATGAACGAACGAACGTTTGAACAGGCTTCCATATTACTCCACTCTTAGAAGCATTAGGAGTACTCTAACCTGTGATGTTCCTGTACCTCTTTTATGACTACTCCTTCTGTTCATGGGTCTTGAGACCACATATACCAATGATGCTAGCTCAAAGATGTTTATCGAAGGTAGTATGGCTTTGTGTCACTTTGAGAGTCCTATTTATTCAGCTTACTTATGCATTGCATTCATTCATACACGTTCACATTGACCCATGACCAGAAGGCGTTATATACACATATATTATGTATTATGTATTATATATACGGATACATATAAGTATGGGGTATAGGGAAGGTGACGGCATTATATACGCATTACCACCTGATTAGCTGGTCATATGATGATATGAGGATGATGATGATGATGATGTTGATAGTGATGATGGTGCCGGCCGATATGACATAATGGGATTCCTACTGAGGCTTGACAGACGTTGTATACGCATATATGTATATGTATGACCTCATGCATACATGCACATGATTTATGCACATTATCGGTCCTCAGAAGTTGTTCAAACATACAGGTTACATTCAGTTACATTATAGGTTCCTTATGTTCTTTATCTTGTTACTCTTATGCCTTACATACTCAGTACTTTGTCCGTACAGACGTCCTTTTATTTGTGGACGCTGCGTTGATGCCCGCAGGTAGGCAGGGAGACGGACCAGATCCTTAGGTGCTCATCAGCGGATTCTCAGGAGCGCTCTATTTGCTTCGGAGCTGCAGCATATTGGTACTACTCTTTTATGTACATGTTTGGTAACGGAGGTATCCTGTCCCGTCCTTATGACTCCTAACATTCTATATAGAGGCTCATAGACATAAGTGTGTGTGGGTATAGTTACACGTCTCATAAACTTATCGGTTCACATCTTGTATATCATTTTTGTAGCTTTGTGGGATTGTGTATATGTATATGGGACAGAGTTGATGATTATCATGTAGATGAGCTTTTATTTGCCGATGTATGCCCGTACAGACTATGCTAGTTATGAGCTAGATATGTGGTCCACTGAGATACGATTAAGGAAGCATAGTAGGTGGTGCTCGGTAGGCAAGCTCCGGGTACCCGTCATAGCCCTTGGGTTGGGTCGTGACAGAAGTGGTATCAGTGCACTTCGTCCTAGGGTGTGTCTACGAGTTGTGTCTAGTAGAGTCTTGTTTATGGGTGTGAAGCGCGCCATACTTATAAACAAGAGGTTGTGGGGCATTTAGGAATGATTGACCTCTTTTTTCCTCATTATAGATCGTGCGATAGAGTCGTGCTCTAAGAATTATCTTTTCTTGACCGTGCGTTATGTTTTCAGTGATGCCTGTGAAGAGGAAAGCTACAGTATCCCAAAAAGGCAGGACAGTGGCAGTAAGGCGGACTGAACGGGAGCCACCAGCAGATATAGAGGAGTGTGAGCCCCATAATGAGGTTCCATCTCGGACCTCTCCTACTCCACCCATTTTCGAGGAGCATGAAGGGGCCTCAGCTCCTGCTCCGATACCCCCCAATTCCTCCACCAAATGCCTCAGGTCGTGAGATGAGAGTGGCCATCCATTTACTGACTCAATTAGTTGCAGCTCAAGCCCAACGGCTGGGTACGGGTCATAGTGATAGAGCTGTCAGTGCTAGAGGTCATGATTTCATTAGCTTGAATCCTCTTGAATTCTTTGGCTCGAACTCGGATGAGGACCCATAGAGCTTTATAAATGAGATATTGAGAAAGTTGCAGATAATACATGCTTCTGATGTTGAGTCAGTAGAGCAGGCTTCTTATAGATTACGAGATGTGGTTGTTCAATGGTATAGCAACTGGATATCCTCTAGGGGGATAAATGCACCTCCTCCGGTATGGCAAGATTTCGTAGGTGCCTTCCTCCAACATTATTTTCCGCCAGAGGTTCGATGGGCCAGAGCTGACAAGTTCTTAAATCTCAGATAGGGGAATATGAGCGCTCAAGAGTATAGCCTCCACTTTAATTCCTTGGCTAGGTATGCTCCAGCCATGGTAGTCGATATGGGGGGACCGCGTACACCGATTTGTGAGTGGTTTGGGGCCACATTTGATTAAGGAGTGCTTGACGGCCTCACTTCAGGATGGGATGGATATTTCTCATATTCAGGCCCATGCCCAGAATCTGGAAGAACAACAGTAGTCGTAAAGGGGTGAGCATGATTACGATAGAGGTTATGGTAAGAGGGCCAGATCTTTCGGTGATGTTAGTGAGTATAGAGGAGGTTAGAGGCAACAATATTCTAGGCATTCGGGCCAATCAGCAACTAGTGCACCTCCTCGCTTTGTAGGCAAGAGATTTGATCGCCCTATTTATTTCGGATCAGGTCAGAGTCCCAGAGTTTCGGGTTCCCAATATAGGGGTGATTCCAGCCAGGTGAGACCACCTTTACCGCAATGTACTCAGTGCGACAAGTTGCCTGCAAGGCAGTGTCATGTTTGTTATAACTGTGGGTAGCCTGGCCACGTTATGCGAGATTGTCCTTTGAGAGGAGGTAGAGGTGTAGCTCAACCGACGAGGTCTGCAGTTGGTTCTTCATCATATGTGCGCCCTCCTGGGCAGACTTCTCAGACTCCAGTTGGCTGTGGCAGAGGCAGGGGCATCCAGTTCGAGCGGTCCTTAGAATCGCATCTATGCCCTGGCGAGACAACAGGATCTTGAGTTTTCCCCTAATATTGTCACAGGTATATTATCAATATCCTCTTATGATGATTCGGGTTCTACCTTGTCATATATTACCCCTTATATTGTCGATTGTCTGGGATGAAACCCAAGCCACTCAAACCTTTTGAGGTGTCTACACCTGTTGATGACCCAGTGGTAGCTAAACGGATATATAGAAGTTGTGTGGTAGTAGTTTATGACCGTCATATGATGGCAGATCTGATTGAGCTGAAGATGGTAGATTTTGATGTTATTATGGGCATGGATTGGCTGGCCTCTTGTTACGCCAATGTTGATTGCAGAACAAAGATGGTTCGTTTCCAATTTCCGAGAGAACCAGTTTTAGAATGGAAAGGTAATACAGCATCCCCAAGAGGCAGGTTTATTTCCTATCTCAAGGCGAGGAAGATGATTGCTAAGGGCTATATATATCATTTAGTCCGAGTTCAAGATATAGAAGCAAAGCCGCAAACTCTTCAATCTTTTCCAGTAGTGAATGAATTTCCAGATGTGTTTCCAGACGAGTTCCCAGGCCTTCCACCAGAACAGGAGATTGATTTTACCATCGATGTGTTACCGGATACCAAGCCCATATCTATTCCTCCTTATAGAATGGCTCCTGCATAATTGAGGGAATTGAAGGAGCAATTAAAAGAGTTGCTTGAAAAAGGCATTATTAGGCCTAGTTCATCGTCATGGAGAGCGCCTGTGCTGTTCGTAAGAAAGAAAGATAGTTCCTTAAGGATATATATTGACTATAGATAATTGAATAAGGTGACCATAAAGAATAAATATCCACTTCCAAGAATCGATGACCTATTCGATTAGTTGTAAGGTGTCAAATGGTTTTCAAAGATAGATCTGAGGTTAGGGTACCACCAAGTGAGAGTTAGGGAAGAGGATATTCCGAAGACAGCCTTCCGAACTAGATATGGTCATTTTGAGTTTCAGGTAATGTCGTTTGGATTGACTAATGCACCGGCGGTATTCGTGAATTTGATGAATAATGTGTTCAGGCCTTTCCTAGATCTATTTGTGATTGTGTTCATCGATGATATCCTGGTATATTCTCGATCAGAGGCAGAGCATGCAGATCATCTACGCATTGTTCTTAGAATTCTTCAGACTCAGGAGTTATATGCAAAGTTTTTGAAATGTGAGTTCTGGTTGAATTCTGTGACTTTTCTGGGGAATATTATTTCAGCTGACGGTATTCGAGTGGATACCCAGAAGATTGAGGATATGGAGACTTGGCCAAGGCCTACTACTCCTATGTACCATTGACGAAGCTAACTCATAAATCAGCTAAATTCCAATGGACCGACGCTTGTGAGCGTAGTTTTCAGGAGCTGACAGATAGATTGACTTTGGCTCTGGTCCTAACGCTTCCAGAAGGATTAGAAGGCTATGTTGTTTATTGTGATGCTTCCGGTGTTGGGTTGGGTTGCGTATTGATGCAGCACGATAAGGTTATTGCCTATGCTTCAAGGAAGTTGTGGAAACACGAGAAAAACTACCTGACCCATGATTTAGAGTTAGCTGCGGTTTTTCATGCATTGAAGATATGGAGACACTATTTATATGGTGTTCATGTTGATATTTATATAGACCATAAAATCCTTCAGTATGTCTTCAAACAGAAAGAGTTGAATCTACGGTAGAGGCGGTGGTTGGAGTTATTAAAAGCTTATGATGTTAGTATTTTAAATCATCCAGGAAAGGAGAATGTAGTGGCTGATGCTCTTAGCCGCAAATCCATAGGTAGTCAATGTGATGTTCAGCCGGAGAAGAGGGAATTAGCTCGTTAGCTTCAACAGCTAGCCAGCCAAGGAGTTCGCTTGATAGACTCGGGCGATGCGGGAGTTACTGTCCGTAACTCAGTTGTCTCATTTTTAGTAGTGGAGGTGAAGAAGCGCCAATATGACGACCCTAAGTTAATTCATTTCAGAGATACACTTCCTTAGAAGAAAAAGTCACCATTTGAAATTTCTGCAGATGGAGTTCTCAAGTATCAAGGCAGATTATGTGTTCCTGATGTTGCAGGGTTACATTGACAGATTCAGGAAGAAGCCCATTATTCCCTTTATTCTGTCCATCCAGGAGCGACAAAGATGTACCATGATCTCAAATCCATATATTGGTGGGACGAAATGAAGAAAGATATAGCAGAGTTCGCAGTTCAATGCCCTAACTGTCAGCAGGTAAAGATTGAGCATCAAAAGCCCGGTGGATTGTTGCAAGCTATAGAGATTCCAACTTGGAAATGTGAAGTGATTAATATAGATTTCATTACAGGCTTGCCTCATTCTCAGCGTAAGTATGACTCTATATGGGTAATTGTGGATAGACTTACGAAGTCAGCTCATTTTCTACTAGTCAAAACCACGTACTCGGCGGAAGATTATGCGAAGTTGTATGTTAAAGAGATAGTGCGACTTCATGGTGTTCCAGTATCCATTATCACTGATAGAGGAGCACAATTCACAACTAATTTCTAGAAGTCCTTTCAAAAAGGTTTGGAAACTCAGGTGAGACTTAGCACAGCATTTCATCCACAGACTGATGGGCAAGCTGAGCGCACCATTCAGACCCTCGAAGATATGTTGCGGGCATGTGTATTAGACTTCGGAGGTAGTTGGGATGATCCTTTTTTGCTCATTGAATTTGCATACAACAATAGTTATCACTCCAGCATTCCAATGGCCCCATATAAGGCTCTATCTAGGAGAAAGTGTAGATCGCCAATTGGATGTTTCGAAGTAGGGGAGACAAAGTTAGTGGGCCCAGACTTGATCCAGCAAGCGGTGGAGAAGATCAAGCTTATCCAAGATTGATTGTTGACAGCCCAGAGCCGACAGAAGTCTTATGCGGACAATCGCCGTCGAAATGTGGAGTTCCAAGTTAATGAGTTGGTATTCTTGAAGGTGTCGCCTATGAAGGGTGTGATGAGATTTGATAAGAAGTGAAAGCTTAGTCCTCGGTACATTGGACCATATAAGATTGTGCGCAAGGTAGGCTAAGTGGCATATGAGTTAGATTTGCCTTCAGACTTGGAGTCAGTCCACCCAGTCTTCGATGTATCAATGCTTCGCAAGTGCATTGGAGATCCTTCCAGAATTGTACCTGTAGATGATGTTCAGGTCACAGAGCAACTATCCTATGAAGAAGTTCCCATTGCTATTCTAGACAGACAAGTTCGGAGACTCAGAACCAAGGATGCAGCTTCAGTTAAAGTTTTATGGAAAAGCAACAACAGGGAAGAAATGACTTGGGAAGCTGAAAAAGATATGAAGTCTAGGTATCCGCATTTATTTTCGCTCCCAGAAGAGCTTCAGACATAGACATCATTGTCTCCGGGTATGTAATGCTTTCTTTTAGTGATTCTTTGGTCGTGTGTGGCCATTATTGTTATTGTTTCGTAGCCCGGTGAGGTATTCTATATTGTAGGATGTTGTGGAAGGATGGTAGTGGTACATTTACAGAGGAAACTCTGGCGAAATGTTTCGTAGAATCCATAAGAGCCTAACATTCGAGTACGAATGTTCATAAGGGGGGAGGAATGTTACACCTTAAAAATTTTGTGTTGCTCGCATTATGAATAGACTAACGTAATCCCAAAGTGGAAATGGATCCCATATAAGCTTAAGAAGTATATTTGATAATTTTAAGAGTATGCCTTAAGGTTCCTGAGTTATATCAGGCAATGGAAGCAAGTTCAGCGGAAAAAGTGAGGAGGTTGAGTCATGTTTGGAAAGCTTTCATATCATGTGAGCTACACAATGTTCATCATCACTTTGAGGGAGAGATATAGATCCCCTTGTACGGTTAATGAAGTTTTAGACGATTTTCAAAAAGGTTTCATAAGGATTGGAGGGCGAACGAATCGAAAAGAACGCATTTCCGCGAAATCAGGAAAAATGGGCAGTGTGCGGTCGCACACTCAGTGTGCTGAGCCGTATACTGGCTGCCAATTTGCCAAATTGGCTGGCCTCACTACCCAAAAACATCCCCAAGTTGATGATGGAGTGTGCGGCCGCACACTCAGTATGCTAGACCGCATGCTCATTGCAAAGTGGGACGGGGGGTGATTTTGCCACCTTTTTAAATCCCAAATGACCCCAACTTCATTTCTAACTTTCCACACTTATTTCGATACATCTCTATAGGCTTCCTAAATGTTCTTGAGGGTTCCCAAAAACTCCACACTTTTTCATATCATTTAAAGAGAGAATCAACATCAAAATTCAAAAGTAATCCATGGAAGGTGATAGTTCTTGCTTCCTTTCAAAGTAGTGGTGAAATTGGTCATGGAGATAAAGTTGAGTAATGTGAAATTATACTACCACAAGGTATGTTCTCCATCCTATTCTTATGGTTGAGTTGATTTAAAGGTTTAGTACCCCTTAGAAAGGAAAAGAATTAAAGTGGAGAAGCTATGAGTGTGGTAATGAAGAAGATGACCATGAGGCGAACTTGAAAAGGGGATTTTGGTCAAATTTGAGACTAAATTGAATATAACTTCTTTATTATGATATTGTGGTTGGTTTTATTGTTGTTTGGGAATTTTTTTGTGTTATGGTGGAAATTGATGAAATAGGGAAAATGCTGCCCAAGTTCCGATAGCTCACTAATTACTCTAGTTTTGATTTAAGAGTGTTTTCAAGACTTAAATTTAGTATGTATCTTCTTGAATGTAGATTTTGGGGGCTTGGAGGAAACTTTAGTAGTTAAGGAGACAAAAATGTATGTTAAGGCTATCCTTTCTTTCATTTTTGGCATGATCCTTACCACATGAACGAACGAACGTATGAACAGGCTTCCATATTACTCTACTCTTAGAAGCATCAGGAGTACTCTAACCTATGATGCTCCTGTACCTCTTTTATGACTATTCCTTCTGTTCATGGGTCTTGAGACCACGTATACCAATGATGCTAGCTCAAAGATGTTAATCGAAGGTAGTATGGCTTTGTGTCACTTTTAGAGTCCTATTTATTCAGCTTACTTATGCATTGCATTCATTCATACACGTGCACATTGACCCATGACCAGAAGGCATTATATACGCATAGATTATGTATTATGTATACGTATACATATAAGTATGGGGTATGGGGAAGGTGACGGCGTTGTATATGCATTACAACCTGATTAGCTGGTCATATGATGATACGAGGACGATGATGATGTTGATAGTGATGATGATGCCGGCCGATATGACATAATGGGATACCCACTGAGGCTTGACAGGCGTTGTATACGCATATATGTATATGTATGACCTCATGCATGCATGCACATGATTTATGCATATTATCAGTCCTCAGAAGCTGGTCAAACATACAGGTTACATTCATTAACATTATAGGTTCCCTATGTTCTTTCCTTGTTACTCTTTTGCCTTACATACTCAGTACTTTGTCCGTACTGACGTCCTTTTGTTTGTGGACGCTGTGTTGATGCCCGCTGGTAGACAGGGAGACGGACCAGATCCTTAGGTGCTCATCAGCGGATTCTCAGGAGCGCTCCATTTGCTTCAGAGCTGCAGCTTATTGGTACTACACTTTTATGTACATGTTTGGGAACGGCGGTATAGACATAAGTGGGTGTGGGTATAGTTACACGTCTCATAACCATATCGGTTCATATCTTCTATATCATTTTTGTAGCTTTGTGGGATTGTATATATGTATATGGGACGGAGTTGATGATTATCATGTAGATGAGCTCTTATTTGACGATATATGCCCGTACAGACTATACTAATTGTGAGCTAGATATGTGGTCCACTGAGATACGATTAAGGAAGCATGCTAGGTGGTGCTCGGTAGGCTAGCTCCGGGTACCCGTCATATCCCTTGGGTTGGGTCATGATAGTTAAGTTGGTAGAGGGGGAACAATAGAAGTGGGTAGGTGAAAAGAATCACCCTCCCCATTTTAATCTGCTTGAGTAAGTTTCACTGCAGCGGCAGTCCTACCGCCGTAGAGGTATCACTAAAGTAGAAATCGCATCTACTTCAGTGGCCTGTGAAATGTTCCAATCTTCACACCCGCGGTCTCGAACCGCGGCAGCGGCTCGTGGGCTCGTTTTCTTGGCCATATTGATTTTATCCGTGTTACACGCTTTAAGTACTCTTCTTGATTTTGTACGCGGTCTTAACAGGCTTAGTGAGCCATTGAGAGTGTGGTGCCTCGCCCCTACCTTAGTTTGGCTAGTCTAGTGAAGAGTTTTCTCATGTCGCACGCAGTATTAATGTCCGTTAGCAGGTGTTCACTATGTTCGAATGCGAACGAGTTCCAACTAGTGCATGAGGGCCTTAATCGAAAATCCTTAGGTATTGAGATTTTAACGTAACTCTATTTGAATTATTAGCATGCAGTACGACAAACCTGTCTATTCCCGTACTGCCTCCGCCATTCGGGGACGAACGGTTATTTAATTGGTATCTGATGTAACAACCCGTCTGGCCGTTATTGGACTTTCCACAACACGTGTCTAAAAACCAAGTTGATTTGTTGTACGATTAGTCCACAGGGAAGGGTACGCTTAATTTTAACTATAGTTGAGTTAGTAAGGGCTAAAAATGTGTAGGGTCCGAGGTAGAGTAAGTCCACCGCAGCGGATAGCTCTATCGCTGTTGCGGTACCGCTACTGCTGACTAGTAGACCGCTACAGCGATCGATGCGTACCAGACCTAATGTTTGAAAACATTATTTCGGGATTTGACCTCTCTTTTCCACAAGACCTTCTTCTAGGCCGTTACTTGGGATATTTTCAGAGGAAAACACTCAGTGACTTGAGCAAGGTAACCCTTTAAACATCTTTCATGCTGTCTTTCTTAAAGTTAATCCTTCCCTTGCTAAGATTTATCTCATTAGGTTAATAAAAATGGATTCTTTATCATTGTTTCCACCCTAGGAAAGTGCGATGGGTATTCTTGCCCAGAATTCTTGTACTTTCAAAAACTTCATATAGATTCTTGTTTTAAGAAGATAAACTAAACCAAGAATAATGATCCTTTCGATATTCAAAGAATTGGTTAAGATTGACTTCATGAATTGGGAACTCGAGGAAAGAGTTATATTGTATGACTTGTAAGGATTAATTCATTATGTAATTTACATTACCGTGTGCACATTAATTTGACTCGGTACTCGGATTCGTGATATCCCTAGACTTTGCGTCATGGCTTCCGTCTTGGAAAACGGAAGGGTGAAGATTCCATGGACGTTCGTGGCAGCTGCTCGGTATTGAGGAAGGTTACGATTTACTTGAGTTAGACTTTCATTAGTGAGTCATATATATGTTATAGAGTTGATAGGAGAAAGCATGATTAGGTCTTCGGACACGGTGTTCGGTTGGTCATTATCTAGGTTAGTACGAATGCTGCTTTTGTGGGCTAGTCGCCAATAAATGAGTAGTTGAACCAAGGTGGGTGTTCTTATGTTTGAGGGAAGGGAAGTGGTATGTATATATTCTTGGTGCAGGTTTAGTTAGTGTGTGGGCGTCGCTCCATTATTGAGCTGGCCATGATAGGATCTTATTATACCGTATGCTAGGGTGACTCTTACTTGAATGAATCTGACTTTGTTGTGTACTAATTTTGTTGTTGAGTTGATTCTGTGAGTCTATCATTAAACTGTGGCATGAAGTCCTGTATTCATTGACATTGGGGTCTTGTATTCATTGGCATTTGTATTATTTACTGATTATGTTCCATATTGACTGTTGAACTAGAAATGTGTTGAGATTCATATTGTGATTAGATAAAGAGACATATATATATATATATATATATATATATATATATATATATATATATATATATATATATATATATATATATATATATATATATATATATATATATATATATATATATATAGGGACATTTAACAGGGGGTGAGGATGTGGCTTAGTTATGGACTCGTGATCCGAGGTCAGTTCCGGAGCGAGTGGTACATGGACATCGTGGATCCCCTGTAGATCATGACTATTAGGTAAACAATAACATTAGCATGTGTGTACGGTTGTAATACTATCATTGGTCGTATTTCATTTTACTTATTTCTACTCTCGTGACTGGCAGGTGATTATTTGATGATGTTCATTTTGGGTCACTGACTGTTGTGTGTACTTGCCAATTTGCGAGTCTGTCTAATCGTTGTAAAGAAGGAAAGAAGTTGTGGTTCCACCTCGACCGGGTTGACAGGAAGGTTTGTTGTTTCGTATTCATTAATCACTGAGATTCATGTGGTCTAGGAGTCTTTCTTGATTTGAGACTGATTACTGTTCAATGGTCTTTATGTTCCATTGTTACCTTGCTGTGATAGAGGTAGAGGAATCTGGGTAGACTTATGTCAAGATTTTTTACTTATGGATAGGATTTATAAAGGGGTGTACGATTGCACTTACATGTTTGTCTTGATTGATTCTTCACTATATTGCGTGAACTAATCTTAGTCGGCCTATGATGCTTACCAGTACGTGTGGTGTACTGATGCTACTCTTGCTACACTCCTTTTGGGGTGTAGATGTGTTTCAGGTTGTTGCTTGGAGGTTACATTAGCTAGAGTAGCGGATATCTTCCTACAGCTTCTGTATGTCTCATTCCAAAGGCAGAAGTTGGGTCATTTTTATTTTGGTTGTTTCCTCGCAATAGTAGAAGCTCTTGTACATATCTAGATTAGGTCTTGGGAAGGTGTGATTTTATAAATTAATAAAAAGTGTCATGATGTATCCTGCCTATTGTTTATTATAATCTGGTATATTTACTTTTTAAATGATTTTATTAACGAGATGGTTGGTAAGGGTTCGCCTATCAGATGAGATAAGGTAGGTGCCCACACGAACCGTAAATTGTGTCATGGCGGCAATCAAGTACAACTATAACACAGCCCAAGAACAAATACTACAAGTGATAGGAATATCAAGTCAAAATCAATATGATATATGAATGAAGCAAAGAGTGCATATGCAATGCAATGATATGCACTGGACAAATGTCTATCTCCGTACACATACTACATACAAAAACATCCATGTCTCGATTGTCATGACCCATGGGGGACCCTCGAAGTCCATGTAATAGTCACTCCGCACACAACCCAGAGATGACTCCACAACACCAACCACTCCGTCCACAGCCCAGAGGTGGTTCCATATCACTAGACATTCCGCACACAGCCCAGAGATAACTCTATAACACCAACCACTCCGCACACAGCCCAGAGGTAGTTCCATATCACTAGCCATTTCGCACATAGTCCAAAGATGGCTACTATATCAAGTATGTCCAAAGAATCTCGAATGTTTCCTTCTCACTTATCATCATCAACTCCAATCACAGGTAATATCAATGTGTCATAGAAATGAGGGTGAATGAAATGCATAATAACAATATCAAGTGAAATCATGTCAATCCCAATCGTGCCACACATAGACATATATCACAATAACAATATTAAATCAATCTCTTTCTTCTATCCATGATAATGTCAAGATAAGTGAGAAATAGCCGTATCACAACCATAATATGGCAACTAAGTAACGAGTCCAAGATCACACAAATGGCAACAAGCCAATACACAACAAGAGGCAACAAGCCCACAAATCAATAACAATAACAACCTAAGTAGTCCATCCCTACTTCATACCTGAAGGTGTAACATGCTTTCCCCGTCAATAACTAACTCTACATATGCTTCGCTAACCGGAATCTAACCAAAAGGTAAGCTGTAACCTACCTCGCTGCTGAGCTGGAGCCACAAATAATCAAATCTGAGTCTTGCCCTTCCGAAGAGCCTCCAAATACTCAAAGTCTAGACATTATCGAATTCTAAGTTAGAAACGAGAAACAACGGTACCCATATTGCTATACATTTGTTCGAATAAAAGTCAAATATGTAAGAGAGGAAAAATGGTCCCACATAGGTAAAACGGGTATTTCAAAGGTGGAATTGGTAACCCAATATTCTAGAAGTTGAATTCTATTCTCCAATTGATAATTTAGCTCAAGTATTGATCAATTTTATCGTTCAAGGCAAAAACCCCAATTTGGCCACAAACCCTAACTTTTAACATTTCAATTTCTCAACTAGAATGGAAGATTCAAGCCTATTGGTTACAAATTATTCCATTCTTAGATTTTTCAAATCCATCAATTAATCTCATATTGGAAGACTAAAATTCAAATAAAAAGGTATAAGTCAAAACTCATCTTCTTCCTTTAGCTCTATAGATTTTCTACCATTGATTCAAGTTTAGCAAAGGTAAATAAAGGAAAGCAAGGTTAGAAAGACTTACCCCAAGAAGAATACCCCTAGAACCTCTTCAAATCGCCTTAAAGACACTTAGGAGAATTAATTTTGGGAATGGGAGATGAAGAGTTTAATTTAGCATTAAATACTCTCTGAATCATCGTTCCCCGCCGCAGCGAAAAATTATCTGCTACAGCGAATCCGCTCCAACGGTTCCACTTCCACCATAGCGGTACACCATCTACTGGAGCGGATTCCTCAAGAACCCAAAGATCTCGTGCCAATGGGCCAGGCCTCACCGAGCCAGGTCCGTTTTGGCTCACAAGGTCTCGTTGGGGTGAGACATCAGACATTAGAACTTTCTGGGTTTTCATCAATTTCATCATATAACCTGACAATCACCCGAGACCTCCTAGATGCAACCCAGACATGTAAACATACATAAAATCATGTTACGGACTAACTAGTGGCCTCAGAATTCCCAATGGAGGTCTATTTGACAGGGTCAACATCCAATGGCCAAAAACCAACTTTTCAACCAATAAATGTTCCCATGTGCCTGGGGAACCAAACTGAACATCCCACCAAGTCATAATCAACCCTTCAGGCCTCTCGAAATTGACAAATTTCTGAAAAAGGTCTGTTTACCTAAAAGTCAACTATCAGTCAATCGTTATTCACTTTAACGCTCTATTTCTCATAAGTCATTATCAAACTTGCCTGATTACCTCAGGAATCGTAACACCCATCTCTGCGGGTCAAAATCATACTAATAGGGCTCGGAGAAAGGTCAATGGGGTAAATGGGTCAAAAGCACTATAACGACCAAACAGGTCGTAACATCAGATATGAATTAAACAATCGTTCGTCCTGGAACGACAAGAAAAGAAACGGGACCAAGTACCTGAGTCGGTAAATAATTGGATATATCTGGTATGCATATCGAACTCGGTCTCCCATATGGCCTCTTCAACCGGACGGTGCTTCCATTACACCTTAACTGAAGTTATCTCTTTTGACCTCAACTTTTTCACCTGCCTATCCAAGATCGCTATGGGCTCTTCCTCATAAGACAGATTCTTATCAAGAAACACGGAGTCCCAACGAATGATATAAGAACCATCTGAATGGTACCTCATCTGCATGGAAACATGAAATACCGGATGAATACCTGACAGGCATGGTAGCAAAGCTAACTCATAAGCCACCGTACTAACACGATGGAGAATCTCAAATGGACCAATGTACCTCAGGCTTAACTTTCCCTCTTCCCAAATCGCATGACACCTTTCATGGGTGAAATATTAAGAAAAACCAGCTCAAACCCCATAAACTCCAAATCTCAAACCTTTCGGGCCGAATACACATTTTGCCGACTCTGAGTTGCAGAAGTTTTTCCTGAATTAGCTTCACCTTGTCCAAAGACTCCCTCAACAAGTCTGTGCCCCAAGGCCTCACCTCAAAAACATCAAACCACCTAATAGGAGAATGACAACTCCTACCATATAAAGCCTCAAACTGCGCCATATTAATACTCGAATGGTAGCTATTATTGTACGCGAACTCTGCCAAAGGTAAGAACTGGTCCTAATGACCAGTAAAATCAATAACACAGGCTCTTAACATATCCTCAAGAACCTGAATAGACCTCTCGGACTGACCATCAGTCTGTTGATGAAACACGGTGCTAAGATCTAACTGAGTACCCAACTCACTTTGCAAGGTCCTCTAGAAATGGGAGGTAAACTGAGTACCTTGGTCTGAAATAATGGAAATGGGAACCCCGTACAATCGCACTATCTCTCGGATATAAATCCTGGCCAACTTCTTTGCATTATAAGTAATCTGAACTGCGATGAAATGAGAAGACTTAGTCAACCTATCAATAATAACCCAAACTGAATCAAACTTGTCCAAGGTCTTCGGAAGACCCACAACAAAATCCATGGCAATCCTCTCCCACTTCCACTCGGGAATGGGCATCCTCTAAAGCATGCCGTCGGGTCTCTGGTGCTCATACTTAACTTGCTGGCAATTCAAATGCTGAGCAATTGAATCTGCAATATCTCTCTTTATCGTTCCCCACTAGTAGTGATGTCTCAAATCACGATACACCTTAGTCGCCCCTTGACGAATAGAATACCTAGAGCTATGAGCCTCCTCAAATATCAAACGAATCAGACCACCCACACGAGGAACGCACACACGTCCCTTGATCCTCAAAATCCCCTCGATATCCAGTACGGCCTCCTTGGCCTCACCACTCAACACCTTATCACGAATCTGACATACCTGAGCATCATCGAACTACTGTGCCTTGGTCTGCTCCAAGAGAGATGACCTCACCTCAAAACATGCTAAAACCCTGACCGGATTCAAAATATCGAGTCGCACAAGACTGTTAGCCAGAGTCTGATCCTCCATGGCTAAAGGAAGCAATCAACCGAGCTAAACTGCCCATACTCACTTCCATTTAGCTCAATGCATCAACTACCATATTAGCTTTACTCGAATGGTATAGAATAGTGATATCAAAATCCTTAAGTAGCTCCATCCATCTATGTTGTCTAGAATTAAGATCCCTCTGGCTGAACACATGTTGTAGACTGCAGTGATAGGTGAATACCTCACAATGGACTCCATACAAGTAATGCTTTCAAATCTTCAAGGCGAAAACTATCGCTGCCAACTCCAAATGATTAGTAGGGTAGTTCTTCTCATGAATTTTCAACTGCCTAGAAGCATAAGCAATGACCTTTCCCTCTTCCATCAACAAGACGTCCAAACCAACACGAGACGCATCACAATATACTGAGAAGTCCTTACCTTCCACAGGAAATGCCAAAATCGAGGTTGTAGTCAACAAGGTCTTGAGCTTTTGGAAGCTCTCTTCATAAGCATTGGACCAATGGAAAGACAACTCTTTTTGTGTCAATCGAGTCAGGTGAGAAGTAATTGAAGCAAACCCTTTCATAAACCGACAGTAGTAACTAGCCAAACCCACAAAGCTATGAATCTCAGTCACTGAAGTAGGCCTCGCCCAATCTCTAACAGCCTGAATCTTCTTGGGATCAACCATCATCCCTTCCTTTGACACCACATGGCCCAAGAATGCCACTGAATCAACCAAAACTCATACTTAAAAAACATGGCATAAAGCTCCTTTTCTTTCAATAACCTAAGAACAATCCTCAAAACACGCTCAAGCTCTTCTTTACTCTTCGAATACACCAGGATATCATCGATGAAGACTGTGACGAAGAATCCTGGTATGGCTTGAAAATGCCATTCATCAAATCCATAAAAGCTGCCAGGGCATTCGTAAGCCCAAAAAAAATAATAATAAGGTACTCGTAATGACCATAACGAGTACTAAAGGTCATCTTCGGAATATCCTCGGCCCGAATCTTCAGCTGGTGATAGTCTGACCCCAAATCAATCTTTGTAAACACAGATGCACCCTGAAGCTGGTCGACCAAGTCATCAATGCGAGGAATAGGATACTTATTTCGAATGGTGACCTTGTTCAACTGGTGGTAATCAATACACATCAGCATTATCCCATGTTTTTTCTTCACAAATAGCACGGAGCGCCCCAAAGGGAGACACTCAATTTGATGAAACCCTTACTCAAAAGATCTTGCAATTTCTCCCTTAAGTCTCTCAATTCGGCTGGTGCCATCCTATATGGCAAAATGGAACTAGGGCGAGTGCCTGGCACTAGATCAATGTGGAAGTCAATGTCACGATGGGGTGGCATACCTGATACATCAGTGGGGAATAGTTCCACGAACTCGTACACAAAAGGAACAGACTCAAGCGATGGAGAATAAACACTAGTATCACGAATATAGGATAAGTAGGCCAAGCACCCCTTATGAACTAAATTTTTCTCGCGGAGATACGAAATAATCATCAACGGCGCAAAAATTTGATACGCTCAAATTACACCTGTAATTAGCGTAAAGCGGACGATGTCAAATATAGTAACCCAACTAGATTGGGGTCGAATCCCACTGGGAATATGGTGTGAATAGGTTACTAAACTCGTAGAATGCTTAATTTAGGTCTAATGTCTTAATCCGATGATTTTTGTAAAAGTTGGGTTTTTTATGACTAACTGCTATCTAATTGCTTTGGGTTGTAATTTATGGTAAAAGAAACCAAGGTTGTGTCCCCGTTAAATAAAGTGTATGATCATGGGTATTGATCTTGATATACTTCTAATGGATCATTATATGAATGCACTTAACCTCTATATGAATCTCTACTATTTCCCTATAAATAAAGATTATCTCTTTCTATGATTTTCCCAAATATAAGAAAATAACTATGAAGAACGGTTAATTATGCCAAGTAAATTCTTCTTGTTCCTAAGTGAATTTATTAAACAAAGCATAAAGCTTTGAGTCCTTGTTAATTATTTTTACCAAACCTAATTATTTTCCCAAAAAAATCAAGGTTTAAGGCTTTAATCAATGTTTGCAACCATTAATTATGAATGAAGAATGAAGAATAAATAAACCCTAATAATCCATTATATGTATATCAATCACAAAACACCCATCATTGGGTTCACAACCCTAATAAGGGAATTTAGCTACTCATGAAAAAGAACAAGAAATAAGAAATTAAAGAATTCATAATTGCTTACTTTAGAAAGAAAGAGAAATTGATAATACTTGAATTGATGTTTGAATCTTCAAAAACTAGAGAGTATTTGATGTTCTAAGCCAAAAGTTAAAATATAATAACTGATAACAACTAAAACCCTACAATGAGCTATTTATAGGTTTCAAAACGTAAAATTACAGAATTTGCACTTATGTCCCAGGCGGCACTTATACGGTCCGTATAACTTTTCACGGACCGTATAAAACTTATACGGCCTTCATCCTTGTGTCTGCAGAGAAAAACACGAACTGGCATTACAAGGTTCGTATAACTTTATACGGCTCGTACAACTTTCCCGTGAAACTTCTTCCAACCTTCAACACATCCACTTATACGGCCCGTATAATATTATATGGTTCGTATAAGTGTTCGTGTTTCAGCATCTCTCTACTGCGACATTCTGTTGCCTTGCTTACTTTTGTACGACCACAGATACAGTTCGTATAATCTTATACAGACCGTGAAAATCAATCCTCAGTAAGAAATTTCTGTAACTTCCAATTCTTGAACCCGAACTTTACGATTTACCTGAAATATGCAAAAAAATCACATCAAAACAACACATAGTTGCCTAAAAAAAAGTAAAACTTCTCGTAAAAGAGTATCAAATGTGCGACAATTTCCCGGCACATCAACACCCCCAACTTAAAGTCTTGGCTTGTCCTCAAGCAAGCAGTGCAACACAAATAGGACTCAACTAACACCTAGATATCAGTGAGTAATAATGTCTACAATGGTTTTCTTTTCGAACTACTGGCATGCACATTTTTCTTCCAAGGACCACCTCATTTTTCGATTTTCAAACCATATACACAACCCAAGAACGCTATGACTAACAAGGAAGCTTCAATGCATGACATTACATTATCGAACATATTATGATGCACACAAACGCTACTTTAAGCGGCCACTTTACTATGCTCAATTCTCATCCTTATGCCCTCACATATACCAAAGAATGTCCCAACACATATATATACAACAAGAATGGGATGAAGATGAAAGAGAAGATAAAAACACTCACACTCACAAAGAAATTCATATCTACACATGCAAAAACCATAGGCTTGCCCTTATTTTCTATGTTTTCATCCTAGGCTCGTTCGGTTGTGATCACATTAGGACTTGTTTTGGCTTGTAATGTAGGATTAGGGACAGGTAGAATACTCTTTGGATATTAGTGACTCACCCTCCTTGAACACTAAAACATTTCTTCACCTTAATTCACCTCTTTTCTTTCCAACCCCTTTATTTTCTTTCAAGTTTTCGGCCTCGATGTGGTTTTATTCCTAACCAACTTACAAATCGTTTTAGGTTACAATTTTCTGATTTTTCTCTTCTTTATATATATATATATATATGCAACTACCACATCGAATCTCCACTAGCAAACCACATTTAATTCACCACTCCCAACTTATGTTTTTAACATCTACTCCACATTTGATTCACCCCCAACTTAGGCATTTTACCTCATATATCTAGTAGCTAAGGAGGGAACGGGTGCGAAGATGGATCAATTTCACAAAGGGTAAGGTTTCATAATTGGCTAGCCAAGAAAAAGGTCAAAAAGCTCAAAAAGGGAAACTAGGCATATTTTCAATTTTTGGTAAGGCTTATTTAGGCAAAGTGACTATTTACGCAAAGAAAGCCTAAGATCATATCACAACCAAACTTACTTTTGGATTTCATACAAGACCAACCGGGCAAGTTCTAGATTATACATGCATAAATAGAACTAAACTAACAACTCACACACACATTGGCATAAGGACAATTATTTTTACACTTGTGACCTCCTAAGTAGTCATTCATCACACACAATACCCCAATAATCATAATGTCATCTAAAGAATCAATCATGTCAACCAATAATTGTTCTAGGTATGCATTTTTCAAATTTTTGAGGGGTCCAAAATCAACAAAACATGACAACATGCCATCAGTTACAGAGTAACACCAAATAAGTCAAAATTACTCTATTCAACCTAAGCAACAACCTAAATATGCCAGTCTCAACAAAATTAAACCTTCCCCCCTCAAGAAAAGAACTCTAGCAAAGAAAAGTTGAGGGGGTTCCTAGACACATAGTTACACTATTAACATGATCAAGTACCCCCACCCCTAACTGAAAATCATGCAATGTCCCCAATGCATCAACTGTAAGTATAAAAGGGTAAGAGATACCTGGGCACCCTAGGCGCTATGCTCATCGACTCGGGACTGTGCTGCCTGAGATGCAGCAACATCAGGGGATACCTCTCGTAGTTGGCTGCCCGACGCACCCATTGGGCCTGGATAATTCTCACGCAAAGAGTTCAGGGAAGCGGTTTGCACCATCTCCTCCTTCATTTGGTGCAGCCTCTTGTTGCTCTCTTTCGTATCCTCAACTACGACATCTACTGGCCATTTCCCTCGAGCCTTTTTGACTTCCCCTTCAGAGTCGAGCAAGTTATGAACCGGGATATCAATATCCACACTAGTATGTGGTGTCAGAACAGGTTCCTCTACTCGCTCTCCCGCCTTCAACGCATCTAACTCAGCCTTCAGCTTTGTTAATTCTGTATTAAGTGATGCTGAACTACCCCTACTTTTGACTGCTCAAAAGCAACCAATCTCGTCTCAAACCCGTCTAATCATGCTTGGAAAACCTCGCGAGACTGAGCATATTCCTCCCGAATCTCTCTTTTGGTAATGTTGATTTATTTGTTTATTTGGGGCTTACGCTGCTGTATTATCACCTCAAGTTGTTTTTCAGCCTTTAATGTTTTGAAGGCTAACTCTCGGTAACTAGCTCTCGAGAATGTAAATAAATCAACCCCATATTGCGCTGCAGGAGGTGGAGCAGATGAAGTGGTAGGACCCGCAGAGGCGATGGTGATGCAGTAGTAGCAGCAGCAACATCAACTGTAACAGTACTAGAATCAGCGGCATGGGCCTGAAATGTGGCATCAGTACTACCAGCTTCAGGCATATCAGGATCAGTAGTAGTGGTATCTCCCAGGGCCCCAGGCTCTGACTCAGGTTGAGTCTCTGTATCTCCAGCAGGTGGGGCCACAAATATCTCCGCTGCATTCTCTTTTTACCCTTCCTCCAGTCCCCAAACTGAGTGTTTTTGGTGCATTAGCCCCGATCTGGAATGCCAACAACTTTAGCTCGTATGCACACTTCCGTGATAAGACACGGGAATGCCAATGAAGTCATAGGCTGGGGTGCTCTCCGTCGAATCTCATCAGCTATCATGCACCCCATGTTCACTGGATATCGACTCATCATCGAGGCAATAGTCGCTGCCTGCGGAACCGTGATTGTGTTGTCGTTTTGGGTCACCAATAGTCTGTATCTCATCAGATGCCACCAGAATCGGGCTTCTCTATTGAGTGTACTCTTGTAGATCTTTGGGCTTGGCTTGTTCACCCATTCTACCTCCAGATAGGCAATGACCACAGCTATCCATTTAATAACCGACCGATGATTTCAGCGATCTAATTTTTCTAAGTACTCCTTCTCATCCTCTGGCACCCGAAAGTCATCCCCGAAATAAATGTTGTTGATAGCCTCGGCGGATATGTCAACTTTGACATTCTGCACGTTCATTTCATCAAGCATTGGGAGTTGATTATTCGTCTGGCTAGGTTTTTTCATGCTCAACAACACAGCACCGTAGTTGGCATAAAATTCACGCACAATCTCCTACAAAAACTCTCCAGCAAGTTCAGCGAACACCTCTAGCCTATAGAATCGAAGGGTTTCGACAGTGTTGGGAAGAGCATCAAGACCCTCGAATAACAATTGCCTCTCTTCCCATATGCACCTCTTCAGCTCACCCCTACGCTTGGTAAGAGACAGAACATCCTCGTACAGCTCCTTTGACCCCGGAACTCCGAATCGCAAAGCATCCTCGGGTAGTGTTTTACTCTTCAGAACTAACCGACATTTGCCGTGTGTTGATTCTGGAGAAACATCAGAATTTAGAGCTCGGGTGTCTATAGGCTCAGATGAGCCGCTCTCTCTCGAATCTCCCTCTTCATCTGAGGACTCGCATGCCCTCATCCTAGCTTCCACTGACTCTTCTTCTCCCTCATCCGAGGTGGAAGGAGTCATGGGCGTGGGTTTAGGATTTGTAGCCCCCCTAACTTTCTTCACTGATAAGACCACATCATCCGAGCCCTCATCTCTCAAGTGAAGATTCGTCTCTGGTTGCTCTTGGGCTCAACCTTGGCCCCTACAAGCGCGGGGTCCCGTACCCCTTCGGACATTACGTTTTTGAACCATACCTGCAAAAGAACCTTTGTTAGTGATGTGTCATAGAATTTACAAATGAATGAATTTTTTTTTTGGTCGTTGATGTGCCGTGAAATTATGGCACATTCGATGCTTTTTGGCTATAAGATTTACTCTTTTTTTAGCGAGTCTTGGACTTTTTGATGTGTTTGTGACATGTTGCAGATGTTTGACGTATTTCGGGAGCAAGTCGTGGAAATGGAGTAAAAAGATGTTCAAAGAAAGAAAATTAACTGAAGACTGATTTATGCGGAGGAACATACGGACCGTAGAATATTCATGGTCTGTAAATGCCATCGTGGATGCTTAACAGAGAGGGCTCAGACATGAAGTGGAAGTCCAGGCATAAGTACGGACCGTATAATTTTTACGGTCCGTAAATCTCACCGTAGGTTGGTTCCAGAACAGTCTTAAAGAGAAGAGGATTTACGGGCAGGTTATACGGACCGTATAATATTTACGCTCCGTAAAAGTTGATCGTACATCTGACAACTGGAGGAGAATTTACGGAGATCTGTCGCCGATTCTACGGACCGTATAAATTATACGGTCCGTACATTGGTCCGTCGGGGGAAATTTTGTAAATCTTATTTTGCACGACTTTGATTCTTATAAATACCTTATTCTAGGTTTCTTATAGAGACAATTACTACAGAACTCAGTTTTATTTTCATTAGCATTAGTTACTCATAGTTTTCAAGTCTTTTAGAGAGATTACAAACAATTGCAATTAATTTCTCTTCAATTCCAAGCAATCAATTGTAAGCATTATGATTCCCATTATTTCTTATTGTTCTTCTTCCACTATGAGTAGCTAATTTCCCTTGCTAGGGTTGTGAACCCAATGATGGGTGTTTTGTGATTGGGTTGTGATTGATATACACATAATGGATTATTAGGGTTTATTTATTCTTCATTCTTCATTCATAATTAATGGTTGCAAACATTGATTAAAGCCATAAACCTTGATTTATTTGGAAAATAATTAGGGTTGGTAAGAATAAATAACAAGGACTCAAAGCTTTAAACTTTGTTTAATAAATTCACTTAGGAATAAGAATAATTTACTTGGCATGGTTAATCGTTCTTCATAGTTACTTTCTTATATTTGGGAAAATCATAGAAAGAGATAATCTTTATTTATTGGGAAATAGTAGAGATCCATATAGAGATTAAGTGCATTCATATAATGATCCATTAGAAGTATATCAAGATCAATACCCATGATCATACACTCTATCTAACGGGGACACAACCTTAGTTTCTTTTACCATAAATTTACACCAAAGCAAGTAGATAGCAATTAGTCATAGAAAAACCAAATATTACCAAAAATCATCGGATTGAGACATTAGACCTAAACTTAGCATCCTACGATTTTAGTAACCTTTTCACACATTTTTCCCTATGGGATTCGACCCCAACCTTGTTGGGTTACTATATTTGACAACGTCCGCGTTATACCATTAATAGGTGTAATTTGAGTGTATCAAATTTTGGTGTCGCTGCCGCGGAATACGATTTTGGAATTACTAAATAGTGTTTGCTTTGATTGAAGTCTTTTGCTTATTCCATCACACCTTGTTTGCTACTCTGTGTAAACCAGGTGAACATGAATCAGAATCAGCAAAATCAACGTGCTGTTAATCAGGGGAATCGGTTGAACAATCAAGCGAATGAATTAGATGATGAGAATATTTTTGCTGATCTTGTTCCGGAGGAGGACTATTGATAACGTCCAAATCCACCCTATTAATTAGAATGGGCACGGTCGTATGCAAATATAATTTACCCAACTATGAGTCGGGGTCGAATCCCACAGAGAACAATATGTAGGTGATTTAAGCAGATTAGGAATTATCACTAACAATAGCTATGCCCGAACGCATCAATGGTGGTTTTTTATAACGTTTTGATAAAATACGGAAATATAAATTCTAATCTAGAAAGCAAGTAAATTGATCAATGGCAACAAGAATGGAAGGAGGGAAACTACTTCTCAAGTAACGATCCAATCTATTTCACGAATTGTAAATAATAGCAAGTTTATGTTATTTAGCCTCGGATAATGACTCTAAATTAACTTCTTCCGAAGATTAACTAGACTACCCAATTGAAGATCCCTCAAGCAATTAGGAGCATTAAGAACACCCGAATATGGCTACAAGTGGTATTGCCTATTCCTAGGTCAACTTCCATTAGATGAGGGTTAACGCCCCAAATTCATGTTAATTATCCTATCCCAACTCCGTTTTTCCTCTTCCGAGTTTCAAACAAAGTAAATGGGCGAGTTTAAAGGTTAGCTAATCCCTTGAAAACATTCATGAACAAGAATAATTAAAATAGCAAAAACTTACTTGATTAAGAACAATGCAAATGAATAAATAAGCACAACAAGAGTGTCAATCTTAATTGTCACCAAGAGATTTCCATCAACAAGGATTAAAAAGAAGAAAGAACAATTTGTGTAGGAACCCTAGCTTCCAACTTGTGGGAGCTGCCAAAGATAATAATGTTTTTGCCCTAATTTTCTATTTATATGAACTGGAATGGAAGAAATCGTCAAAATTCGAGTTCTGGTCGAAATTTCCGAAAATCCTTCAACGCGATCGCGCCATGTGTCTGCGCGATCGCGTGGATGACGTCAGCTCCCCTGCTCCCTTAATCGCGATCGCGTGTCGAGCCTGCGCGATCGCGTGTCATTAACAACGCGCGTGGGCGCGGTCGCGTTACATTACAGCGCGAACGCGTGGAGTGCAATTCCCGCGTGGGCGCGATCGCGTGGGTACTCTGCGCGATCGCGTAGAGTATTTTTCCACGGTATTTTCTAGAACTTCCAGTTATTTCCAGTTTTGCAACTTTTTTGCTTGTTTTCCACACTTAGGCTCTAGGGACCTCGTATTACCTGAAACATGACAAAAACTACGTAAAATGACATAGACTTGCTTAAAAATAAGTAAAACTTATAGTTAAAAAGCATCGATTGTGGCGTAAAATCACGCCACATCAACACCCCCAACTTAAAGTATTTGCTTGTCCTCAAGCAAGCCATACGAAACCATGACTCAATCTAACACCTAGATATTATAGAATAACAATGTCTACATTGGTTTTGACTCTGAACTACCGGCATGCATGTTTTCCTTTAAACGACCACCCCAACTTCCTACTTTAAAGCAATATGCACAACTCAAGAACACTACGACTAACAATGAAGCTTCAATGAATGACATTACATTATCGAACATATTATGGTGCACACAAACGCTACTTTAGGCGGTCACTTTATTTTGTTCAATTCTCATCCTTATGCCCTCACATAGACCAAAGAATGTCCCAACACACATATATACGACAAGAATGGGACGAAGACGAAAGAGAAGAGAAAAACACTCACACTCACAAAGAAATTCATATCTACACATGCAAATACCATAGGCTTGCCCTTATTTTCTATGTTTTCATCCTAGGCTCGTTCGGTTGTGATCACATTAGGACTTGTTTCGGCTTGTAATGTAGGTTTAGGGACGGGTCGGATACTTTTTGGAAATTAGTGACTCGCCCTCCTTGAACACTACAACATCTTGTCACCTTAATTCGCCTCTTTTCTTTCCACCCCTTTATTTTCTTTCAGTTTTCGACCTCGATGTGGTTTTACTTCTAACCAACTTACAATTCTTTTTGCGTTACAATTTTCTGATTTTTTTTTTATTTTTTTTATATTATATATATATATACGCAACTACCACATCGAATCTCCACTAGCAAACTCCACCACCCCCAACTTATGTTTTTAACATGTACTCCACATTTAATTCACCCCCAACTTAGGCATTTTGCCTCATCTAACTAGTAGCATCAAGGAGGGAACGGGTGCGAAGATGGATTAATTTCACAAAGGGTAAGGTTTCATAATTTGCTAGTCAAGAAAAAGGTCAAAAAGGCTCAAAAGGGAAACTAAGGGTATTTAACACTTTTGGTAAGACTTATTTAGGCAAAGTGACTATTTCAACAAAGAAAGCCTAAGATCATTTCACAACCAAACTAACTTTCGCATTTCAAACAAGACCAACCGGGCAAGTTCTAGATTATACATGCATAAACAGAATCAAACTAACACTTCACACACACATCGGCATAATGACAATAATTTTTACACTTGTGACCTCCTAAGTAGTAATTCATCACACACAACACCCCAATAATCACAATGTCATATAAAGAATCAATCATGTCAGACAATAACTGTTCTAAGTATGCATTTTTCAAAATTTCGAGGGGTCCAAAAATTTCAACAAAACACAATACATGCCATTAGGTGCCAAGTAGTACCAAATAAAACAAAATTACTCTATTCAACCTAAGTAACATCCTAAACATGCCAGTTTCAACAAAATAAAACCCCCCTCAGGAAAAGAACTCTGGCAAAGAAAAGCCGAGGAGGTTCCTACCCCTAACCAAAAAACTTGCAGTGTCCTCACTGCAGTACATCAACACAGAATTTTTATTTTTTTTTCATACCTCCTAGCACTGCGTGCTATGGTCATCTCTGCTCACCCTCTGAACTGGAGTTGCTGGGCTCTGGCAGGACAAAATCGTCCTCATTTTCCTCCTCTTCATGCTGTGCGCCGCATACACTCCTCAGAATGCTCATCATTTTGTTCAGGAATTTGCTTTGCTTCTTGGCGTGCTCCCTTGCCTTTTTCTGCCTCCTCTCTATTTTTCCCTGCTTTTCTTTGATATGCTTCATGTCCTCCACAATACCTGCTAATGTTGGACCAATAGGAACAGAGGGAGCTGTAGATGTGCCTTCTCCATGTGGGCCCGCAGGGAGACTAGCCACTAGCTGCTGAAGCCGATTGTCCATCCCATGGACCTGGGTGGAGATATATTAGAAAGGCCTGGCTGCTTCTTGTATTGGTGGTAGGATTGGTATAGCCATAGGAGGAGCAGATGCCCCACCAGTAGAATCTGATGCAGTAGATGTAAACTGCCCAAATGACGAGGCTGCTATATCAATCTTCCTTTTCTTTTGTATAGCAACAGATCCTTTCTTTTTCAAAGGATGAATTGGTCCCCCAGGCCCCTTTTCTTTGTCACCTGGCCTTGTGGGCACTCCATCAGTGGAGCACAGGTAAGTGATCAATGACGGGAAGAATAGACTCTTAGTCCGTTCAAGCACCACCTCCCGGATTTCTTGCATAATGAGCCTCCCCACGTCGACAGGCAACCCTTCCATCACAGCACAAATTAATTTAGCCCTCTCAATGGGCACGTCTGACTCATGTTTGGAAGGCAACACCTTGGATGCGACAATATCAAGCCAAGTTTTGGCCTCAGCAGTGAACTCTGCAGAGTCAATCTTTCTCTGCATTGTTGTCAGCCACTTTGGTTGCTCCCCACCGTGGAGGTGGGTCACAAACCATTGTTGCCGCAGTTGTTCATACATCTGTGTCATCTCGCTGTTGTCACCATCCTGCAGATTGTAATAGGCATTTATTCTTGAGGCATTGCACAGGACATCCACACCTCTGACTTTGACAATTGCCCTATGTGTAATGTCTGCCTCTGCAGCATTTGCGTAGAATTCCCGCACAAGGGTATGGTTTGCCCTGATTGGTTCATCTGCAAAGCGTATCCAGCCGCTTGTTACCAACCTTCCATAGAACTCGGGCATCTTTTCTTCCAAATTTTCTGTTACAAAGCCCCTCTCTTCAATGAAGCTCTTTCCCAGCAGCCTATCATACAGCTTCGAACATTTTGCTGACTGGAAGGTGGTGGTGTCATAATATTCAATCAAGGGTACTTGGGCAGCACTGGATGATGAAGCCATTTTTTAAGTTTAAGTACCTACAAAACAAACACAATGCATATGAACACCTACAATGATGTATAATGAGGAGTTGGGTTAAGGAAATTGGTCCCCCAAGTTTTGAGCAGCTCTGCGCGAACATTCTGTTTGGGCACTGCCATTTTTCCTTCAGCGCGATCGCGTGGCAACCAGGCGCGATCGCGCCAATTCGAGATATTCCTTTAGCGCGATCGCGTAAGGAACTGGCGCGATCGCGCAAATTTGAGCCATTTATTCAGCGCGATCGCGTCTATGATCAGCGCGATCGCGCTGAGTCATTTCAGATTCTCAGAAACATTTTCACAAACAGGTTATGGGCATCATTTTTGGGGCTTCAATTCAATGATTTTAAGCACGTATTTTGCCCCATTTTTTTTTTTTTCATATATCAGCACCCATCTCTCAACTCACATCACTCAACAACAAACAACCATTTATATAACAAGAAATTCAACAATTTTATCATATATTCATGCTTAAACAAGTAAAAGAAGAAAGAAAGAAAAGAAAAAAAAATTCTTTCACAATTTCTAACATGGAATGATGATAAAAACAACCCTAGAACAAGACAATGAAGGAATCACATACCTTGTGGTTGCAAGTTGAAGAATTTTTCTTAAAATTTGAAGTTGGTTTGAGAGAGAATTAGGGGAATGGGAAGAGAATGGGAGGAAAATGGGGGATTTTAACCCCCAGGTCTGTTTAGTTCCTTAAAAACGCGCCTCTGCGCGATCGCGTGATGATGTGGCGCGATCGCGCAGAGTAATTTACTCTCTCTTTTTTTTTTTTTTGTAACGCGATCGCGTGGTGTCGAGGCGCGATCGCGAAGGGTAAAATTCGGCCCTGTTTTTCCAGATTCAGAACATAAGCAGAAAAACCAGCAGCTACTGATTTGTGGTTGTTCTGAAAACTCAACCTATTCAAAACAACTCCAAAAATTGTGAAATTTTGCAGATTAGTCACAAATCATAAACTAAAAAACTCTAAAAAAAAAACAAATTTCAAAAATGATTAAAAAATTTAAAAACGATGGGTTGCCTCCACCAAGCGCTTAAGTTAACGTCGCGGCACGACGGATACCAACTTTACCGCTTTTCTCGCCATTTGGAGCTTATGAATTGGGCACCTAACTTGGAATCAAGTTTGTGACCACGAGCAGTGGGGGGTGGTAAATATCTGATCACGCCAAGTAAAATATTGTTCATTCTACACTTCTTGGCTTTCAAGTGAGGAATGTCATTTTGCCTTGTTGAATTTTCAAATTGCAGAATATAAGGCTCTTGAACTTTTTGAATTATGACATCCTCTTTTTCCCCCGGATTGGGGTCAACACCAACCATATTGTTCAGAACAATGGTTGACTCCCATTCATTTTTTTCTTTGGCATTCCCAATAAACTCATCTTCATGATTTACCCTTTTATCTTGAGCATTGGGTAGTTCATAATGATTTGCCCGTGGAGGATTTTCTTCTTCTTTCATCAAACCAAGTTAGAGACTAGTTTCCAAGTACTCTTCAAAAGCTTTTTGGTTTTCATTACCCTCACCTAGTAGACACTCCATCATGAATTTGAACTCACCAATTTGGCCATGCTCACAATAAAAGTCATTACTAAACAAGTTTTCATGGAAAGATGCCATTTTTTATTTTTATTTTTTTTTATATAAAATAAAACACAGAAAACAACAACACAAATATTTACGGGTTCGGATCAAAGCAAGTTAGCTTATTTCCTAGATTAGCCAAAATACACCAATTGTTCCCCGGCAACGGCGCCATTTTTGATAACGTCCAAATCCACCCTATTAATTAGAATGGGCACGGTCGTATGCAAATATAATTTACCCAACTATGAGTCGGGGTCGAATCCCACAGAGAACAATATGTAGGTGATTTAAGCAGATTAGGAATTATCACTAACAATAGTTATGCCCGAACGCATCAATGGTGGTTTTTTATAAGGTTTTGATAAAATACGGAAATATAAATTCTAATCTAGAAAGCAAGTAAATTGATCAATGGCAACAAGAATGGAAGGAGGGAAACTACTTCTCAAGTAACGATCCAATCTATTTCACGAATTGTAAATAATAGCAAGTTTATGTTATTTAGCCTCGGATAATGACTCTAAATTAACTTCTTCCGAAGATTAACTAGACTACCCAATTGAAGATCCCTCAAGCAATTAGGAGCATTAAGAACACCCGAATATGGCTACAAGTGGTATTGCCTATTCCTAGGTCAACTTCCATTAGATGAGGGTTAACGCCCTAAATTCATGTTAATTATCCTATCCCAACTCCGTTTTTCCTCTTCCGAGATTCAAACAAAGTAAATGGGCGAGTTCAAAGGTTAGCTAATCCCTTGAAAACATTCATGAACAAGAATAATTAAAATAGCAAAAACTTACTTGATTAAGAACAATGCAAATGAATAAATAAGCACAACAAGAGTGTCAATCTTAATTGTCACCAAGAGATTTCCATCAACAAGGATTAAAAAGAAGAAAGAACAATTTGTGTAGGAACCCTAGCTTCCAACTTGTGGGAGCTGCCAAAGATAATAATGTTTTTGCCCTAATTTTCTATTTATATGAACTGGAATGGAAGAAATCGTCAAAATTCAAGTTCTGGTCGAAATTTCCGAAAATCCTTCAACGCGATCGCGCCATGTGTCTGCGCGATCGCGTGGATGACGTCAGCTCCCCTGCTCCCTTAATCGCGATCGCGTGTCGAGCCTGCGCGATCGCGTGTCATTACCAACGCGCGTGGGCGCGGTCGCGTTACATTACAGCGCGAACGCGTGGAGTGCAATTCCCGCGTGGGCGCGATCGCGTGGGTACTCTGCGCGATCGTGTAGAGTATTTTTCCACGGTATTTTCCAGAACTTCCAGTTATTTCCAGTTTTGCAACTTTTTTGCTTGTTTTCCACACTTAGGCTCTAGGGACCTCGTATTACCTGAAACATGACAAAAACTACGTAAAATGACATAGACTTGCTTAAAAACAAGTAAAACTTATAGTTAAAAAGCATCGATTGTGGCGTAAAATCACGCCACATCAACTATGCATCTCCTATTGTTCAGCCTCGAGTTGGAGCTGCTACTGTGAAAATTGACTCCTCTCTATACCAGTTGTTGAAGCTTGAGGGATACTTTCGGAACTCTACCGAGAATGACCCTCAACGTCATTTGCAGAATTTTATGGATGTGTGTGCTAATCACATCCAGAACAACGTTCCACAAGATGCTATTCGGTTGAGGTTATTCAAATACTCCTTAATTGGAGAGGTAAGAACATGGTTTGAGAAGCTGCCCCGAAATTCGATTACTTCATGGGCAGAGATGGTGACTGCTTTTCTCATAAAATGGTACCCCCCCTAGCAAGAAGGCTGAAATTCGTGACAAGATCTATGAATTTAAGCAGCGACCAGGGGAACAACTATATGAAGCCTGGGAGAGATTCAAGGAGTATTTGCAGAAGAGTTCGAATCATGGTTTTCCGGATAACATATTAATGGAGAATTTCTACCGAGGGTTAGATCCAGTGACGCAGTCAGTTGCTAATAATGCAGCTGATGGTTGTTTCATGAACAAATCTTATCGATGAGTGACTAACATATTGAACAAGCTGACTACTCATAATCAGGCTTGGCACTCAACTAATGCTGATGTTGTACCGTATGGTAGTGCTATGATCCAGAATATGGTAAAGGAGAATCAAGATACCCAACAAACACTAGCAGAACTTGCAACAAATATTTCCTTGCTAACAAAGAAGTTTGATGAATCCCAGATTAAGAAGGTAAATGTTTGTGAAGATGATACAGTTTTGCCAAAAGGGATGTACCATATTCAAGATGGTCCGTTTCATGATGGGCCCCCTATGCAAGTTGAAGATGCTAATTATGTTAATAACTCTCAAGGGGGTTACCAAAGATAGAACTATCAAGGTGGTTATCAGAATCAGAATCAGAATCAGTGGAGACCTCAGCAAGGTCAAGATGCTTATAACAACTTTGGGAACTACAACAATAATTATGGTGGTGCGAACCAAGGGAGCTATAACAACGGTAATAATTTTCGGAACAAGCGTTCAAATCCTTATATACCACCGAAAGGGCAGTCAACAGAGCAAGGTAGTTCGAAGGTTGAATCAATGCTTGAGAAGATTCTGGAAAATCAGTCTAAGTCTGAGAGGACTTTATCTGGGTTGACAGAGATAGTGGGTTCCCATACAGCGGCCATTCAGAAGCTTGAGTCACAGATGAGGGATATTTCTAGATAGCAGCACCCTCCCAAAAAGGGAGGACTTTCGAGTGACACTATTCTGAATCCAAAGAATGGGGGAGGCGGTGTAGATCGTGTGTTTGCCATTACTACTAGGAGTGGTAAAATACTCCAAGGGGCTGATAAGAAGGTGGTTGATCATGAGACAATAGATGAAGAGGGTGAGGTGCAGTCTGAAGCACTCATTATAGTTGATGAGAATCCTGCTGACAAGGAGGTTGTTGATATTCCAGAGATAGTGAAGGAGGCTGATAACATGAGCAAGCAGACTGTGAAAGGGGCTCTCCGCCCTTTGACTCAGCTTTTCAAGTCTAAACCTCCCTTTCCTCAGAGGTTGGTAAAGAAGAAGAAAGATGCTAAGTTCGAGAATTTTTATAATCAATTGAAGCAGTTATCTCTAAATTTTCCCTTCTTGGAAGCCGTCAAAGAGATGCCCAGTTTTGCTAAATATTTGAAAGAACTGCTAACCAAGAAGAAAACGGTTCAACATGAAACTGTGAGTTTGACTCACACTGTGAGTTCCATCATCTCAACCACTATTGTTCAGAAGAAGGGTGATCCTGGGGCATTCACCATTCCTTGTTCTATTGGGCATCATGATTTTGCTCGTGCTTTGTGTGATAATGGGGCAAGTATTAATTTGATGCCCCTTGCTATATACAAACAATCAGGTTTGGGGATGTCAAGGCCGACTACGATGAGGTTACAAATGGCTGATAGGTCTATCAAAAGACCTGTTGGGGTGGTTGATGATGTACTTGTGCGGGTTGGTGATTTTTTGTTGCCCGCTGATTTTGTGATTCTTGACTGTGCTGTTGATCGGGACATTTCTATTATTCTGGGGAGACCTTTCCTTGCTACAGGGAGAGCTCTGATGGATTCGGAGAAAAATGAAATCAAGTTCTGAGTCAACGATGAAGAAATGACTTTTCAGGCTAGCAACGGGATGAAGTTACCAAGTGCTTACTAGAGTTTTTCGGTAATTGATTCGTTCGATGTTGTTGATGAAGCAGTGGAGTTCAATATGGAAGAAGAAAGTTTGGGTGAAGCTCTAGCTGGTATTCTTGTGAATTTCGATGCTGAGGACATGAAAGGTTATGTGGAGGCAGTTAATTCACTTCTTGGGTTGGGTTCATAGTCATACCACCCAAAGAAGCTAAATCTTTATCTGAAAAATAGAACAACTCCTCCAGCAAAGCCTTCGATCATTGAGCCACCTAAGTTGGAGCTTAAACAGCTCCCATCACATCTTAAGTATGAGTTCCTTGGTCTGGACAGTATATTTCCAGTGATTGTTTCAACCCTACTGAATGAGGAGCGAATTTTACAGCTTTTAGAGGTGTTGAGGGAGTATAGGTGTGCTATTGGTTGGACCATAGCAGACATTCGAGGTATTCCATCTAGGATCTGTGAGCACAAAATCCAGTTGGAGGAGGATAGCAAAACGAGTGTAGAGCATCAGAGGCGACTGAACGAGAACATGCAAGAGGTCGTCAAGAAAGAGATCATCAAATGGTTGGATGCGGGAGTGGTTTACCCAATTGCTGATAGTAAATAGGTGAGCCCAGTCCAATGTGTTCCTAAGAAGGGCGGCATCACTGTGGTGCCGAATGCAAAGAATGAGTTGATCCCAACTAGAACCGTAACCGGATAGAGAGTTTGCATGGACTATCGCAAGTTCAACACAGCCACATGCAAGGACCATTTCCCCATGCCTTTTATTGATCAAATGCTTGATAGGCTAGCGGGGCGTTCCTACTATTGCTTCGTTGATGGTTATTCGGGCTACAATCAGATCAACATTGCTTTGGAAGATCAGGAGAAGACTACTTTTACATGTCCTTATGGGACGTTTGCATTTAGCCGGATGCCTTTTGGTTTGTGCAATGCACCAGCCACTTTTCCGAGGTGCATGATGTCAATCTTCTCTGACATGGTAGAAGATTTCTTGGAGGTGTTCATGGATAACTTCTCTGTTGCGGGGGATTTGTTTTAAGATTGTCTTGGCCATCTGGGTCAAGTGCTGAAAAGATGTGAGGAGACAAATCTCGTGCTAAATTGGGAGAAGTGCCATTTTATGGTGAAGGAAGGGATCGTCCTTGGTCACAAAATCTCTAAAAAGGGAATTGAGGTCGATCAAGTGAAAATTGATGTGATTGAAAAACTTCCACCACCTATCTCAGTCAAAGGTGTCCGACTTTTCTTGGGACATGCTGGGTTCTATAGGCGCTTCATCAAAAATTTCTCCAAGATTGCTAACCCGATGTGCAAGAATCTTGAAAAAGAGGCTAAGTTTGTGTTTGATGATAAGTGTCGGAAGGCGTTTGAGGGGTTAAAAGAGCGTCTCACTACTGCTCCTATTATTGTTGCTCCTGACTGGTCTTTGCTATTTGAATTGATGTGTGATGCTAGTGATTTCGCAATCGGTGTTGTGCTTGGGCAGAGACACAATAAAATTATACATCCGATCTATTATGCAAGCAGAACGCTGAACGCTACCCAGATGAATTACACAGTGACGGAGCAAGAGTTGTTTGCCATTGTGTTTGCTTTTGAGAAATTTCGGGCCTATTTGTTAGGGTCTAAAGTCGTGGTATACACCGATCATGCAGCATTGAGATACCTTATGGCGAAGAAAGAAGCAAAGCCACGACTGATCCGATGGGTACTATTGCTGCAAGAGTTTGATTTTGAGGTGAAGGATCGCAAGGGCACCGAGAATCAGGTTGCTGACCATCTATCTCGACTTGAAGAGGCTGGGAGACCTTCTGATGAGCTTAACATAGATGATGCTTTTCCGGATGAGAGGGTGTTGGCTGTGTCAATGGAGGTAGCACCGTGGTATGCTGACATTGCCAATTATTTAGTCACGGGCATAGTTCCAAAAGATATCAAAGCCTACCAAAAGAATAAATTCTTGCGGGATGCTCAGCAGTAATATTGGGACGAGCCTTATTTGTTCCGAATATGCGCTGACAACATCATTCGGCGTTGTGTTCTTGAAAGTGAAGTGATGGAGATTCTGAAGGCGTGCCATGACTCTTCTGTTGGGGGTCATCATAGTGGAAACTAGACTGCAGCTACAGTACTTGAATGCGGTTATTACTGGCCGACCATTTTTCATGATGCTAATCTATTGGTGCGGTCTTGTGATCAATGTTAGAGGCAAGGGAATATAGGCAGAAGGCAAGAGATGCCTATGAATTTTGTCATGGAGGTGGAAGTGTTCAATGTCTGGGAGATTGACTTTATGGGACCCTTTGTGAGTTCTGGTGGCATGAAATACATCTTGGTTGCTGTGGATTATATGTCAAAATAGGTAGAAGCTGTGGCTTTGCCGAATAACGAGGCCAAGAGTGTCATAGGGTTCCTCAAGAAGAACATATTTACTCGCTTTGGTACTCCGAGGGCTATAATCAGCGATGGTGGATCCCACTTTTGTAATAGAGCTTTCGCGGGATTAATGGAGAAATATGGAGTAAAACATAGGGTGGCAACACCTTATCATCCTCAGACTAGTGGGCAGGTTGAAGTATCCAATAGGGAGATCAAGATTATTCTAGCAAAAACAGTAAATGCAAATAGAACTGATTGGGCCCGCAAGCTTGATGATGCTCTATGGGCATACCGGACTGCTTTCAAGACTCCGATTGGGATTTCACCCTTCAAGCTTGTGTTCGGAAAAGCTTGTCACTTGCCGGTTGAACTTGAGCATAAGGCTATGTGGGCGCTGAAGAAATTGAATATGGATTGGGAGGAAGCAACCAAGCTTAGGTTGTTTCAACTAAATGAGATGGATGAGTTTCGGTACCAGGCATATGAGAGTCAAGCACTATATAAAGAAAGGATGAAGCAATACCATGACAAGAAGATCCTAAAGTGAGAATTCTACAAGGGTGATCCTGTTTTGCTGTTTAACTCTCGGTTGAAGTTGCTACCCCGCAAGCTAAAATCGAGGTGGTCTGGTCCGTTTGAGGTGGTAGGTGTTTCACCCCATGGAGCGATTGAGTTAAAGTCCGGAGATGGAACTCGGACATTTAAGGTGAATGGGCAGAGATTGAAGCACTATCACGGGATGGTTTCGGAGGATAGGATTGTTGACTGATACCGGTTGAAGCACCTCGGAATGAACAATGATCTGGTGTACGCAGATAAGGAGTGAATGGTTATCACCGTCGTACCGCGACGTTAAATCAAGCACTTCTTGGGAGGCAAACCAAGTGTAATGTTTATTTTTCTTTCTGTTTTTGTTTGCAGCATATAGGGTAATGTTTGTTTTGGTGCAGGATGCAAAGGATAGACACTGGAGATGATCTATTCAAGAATCCATGGTCCGCATAAAATGTACGGTCCGTAGATGGAAGTGTAGATCGAAGAAGAAAAATAAGGTTCTCTGTTAATGATCTACGCCAGAATCTACGGTCCGTAGATGGAAACGTAGAACATGAGTCAGGAAAAATCCCTTTCTGTCCTTGATTTACGCCATAACATATGGACCGTATAATTTATACGGACCGTATGTTTAAGCGTGAACTGAGGATCGTCAGATCAATTTACCATCGCAGATCTACGGACAGATCTACGGCCCATGAAATCCTTACGGTCGTAGATTCAGAGCGTAAAGGGCCAGTTAAGTTTAAGTAAAAAAAAAACAAAACCCCTGGCATATAAAGAATAAACGACGCTTTTACTTCTTTGCTTCAACTTCAAAACAACCATCTTCCGTTTCTCTCCCCTTCAAATTCAAACACCTAAAAAATTCACTCCCTAAATTCACTCCCGCTAATCTCTCCACTACCAAACCACATCCCTAAAAACACTCCCCACACATAATCAACAAACCCACCAACACCATAGCCAAGAACAAAACCCTCCTCATCCAAAACAGTTGAAGCAAGAAGCAGAAAGGCATTTTTGTTATTTCTTTCTTACTAATATTCTTCAGTGAAATTAATCATCGCCGCTCCTATCAGGTTTGTAATGCTCTAATACCCTAGTTATGATCTCATGTGTGCTTTCCTAAATACCCTTAATGGGTGATTTTTGGGATTTTTATTGTTGGGGGTATAGAAATTAAAAGTAGATAAGGCGAGGATATAGTTGTGTTGTGGTGAACATTGGACTCATGGAACACGAGAAATCGCAAACCCCATTGGGTCGGTGGGCATTTCGAGTGTATATGTCTTAATTGATATATCAATTCGTTATGCACACCAACTGTCCGATAAAATGCTTGAAAGAGAAAAAAAAGTAGATTATGGTAAAGTCTGAGTAACCCCGACATGATACAAGAGAAATAACAGGAATCCATGTCTAAAAGTTGGTTTTGAATGCATAGGGTCAGGAAGAAGCTTGGGTAACTGATTACGGAGAAAAGTATATATATATATATATATATATATATATATACGGACAACTTTACGGACCGTAGAAATTCTACGGACCGTAAATTTGAATCGTATATATACCATGTGCAGTAAGTCTCTCTGTTCCTGTTTTACGACATAACTTACGGACCGTATGAATTATACGGCCCGTAACTTGTGTCATAAAACATTTGCCTCAGTTCCCAAATTTCATGTCCCAAAGTTACGAAGAGTTCTACGGACCGTAAAAATTATACGGAGCGTATAACTCCATCGTAAAATCTCCATGAACAAGCATGTCATTCTGTCTCAAATCTACGGTCTGTTTTACGGACCGTATGTTTTTCATGACCCGTAAAAAAAAAATTGCATCCTTGTCTACATGTTCCTTATTATAGATACTAATATGTAGTCCACAGGTATGGCTAAAACAAGAGGTCATGCCCAGGGCACAGGACAGGGCCGAGGGCGAGGCCGAACCCAAGTCCAATCTAGGCTCCGTGATGAAGACCAGGTTCCTGTCGCACGAAACAGAAGGCCGCAAAGAGCAACCCAAACTCCGGCAAATCTCCCGTCTGATAAGGGGACCAGCAGTGAGGGGGAGCACTCATCAAGCTCTCCTGACCTATCTAGTCGAGAGGAGGAAACAAATGCGCCGGAAGAGTCTGATGCTAAAGAGGTGGCACGCCTAAATGAGAACAGAATGAAGGAGCGGTCTAAACATACTGTTAGGTTCTCGGTCCAAGGCTCGAAAGAAATATATGATAAGAGGCTAGAGACAAAGGAAGGAGGACAAGGTTTCCGCCGGAATATCTATGAGGAGAGGCGGATCAGTTTCGAAGGGTTGGAACACTTCCCAACCATACAAGCTATCATTGATCACCATGGATGGGGATTCCTTAGCCAGCCACTCGGCACATATGTACCATCTATTCTGAGAGAGTTCTACGCCAACTATGCGGCGGAGATAAACAACAGGTACAAGCCATCCCAACAAGCAAGGACAGTGATACGCCTCCAAAAGGTGACTATTAGAGGTGTAAGGATTGATTTCTCCAGCAAGGCCATAAACCGGTTCTATTTCGGGGATAACTGTAAACCGCCGGCAAACACTGATGAGTTAGACTATAGATTAGCAGGGAACAGGAATGACCAGATGAAAGAAGTACCGTGGGTGGCTTCGGTGATTGCCAGAGGGAATCCAGTTTGGCGCAAAAATTCTAGCGCGCCGATAAAAAAGAAAGATCTTTCGGTGGAGGCACAATTCTTGTGAGTGTCCTAATGCACAGACTACAACCAACTCAGACAGATAGTAATCTCACTATAAGCCAGGCAATTTTAGTGTCTTCCATCATGTCTCGGTATGCAGTTAATATAGGCAAATTAATAGTCGATGAGGTTCGAATGCGGGCAACTCAGCCTAGCCTTTCGTTGGTTTTCCCATGCTTGATTATGGCTCTTTGTCTGAAGCCTGACATCCAGAAGTTTCCTTACTTGGATCATAAGTTTGAAGCAAAACACATCTACAGTTTGATAAAGAGCAAAGATAGAGAGGTTAAGGATAGGTTGGCAGCAGCCCGAGGCGGTGTGACAGCCCCAGAATTTGTGCAATATGAATCTGATCAGAATGAGGATGAGGGCACGACATTGGAGGAGACCACAAAGGGTTTTGTAATCGCCACCACGACAGTACCAGCTCCTACAGTGGTTCCAGAGTCATCATCGGGTCCCACCATATTTGCAGCACTGAGCCGGTTCCCACGACTACCCCACCTCTACCAAAGTCACCTCCACATCTACAGCACTTCCTGGAGGTATAATGATTCCATTTAACAGACAGAACTTCCATGACTCATATGTAAAGGCAGACAGAGCCGATCGACAGATCACTAGCCTATTAGGGGAGTTGGAGGAAGTTATAGCGCGGGCAGTTCGGAAGGAGATTGAACCGCTACAGGAGTCCCTTACTCAATCACACCGTCAAATTCACTCCAGAATTGATAGTATTGAGAGGTGAGTACTTGAGTTGGAGAAGGTATCGTCGTCAGCAGACCTGAAAGCAGAGAAGAAAGATATTACGCAGCTGAAGGAAGAAATCCTTGCGCTTCAGGTAAAGGAGGGGGGAGTGTTTGAAAATCCCCCTCAATCAGCTATGCCGATTGACTTGGCATCTTTGGTGCCAGTGGTGCGACTGTCTAGGGAGGAGTCCTCAGCCCAAGACAGAGGCAAGAGGCCGAGATCAGAGGAAGAAAATGAAGGAGTCGACATAGTGGAGTTAGAAGAGCGCTAGTTGACGCATGCCACACGGGGGTATGTGGTTGATTTCCACTATACAGGGGCATCGAGCAGTTTGGATCCCCCTGATGAGTAGACGGTACCTAGCATTACGGTACCAGAGGAGGCCGATACTTCTGTCCCACCAGCGGACCCACTTCTGCAGACTCAGACCGAGCCTCCCAGCGTAGTTGACCCAGCACCCACTGATACTGATGCAGTGGAGGCTCAGCAGGAGGAGCATCGCACATAGTGTGCCTTAGGTAGTCCTATTCCTTATCTTGTTTATGCTTACGCTGATACACTGAGGGCAGTGCATGATTCTTTAGTTGGGGGTGGGTCTATTTAACAGTAGCGTAGTGTAAATATGTGTTTAGAAACCCCCTCGGCTTTTCTTTGCCAGAGTTCTTTTCCTGAGGGGGGTTTTATTTTGTTGAAAATGGAATGTTTAGGATGTTGCTTAGGTTGAGTAGAGTAATTTTGACTTATTTGGTGTTACTCTGTAAATGATGTCATGTTGTTATGGTCTGTGCGAAATGTTGGACCCCTCGAAA
The DNA here is from genome assembly GCF_019175385.1 of Lycium barbarum. NCBI lineage: Eukaryota > Viridiplantae > Streptophyta > Magnoliopsida > Solanales > Solanaceae > Lycium > Lycium barbarum. The sequence continues at coordinate 35,220,912 of NC_083346.1, forward strand.
TTTTTAAAATGCATACTAAGAATAGTTATTGGTTGACATGATTGATTCTTTATATGACATTACAATTGTTAGGGTATTGTGTATGATGAATGACTGCTTAGAAGGACACAATTGTAAAAGTAATTGTCCTTATGCCAATATGTGTGTGAGTTGATAGCTTGGTTATGTTTATGCATGTATAATCCAGAACTTACCCGGTTGGTCATGTTTAAAATTCGAAAATTAGTTTGGTTGTGAGATGATCTTAGGCTTTCTTTGTGTAAACAGTCACTTTGCCGAAATAAGCCTTACCAAAAAGTTGAAAGTATCCCTAGTTTCCCTTTTTGAGCCCTTTGACCTTTTTCTTGGCTAACCAATTATGAAACCTTACCCAGAAATTAATCCATCTTCGCACCCGTTCCCTCATTGATGCTACTAGATAGGTGAGGCAATAAGCCTAAGTTGGGGGTGAATTAAATGTGGAGTAAATGTTAAAAACATAAGTTGGGGGTGGTGGAGTTTGCTAGTAGAGATTTGATGTGGTAAGTGCTTATATATATATATATATATATATATATATATATATATATATATATATATATATATAACAAAACAGAAAATTTTAACACAAAAAGAAAAAAAATAATGTCAGTTAGTAGGAATAAAACCACATCGAGGTAGAAAATTTGAAGAAACAAAAAGAAAAAAAGGGGTTGGAAAGAAAAGAGGTGAATTTAGGTGGAAAGATGTTGTAGTGTTCAAGGACGGTGAGTCACTAATATCCAAAAAGTATCCTACCCGTCCCTAGGCCTACATTACAAGCCAAAACAAGTCCTAATGTGATCACAACCGAACGAGCCTAGCATGAAAACATAGAAAATAAGGGCAAGCCTATGGTATTTGCATGTGTAGATATGAATTTCTTTGTGAGTGTGACTGTTTTTCTCTTCTCCTTCGTCTTAGTCCCATTCTTGTTGTATATAAGTGTGTTGGGACATTCTTTGGTCTATGTGAGGGCATAAGGATGAAAATTGAGCAAAATAAAGTGACCGCCTAAAGTAGCGTTTGTGTGCATCATAATATATTCGATAATGTAATGTCATGCATTGAAGCTTCATTGTTAGTCATAACGTTCTTGGGTTGTGCATATGGTTTAAAATAGAAAAATGGGGTGGTCATTGAAAGAAAAGAGTGCATGCCAGGAGTTCAGAGTCAAAACCAATGTAGACATCAGTACTCTGCGATATCTAAGTGGTAGATTGAGTCATTGTGTTGTGCGACTTGCTTGAGGACAAGCAAAGACTTTAAGTTGGGGGTGTTGATGTGCCGTGAAATTATGGCACATTCGATGGCTTTTGGCTATAAGTTTTACTTGTTTTTTAGCGAGTCTTGGTCTTTTTGCTGTGTTTGTGACATGTTGCAAATGTTTGACGTATTGCGGGAGCAAGTCGTGGAAATGGAGTAAAAAGATGTTCAAAGAAAGAAAATTTACTGAAGCCTGATTTATCCGGAGGACCATACGGACCGTAGAATATTTACGGTCCGTAAATGCCATCGTGGATGCTTGACAGAGAGGGCTCAGACATGAAGTCGAAGTCCAGGCAGAAGTACGGACCGTATAATATTTACGGTCCGTAAATCTCACCATAGGCTGGTTCCAGAACAGTCTTAAAGAGAAGAGGATTAATGGGCAGGTTATACGGACCGTATAATATTTACGGTCCGTAAAAGTCGATCGTACATCTGACAACTGGAGGAGAATTTACGGAGATCTGTCACTGATTCTACGGACCGTATAAATTATACGGTCCGTACACTGGTCTGTCGGGGGCAATTTTGTAAATCTTATTTTGCACGACTTTGACTCTTATAAATACCTTATTCTAGGTTTATTGTAGAGACAATTACTACAGAACTCAGTTTTATTTTCATTAGCATTAGTTACTCATAGTTTTCAAGTCTTTTGGAGAGATTACAAACAATTGCAATTAATTTCTCTTCAATTCCAAGCAATCAATTGTAAGCATTATGATCCCGTTATTTCTTATTGTTCTTCTTCCACTATGAGTAGCTAATTTCCCTTGCTAGGGTTGTGAACCCAATGATGGGTGTTTTGTGATTGGGTTGTGATTGATATACACATAATGGATTATTAGGGTTTATTTATTCTTCATTCTTCATTCATAATTAATGGTTGCAAACATTGATTAAAGCCATAAACCTTGATTTATTTGGGAAAATAATTAGGGTTGGTAAGAATAAATAACAAGGACTCAAAGCTTTAAACTTTGTTTAATAAATTCAATTAGGAATAAGAATAATTTACTTGGCATGGTTAATCGTTCTTCATAGTTACTTTCTTATATTTGGAAAAATCATAGAAAGAGATAATCTTTATTTATTGGGAAATAGTAGAGATCCATATAGAGATTAAGTGCATTCATATAATGATCCATTAGAAGTATATCAAGATCAATACCCATGATCATACACTCTATCTAACGGGGACACAACCTTAGTTTCTTTTACCATAAATTTACACCAAAGCAAGTAGATAGCAATTAGTCATAGAAAAACCAAATATTACCAAAAATCATCGGATTGAGACATTAGACCTAAACTTAGCATCCTACGATTTTAGTAACCTTTTCACACATTTTTCCCTGTGGGATTCGACCCCAACCTTGTTGGGTTACTAGATTTGACAACGTCCGCGTTATACCATTAATAGGTGTAATTTGAGCGTATCAAATTCTGATATGTCTTATACGGTCTGTATAATATTATATGGACTGTATAAATCAGGATATATGGGAAACAGAACTTGCAGAAACCCATGTGTGAAAGACGAACTAGTTTCACGGACCGTATAATATTATACGGTCCGTATAACAGCCTGGACTTGTAAATTTCAAATATAAGGGCTTTTACTAACCCGTCACTCTTAAACAATTTTTTTGTCACAGAAGATCATCATATACACATTATTCCATGGTTTCAATTCCTACGGGGGCTGGATTACTCAGACTTCACCTATTTTTCAGATTTGGCAATTCATTAGCATTCAAGATATGTCTTTTGGCGGGCATAACAACATCTGATTCCCAAAAAAAATGAGATTCTTCAGTTGAAATGCCCTCCGCCTCAATAGGGTGTTGAATCACTCCATGAGTTCATAACAGGCTAATATGCTTATCCCTATTTAGAAAATCATTAACCATGGAAATTTTTTACTAACATCTTAAACATATCAATATCCAACAAAAGTAAATAAAAGTAATAGAAATCTAAATCATAGATAAATAGAGGTGCGGAATCTAAATAAAATCCCCAGATCTGTTCTGAATCATACAAGAGCATCTAAGTAAAATGTCTAGAAATACAAGTCCGAAAAGTTAAAATAAGGAAGTAAATAAATACAGAAGATAGATGAGTCTCCGGGGAGCGGGCTCGCCAGATGCTCACCATGGACATTAACACGCTGGGCTTCGGGATCATTCGTGAAGTGTAGAAGTAGATCTTGTCACGAGCTCTACAATCAGAAAAGAATGTAGCAAGGTAGCATAAGTACAAACACTATGTACGGGTAGGTATCATAGGCCGACAACAGAAAGATAACATATACAAAGAAAGGAACGGAAGAGTAGACATGTTCGCAATCAAGTACAACCATAACACAGTCCAAGAACAAATACCACAAGTGATAGGAATATCAAGTCAGAATCAATATGATGTATGAATGAATAATGAGTGCATATGCAATGCAATGATATGCACTGGACAAATGTCTGTCTCCGTACACACATGCTACGGACGGAAACATCCACGTCTCGATAGTCATGACTCATGGGAGAAATCCATGTACTAGTCACTTTACACACAGCCCAGAGATGACTCCACAACACCAACCACTCCGTACATAGCCCAGAGGTGGTTCCATATCACTAGAAATTCCACACACAGCCCAGAGATGACTCCACAACACCAACCCTCTGCACATAGCCCAGAGGTGGTTCCATATCACTAACCATTCCGCACCCAGTCCAAAGATGGCTAGTTATCAAGAATGCCCAAAGAATCTCGGATGTTTCCTTCTCATTTATCATCATTAACACCAAACACAAGTAATATCAATGTATCATGGAAATGAGGATGAATGCAATGCATAATAACAATATCAAGTGAAATCATATCAATCCCAATCGTGCCACACATGGACACATATCACAATATCAATATCAAATCAAGCTCTTTCCTCTATCCACGATAATTTTAAGATAAGTGAGAGACAATCGTATCACAACCATAATATGGAAACTAAGTAAAGTCCAAGATCACACAAATGAAAACAAGCCAATACACAACAAGAGGCGACAAGCCCACAAATCAACAACAATACCAACCTAAGTAATTCATTCCCACTTCATACCCGAAGGCATAACATGCTTTTTCCATCAATAAATAACTCTACATATGCTTTGCTAACCGGAGTCTAACCAAAAGGTAAGCCGTAAACTACCTCGCTACCCAGCTGGAGCCACGAACAATCAAATCTGAGCCTTACCCTTCCGAAGAGCCTCCAAATACTCAAAGTCTAGCCATTATCAAATTCTAACTTAGAAACGAGAAACAACGGTACCTATATTTCTATACATACGTTCCAATCAAAGTCAACTATGTAAGAGAGGGGAAACGGGCCCACAAGGGTAAAATGGATATTTCAAAGGTAGAATTGGTAATCCAATATTCTAGAAGTTCAATTATACTTTCCAATTGCTAATTTAGCTCAAGTATTGATCAATTTCATCGTTCAAGGCAAAACCCCCAATTTGGGTATAAATCCTAACTTTCAACATTTCAATTTCTCAACTACAATGGAAGATTTAAGCCTATTGGTTATTAATTCATGAAATTCCATTCTTACATTAGTCAAATCCATCAATTAATCTCATATTGGAAGACTAAGATTCAAATATCAAGATATAGGTTAAAACTCATTTTCTTCCTTTAGTTCTATAGATTTTTTACCGTCGATTCAAGCTTAGAAAAGCTAAATAAAGGAAAGCAAGGTTAGAGAGACTTACCCCAAGAAGAATCCACCCAGAACCACTTCAAATCGCCTTAATGACACTTAGGAGAAATGATTTTGGGAATGGGAGACGAAGGGTTTAACTTAGCATTAAATACTCTCTGATTCATCCTTTCCCGCTGCAGCGGAAATGATCTGCCACAGCGACTCCGCTCCAGCCATTCCACTTTCGCCATAGCACATCTGCTCCAGCGGTACACTGTCCACTAGAGTGGATTCCTCAATTACCCAAACACCCCGAGCCAACGGACCAAGCCTCGCCGAGGCGGGTGCGCTGTTGTGGATGAGGTCTCACTGGGGTGAGGCATCAGACACCAGAACTTTTTGGCTTTTCAACAATTTCTTCCCAAAACCCGACAATTACTTGAGACCTCCCGGATGCAACCCAAATATGTAAACATACATGAAAACACGCTATGAACTCACTCGTGGTCTCAGAATTCCCAACGGAGGTCTATTTGGACGGGTCAACACCCAATGGCCAAAAACCAACTTTCCAACCAATAACCCAAAACGCTCTCGAGTGCCTCGAGAACCAAACTGAACATCCCACCAAGTCATAATTGACCTTCCAGACCTCTCAGAATAGATGAATTTTTAAAAAAGGTCTGTTTATCCAAAAGTCAACTATCAGTCAACCATTTTTTACTTTAAGGCTCTATTTTTAATAAGTCATCATCAAACTCGCCCGATTACCTCTAGAATCGTGCCACCCATATCTACGGGTCAATATCATACTGACAGGGCTTGGGAAAGGGTCAACAGGGTAAATGAGTCAAAAGCAATATAACGACCAAACGGGTCGTTACACATTAACTGTTATATAGTCAATCTGGCGCAAGTTCCAACATCACTCCGTTCGGAATCATTTTCCATCGGACCTTTCACAAGTATCCTCAAAATGCACATAAGATACTATAATAAGCATGAATATGACATGCCACACAATAATCCATCAAGCTAAACAATAAAGATTCAATCTTTAGCTCTTTTCCACTTTTAAATGAGTATTTCGGAGTGATGAGATTACGTAATCACAATGAGATAGATAATAAGTATAGAAGCAGTAAATAAAGGACCTCATATCCCTCTCACAGACACAATCAATCTATGCTATCAGCTAATGCCCAAAGCATGGCATTTAGATCGGACTATATAATGAAAATTACGCAAATACCCTTATCATGACACCGGTATCCGATACAAGTGCTCGTCACCTCACAAGTACCGGAACCCCCTTTTTTTACCCCATTGTCCCCTTTTATTAGTCAAAATTAAACCAACCATGACGCTTAAGTTAAGGTTCATAGTCTTAACATGCCTGGAATAGGAGTCTGATTATCACAACGATGCCTTGCCATTTCGTAGAGCCTCTGAAAGATCTCATTATGTTTAGACACAGATTATACGTAAGAATACGAGTCAATCGATACCCATATTACCCTATAAAAGATTCAGGTCTAGAAAGTCAACCCACAACCTCATTCCAAACCCCGAAGGTCAAAATCATAATTTTAAAGGAAAATCGGGTTCAATAAGGTCAAATTATTATTCTAGAAAATCATACGAATTCAATGATACCCACATTAGTGTACTTTAAATCCGAGCCAAAAAAGTCACCTAAAAGAGGATTCCGGGCTGCGAAGGGCAAAATAGAAAATTCATTCGATAAATTGTTTACCCATGATTGACAGAGTCCATATCTCAAAAGTTAATCAAATCCAACATAAATTCCTGGCACAATTGAAAAAAAAATCTTAGTTCAAGCCTAGGGTTCATAAACCCTCAATTTTCCGAATCCTAATCATGATTTCTAGTATGAAAAACCTTAATAATCCGTGATATAATTGAAATTCGAAGATTAAGAACTTACCAAATGGATGTATCTTGCAAAATCTTCTAAATTCCCCTTAAATAGAGCTCCCAAATGCCAACTATGTGAATGAGAGGTCTAATCACAAAATGGGGAATACATATCTAAATTTGTTAAGCAAAAAGCGCATTTGCGCAAATTCCCTTGCACTTTCGGGCCTGCATCGGCGACACAAACCTCGTAGGTGCGAGATCCACTTAAGCCCCCCTAGGCCGCAGGTGCGGCCCATTACGAGAAAATGCGACTCCATACCTGTAAGCCCCTTCTTGCAGATGTAGCCTAAGGCTAACTCACTCCTCTCTCGCACTTGCAGCCCACCACGCACAGGTACAGCCTCATAGGTACGAACCTAAACTCACTGGTGCAAAAACACCAGAACCAGCAAAATCATAAAATTCCCAAACTTCGATCCTACACCCGAAACTCATCTGTGACCTTCCGGACATGAACCAAATATGTGTACCGCTCCTACAACATGCTACGAACTCGCTCGCACTCTTGGAATTTCCAAAAGAGGTCATCTTGAGCCGATCAACACCAAATGCCTCAAAACTAGATTTTCAACTAAAAGACCAGAATGCCCCTGAGTCCCTCAGAAACCGAACCACCTACTCAACCAAATCTTAATCGATATTCCGAACCTAATGGAATTGACGAAACTTCAAAAAAGACTCATTAACCCCCGATGTTGACTTTGGTCAACCAAACACTTAAGAGTTTCCAAAAATCCCATTTTCTCACCCAAATCACATTTGAATGTCCCGGGAATCACGCCATTCATCCCCACAAGGCAAATGTACTCTAACGAATCTAGGGGAAGGGTTAACATGGGTAAAATAGTCAAAATAGCCAAAATAACCTAACGGGTCGTTACATCATCCACCACTTAATCACATGTTCGTCCTAGAGCATGAAAGAGAAGAGAAATACCAGAATCACTGAAAAGCTAGGGATATCTAATCCACATAGCTGACTCGGTCTCCCAAGTAAGCTCCTCAACTGGACGATGCTCTTCCACTGGATCTTTATTGAAGAAATCTCTTTGGACCTCAATTTCCAGATCTGCCTATCCAAAATAGCAACTATCTCGAAAGTCAAATTCTGATCAAGCAACACTGAATCTCACTAAATCACATGAGAACCATCGGATGATACTTTTTTAGCATGGAAATATGAAACAGGGGGTGAACACCCGATAAAGCAGGAGGCAGAGCCAACTCATAGGCTACCTCTCCAATGCGCTGAACAATCTCAAACAGACTAATATATCTAGGGCTCAACTTGACTTTTTTCCCAAACCTCATCACACCCTTCATGGGTGAAACATTCAATAATAGCCGCTCATTAACCACGAACTCTAAGTCAAGAACCTTCCGATCCGCATAACGCTTTTGCCTACTCTGAGTTGTTAGAAGTCTTTCTTGAATCAACTTGACCTTGTCCAACAAATCCCTCAACAAGTCAGTACCCCAAGGCCTTACCTCAAAGGCATAAAACCAACCAACTGGAGAACGACACCTCCTACCATATAATGCCTCGAATGGTGCCATCTCAATGCTCGAATGGTAACTGTTGGTGTAAGAAAACTCAGCCAAAGGCTAGAACTGGTCCCAATGACCACCAAAATCAATCACACAGGCTCGCAACATATCCTTAAGGACCTGAATAGTACGCTCGGAATGGTCGTCAGTCTGAGGGTGAAATGTTGTACTAAGCTCTACTCGAGTACCCAACTCATCCTACATGGATTGCTAGAAATACAATGTAAATTGGGTGCCTTGATCCGATATGATAGAAATGGGTAAATCATGCAAATGAACTATCTCTCAGATGTTGATCTTGGCCAATTTCTTTGAATTATAGGTAGTCTGAACTGGTATGAAATAAGTCGGCTTCGTCAAACACTCCACAATGACTTAAATAACATCAGATTTTCCCAAAAGTCCATGGTAATCCAACCACAAAGTCCATAGCAATCCTCTCACATTTCCACTTAAGTATAGGCATCCTCTAAGTAATTCCACCCGGTTTTTGGTGCTCGTACTTCACTTGTTGACAATTCAAATACTTATCCACAAACCCTTCAGTATCCCTCTTCATACTACACCACCAATAATGTTTCTTCAAATCCCGATATATCTTTTTAGTTCTCAAATGAATAGAATACCTCGAACTGTGTGCCTCCCCCATGATCAATCTAGTCAAATCACCCACTTGAGGAACACATATGTGACCCTTGATCCTCAAAACTCCCTCATCATCAAGAATTTCCTCTCTTGTTTTTCCTTTCAACACCTTATCTTGAATTTTGCACAACTTTGCATCATCAAACTGTTAGGCTCTAATCTGCTCCAATAAGGAAAATCGTGCCACTACACAAGCCAGAACCTTGCCAGGTTTCGAAATTTCAAGCTTAACTATGCCATTAGCCAACTCCTGAACATCCATAGCCAAAGGTCATTCCCCAACCTGTAAACATGCTAGGTTATCCAGACTCACCGCCTTGCGACTCAAGGCATCCACCACTATATTAGCCTTGCCTGGATGATAAAGAATTGACATATCATAGTCCTTGAGCATCTCTAGCTACCTTCGCTGCCTCAAATTAAGATAGCTCTGATTGAAAATGTTGTGAAGACTCTTACGATCAGTAAACACCTCACAATGTACACCATACAAGCAGTGCCTCCAAATCTTCACTGCAAATACTACCGCCGCCAACTCCAAATCATGAGCGAGGTAGTTATTCTCGTACACCTTCAGCTGTCTTAAAGAATATGCTATTAGTTTCCCTTTATGCATCAAAACACAATCAAGTCCAATCCAAGAAGCATCACAATACACAGTAAATCCCTCTTCTTTCACGTGAAGAGTCAAAATTGGACCTATAGTCAATAAAGCCTTAAGCTTTTGGAAGCTCACCTGGCACTCGTGCGACCACTGAAAGGGTGCATTCTATTGAGTCAATCTGGTCAAAGGAGATGCAATAGCTAAAAATCTCTTCATAAAATATTGATAACAACTAGCGAGGCTAATGAAACTCTGATTCTCAAAAATTGAAGTAGGCCTGACCCAATCATGAAATGCCTCAACCTTCTTAGGGTCTATCATGATCCATCCTTGATCACTACATGACCCAAGAATGCCATAGAATCAAGTCAAAACTCACACTTTGAGAACTTAGCATATCGTTGCTTCTCCTTCTGAATCCCAAGCATGATCCTCAAATTGTAACGTCCAATTTGGTCATTATTGCACTTTTGACCCATTTACCGCCGTTGAACCTTTCTCGAGCCCTGTTAGTATGATTTTGACCCATGGTTATGGGCCACATGGTTCCCGAGCTTATCGAGCGAGTCGTGTTATGATTTATGAGAATTAGAGTCTTTAAGTGAAAAGTGTTTAGCCAAGAGTTAACTTTTGGGTAAGGGGCCTTTTTTGCTAAATTCTGTCAATTATGTGAATTTCGGAGGGTCGATTATGACTTAGTGGGGTATTCAGTTTAGTTTTTGAGGCACTCAAGAGCGTTTTGTGCTATTGGTTGGAAAGTTGGTTTTGGCCGTTCGGGGGTTAACCCGGTCAAATAGACCGCCGTTAGAAATTCTGAGGCTATGTGTGAGTCTGTAGTGTGTTTGTAAATATGTTTGCATGTCTAGTTTTTATCTATGGGGCCTCGGATAGATGACGGGATTTTGGGTGAAGACTTGTGGAAACCAGATTTCTACTGATTTCTGGTGTCTCACCCCAGCGAGACTTTTTACACGGAACCGAGTCTGCCACAGTGGGGCTTGGCCTGTTGACGTGAAACCTTGGATTTTTATTGAGGTTCGCCGCAGCGGATGAATCTCCACTGAGGCGAGACCGTGGAAGCTGGTCCTTTGCTCGCGGGAGTAGGAACGCTGAATCAGAAACCCTTTTTATTTCTAACTTGGAACCCATTTCTCCTATTCACCAAATCTTTGAACTAGAGAGCATTAAGGGCTATTTGGAGTGTTTTTGGAGTTGTTTCATCTTAGGAGGTAAGTTCTTCTACCTTAACTTATGATTATTTACCTTCCTAAGCTATAAATCTATGATGGAATCAAGAAAAGCTAGTTGGAGAAGATGAGTCTTAACCTTTGCTAATTGAATTTGAGGCTATGAATATGAGTTTAATTGATGAATCTTGTTACTCTAATCATGGAATTTTGTGGGTTAGTTAATAATAACCTTGAATCTCATACTTGGGTTTAGGAATTGATTATGAAAAACTAGGGTTTATGCCAAAATTGGGGGTTTTCTCCTAAATGATGAAATTGATCAATAATTGAGCTTAATTAGCAATTGAAGAGTAGAATTAAACTTCTAGAACGTTTAGTTACTTTATCTACTCTTGAAATACACATTTTACCCTTGTGGTTTCGATTTCCCTCCTTTATTAAGTTTGATTTTCGATTTGAATAAGTTTATAGCAATATGAGTATTATGAGTCTCTTATTCTAACTTGGATTACGATATTGACTAGAATTTGATTATTCAAAGTTCTTTGGAAAGGCAAGGCTAACGTTTGACGATTCGTGGCACCAGCTCGGCATCGAGGTAGGTTAGACTCTAATTTGTGAAGCATATGTAGAAGTAGCTATTGACGGGGAAAACATGTTAGGTCTTCGGGTATGAAGTTGGGATAGAAACTCTTAGGTTGGTATTGTTGTTGACTATGTGGGCTTGTTGTCTTATTATCTTGATTGGGCTTGTCTCCATATGTGATATGTTGGGCGAGTCTCCCTAATTGTTATGTCGTGATATATCTTGCATGCATCTCTCCCTTTTTATGTCACTTATCATCTAAAAAGGGAGGATAATGAGATCAATAGTGAGATGGTGATGTATACTATGATAGGACACGAGTGAGATCTTTATTATGATTGCGGTCAATAAGGTTATCATGCACGACATATATTCTAATTTCATATGATGCATTAGTTGAACTGAGACTTAATATTGATGATAAACATCCGAGACCTCTTATTGTGGTGTTATATGGAATCTCATGTATACATTATTTGATGTTACTTACATGGTCTGAAGGGAAATTGTTGAAGACGTGGAATTACATAAATTTGGGATAAGCTTGTAATGGTAGTTGATTTACGGATGTTGTTATGGTTATTAACAACCCCATGATTATTGTTAAATTCGACATTCATGCATGTATTTTATCCTGCATTTCTCATGGTCATGTGATGTGGTTTAGAAGGAAACATTGATGGAAAAATGTTATTGAAATGTTTGAAAAGAAAGAAAGAGAAAGATGAAAGTCACCTATGGGTTGTGTGCGAAGTGACTGGTAAATGGACTTTGCGGGTCCCCCATGGGTCATGACTATCGAGACGTGGAAGATTTTCATCCGTAGCATATGTGTACGGTATGAGATAGTTGGCCATTGCATTTTCACTCATTTAATTCATCCATTCAAGTCATTGATTCTATTACTACATTTATATCATTGCATTCTACGTTTTCGCACTCCTTGGTTGATGATTTATTTGAGTTGTTGTGTGCCTTTTAAATACTTACTTAGTTACTTGATGCATTCGTGGACTAAAGGCTTTCACCTAGGCCATGACCTGAGATTATTGAGATCTATTGTGGTTCCTATTGCTGCAAATCTTCCTTGAATATGCTTAGTGACTGTCCTTGATTGCTTACATGTCTACTTGTTAATTTCTGTCTTTTATATATGTAAACTAATTCTTGTCGGACTATGATACCTACCAGTACATAGTGTTTGTACTGATACTGCTCTTGCTACATCCTTTTCGGGGTGTAGAGTTGTTCCAGCTATATGAGCGAGATTCAGTTAGCCTTCAAGGATCTCACGGAGTTCATCTAGACTTTTCTGTTGAATTTTGATTCTAAATAGAAATTGTATTCAGGTTTTGGTTGTAACTTTTATTCAAGTTGTATACTTAGAAGCTTTTGTCCTATGCCTTGACCAGATCTTGGGGTGTCATTTGTATTTCTGAACTTAGTATTTATTTTGGATAATAAAACTGTTTACATTGCTTAATTTCCGTATGTGATAATTAAAAATTGACTAAGAAAAAGGGAAGGGTTCGCCTACCAGGAAGGTTAGTGTGGGTGCTCACTCGACCCACGGGTTGGGTCGTGACTAGTTGGTATCAGAGCCCTAGGTTACCCGGTCTTCCAACTATAAGAGCATATCTAGTAGAGTCTTATGGATCGGTACAATGAGCTACGTACCTATCTGCGAGAGGCTATAGGACATTTAGGAAACTTGCAATTCTTTCATTCCTTTCATGCTACTTCATTCTATTAGTATCTAGTCGATTCCAATAAGTATATAGAAGTTTCAAATCGGTATCTGACCTTCCTTTCTAATCTCTCACTAATGGTGAGGGCACGTTCTCAGGTTCGGTTATGTGTGGGTGGATGTGATATCGCACGGTATGGCATGATATGCGACGCTATGATACGTACGTGTAACCAAGTTCGGTTCCAGTTAAGATTGCGACTCTGTAGTTCGGTATGGAAAGGTGGAGTGATAATACGGAGGACTATATGATCTCTGTGTCTTAAATAGTGGGTTGCTCGGAAGTTAAAGGAGTAAATTTATTATTCCACTAGAATGATTGGCTCGAGGTATGGTTGGTATGAGAAAGTTTCAGCATCGTCAAGTTCGTCTGATAGGTTTGTGGCATAAATGTAACTCAGGAAGGATCGTCGGCTTTGACAAGAGGATAATGACCTTGTTAAGATAATGAAAAGAAATTGAGGATAAGGACAGGAAAGGCGACTTTAGTGGTAAGTTCAGAAAAGGACGTTTCGTAGGGTATGTTGGAAAGTAATTCTTGTTTTATGAGACGAATGCGTAAGGAAGAGTATTTAGATAGATCAATCTCCGCTACATGAAGGAAACAATTGGTATCTGACGTGCTCGAGGATAAGTTTGTAAGATGTACAAGGACGAATTTTGTATTTTGTTGTGGAAAGTTAAGTTGGACTTCGGCGTGACAGAATGGTAGTGGTAAATACGCTCATTTGGGCTATAGCTACTATGGATGGTTGGGTCTTGTGGTAAATTTTAGGCATGGTCTTTTAGTTATGGACAAGATTGCAAGTTCACTTGATATCTCAGAGATATGGTGCTAATGAGTCATTCTGTATTATGAGCTTGTTGATGTTGTGGTTCTACTCTGTTTATGAAGTGAATGTTAAGGGCGCATGGATTGATTGGTAAGTTTGAATGAGTAGCAGACTTCTGGAAAATTAGTGACTGGCTAGTAGAAATGACTCCAGCGACGGGCGAGCGAGATGATTAATTACTTAAAGAGTTGTCGATTGTTGCACTTGAATCGGAGAAGAAATATGGATATTGTTTATCTGATGCATTCGGATTAGAGAGCTGTTTAGTTTAAGGTTCCAGTGGATTTGAGTGATTGATTGGTTGTTAGTGATAAAGTGATTTGAAGGAAATATGGAAACTAAAGGATTACGATGAGGCATCTTACTATCGGGTTCAGGGGATTAAGGCTCGTAAGACTCAAGGTGAAGTAATATGGGTACTTGAATCATGTTCGGGTCGCGGTGACATTATATCATATCATTCAATAAAGGGTGTGATCATTGAGGTGAGTGGTGTTTCCGAGGTTAAGTAAAAAGGAGGATCGTTTGAAACAAGAGCTAGTTGATTTCAGAGTTATATTGCGGTTGTACAGTATAGAGTGGACTTGAGGGTTTATGGATGATTTGGTAGGTTCGGGTATATCATACGCTTATAGGGGCCAATGATTGACTAATAGAAACGACTCTAGTGTTGAGCCAATGTAAAGTTTAGTACTTAGAGGGTTATCGGGTGTTGCACCTAATATTGGACTAAGGTTGAGGGCTTGTATCTATTGTGTGAGATTCGGCCAAATCTTGCTGCTGCCGTTGTTATGACTCTATTGAGTTGATCGAAAGAGAGGGATAGTCATATGATTTGATTAGAGGTGTTCTGTTTCAGTAATCAAGGATCTTTGAGTAAGGGGTTGGTCAATAAGGACTTTTGAAGTGGTAAATCAATGATGGGTTTGAACTAGTTCAAGTTGGGACAACATTTCAAAAATTGAGTTAAGGGAGTTGAGCAAGGGCACCTTGGTGGAGATACAGGAGGACATTAGTAGGATTGTGTATGTGATGCGCTATATTTAGGAAGTAATCAGTTTTGGAGTTAGGTGAGGTAAGGGAACTCTTGGGTGTAGAGTGTGTGGCATACTACTATCTCCAAGATTGACTCGGCTAGTTGCAAGACTTATGATTATGAGGTATACTAAGGAGTGGGTTTGAGTGATGGTCAATTGGTGGCGGTGAATGTGATCTGATTGAAATAAAGGAATTGAAGAGTTAAGATAAGGTATAGTCAATCGAGAATCGGTAGGAATAAGGTACATCATCGGGATTACTTTTGTCAGTATGGATTGTGGTGGTATTATCTTGCATCTTTCAGATGAGGTGTGATTGCTGAGTACGCTTAGAGAAGGAAGTCTACAGAAATGGACTAAGTGATATGACGAGCTCCCGTGAAGTTTTGTGATCAGGTAACCAACATATTAAGGCTTATGGGAAGTGGCTTGTGTGGTACCCAGTTGGGTAATTTCGTAGCACCCTTTGTGGTTTAACGGAAAGGAATTCTGGGATCTCTATAATTTGAAGGCTAGATTTATATTTTCGAGATGAGACCGTATTCATGGTAGTGTATTATGTTGTAAGTATTATTAACTGGTTATCTTGGGTGACCATTTTAGGATATTAAGGACTTGGAAGTAGTTGTGTGAGGGTTAGGGCGGAGTTTGAAAGATGTGATATTTTGAAATTGGTATGAGCATATCAAGGTGTCACAAATGAGGATTCGATGGTTAAAGCTGTATTAAAGGAGGCTGCGGATTTAGCGTTCAAATGTTCGAAATCATGAGCAAGTTAAGGGGAAGCACAAGGAGATTTTGATGTATTCAGAGTTCATGGTGTCTATCAGATTTGCGTATCGGGTGAAGGTTGAGAAACACAAATATTGCGATTATGAGGTATAGTTCTTCGGTACTAAGTTGAAAACTTCGATAGGACTCATCTTTTAGAGTCAAGGGTGACATACATGATTGATTATGCATGAGAAAAAGATTAGAATTGGTCGCCACAGAGTTGTGATAAGACTGCGATTGGTTTCGGAAAGTTGGGAGACTATTGGTGATATTCAGGGGTTTATGCATTCATTCGGGGTGGGAATTGTTCAATTAGAGCCCCGTGAACTATGTTTATAATTCCAGAAGGACTAATGGGTTTCCTAGTAAATCACCTTTAAGGATCAGATGGTTTTCAGTTCAGAATTGAGTTATGACAGGTTTACTGAGCTTTATCGCGGTTTGCGAGTAGACTTGATGATATTTTACTGAGGGTATTTCTTCGGACAATTATAATTACGTCGGTACTTGGTAAGGATTTGAGGAAGTACTATGGTTGTGGGAAGTGTTTAGAGTGATCAGATGGTTCGGTACGGGCTTGACTTGGCAAGGTAATCAGTGGGTATGCTTTCAATATGGTGATTAAGGATTTGAGAAGGTTGAGCTATGGTTTGGGTTAAGTGGTTTCAACACCGGGTTAACGGAACTAGCAGACTTGGAGCTAGTGCAATAGACTTTGAGTAAGATCAGTTTTGATAAAATTGCTTAGAGTTGCTCCTATAAGGCAAAGATCCTTTCAGGAAAAGTCATGAATCGTGGTGCGAAGAACGGCTTTAGAAGGTATAAAAGAAAGGTTAGTGGAATCACAATACCTTCCCGATTCAGAGTAGGCTATAGTTTGTTGCCATGTTTCAAAGGTAGTGTAGTTGGGGAATGCTTGTGGGACCCATCGATCCCGTTTAGAGATGTGTTTTATCTAATTAGAGAATTCAAGCTGAGGCAATTCTTATGTTTGGGGATCAGTTGTGAAAGAAATTTCAAGGATGGAAAATATGGAAATTGTGTCTTTGAGCTAAGTTAGGAGAAGTTTTGACTGATAAGGTGAACGAGCAGATATTTTGGCATACTTCGTGCCGTAGAGGCTTTCGTGTGGTTATAATAAAGATTCCTTGGTTACCGTCAACTTTCGTACTGTTTCTTCTTTCGAGGATGAATGAGATTGTTTAATTGGTATCTAATGTAACGACCCATTTGGTCATTATTGCATATTTGACCCATTTACCCCTGTTGACCCTTCCCCAAGCCCTTTTAGTATGATTTTGACCAGCGAGGATTGGCGACACGATTCTCGAGGTCATCGGGCGAGTCCTATTGTGGTTTATGACAATTAGAGCCACGAAGTGAAAAATGTTAGACCAACAGTTGACTTTTGGATAAGCGGACCTTTTTCATAATTCTATCAATTCCTTAAGGTTCGGAGGGTCGATTATGACTTGGTGGGGTATTCAGTTCGATTCTCGAGGCACTCGGGAGCGTTTCGTGCTATTGGTTAGAAAGTTAGTTTTGGCCATTTGAGGGTTGACCCGGTTAAATAGACCTTCGTTGAAAATTTCGAGGCCACGAGTGAGTCTGTAGAGTGTTTGTACATATGTTTGTATGTCTAGTTTATGTTTGTGGGGCCTCAGATAGATGTCGGGATTTTGGGTGAAAACTTGTGGAAACCAGATTTCTACTGGTTTCTGGTGTCTCGCCCCAGTGAGACTTTTCACACCGCACAGGGTTCGCCATAGCGGGGCCTGGCCCGTTGTCGCGAAACCTTGGATTTTTATTGAGGTCACCCCAGCGGATGAATCTCCGCCGAGGCGAAACCGCTGGAGCGGGTCCTTTGCTCGCGGGAGTGGGAACTCTCAATCAGAAACCCTTTTTATTTCTAACTTCGAACCTGTTTCTCCTATTCACCAAATCTTTGAACTAGAGAGCATTAAGGGAGATTTTTAGTGCTTTTGGAGTTGTTTCATCTTGGGTGTAAGTTCTTCTACCTTATCTTATGATTATTTACCTTCCTAAGCTAGAAATCTATGGTGGAATCTAGAAAAGCTAGAAGGAGAAGATGAGTCTTAACCTTAAGTTTTCTAATTGAATTTTAGGCTATGAATGTAAGTTTAGTTGATGAATCTTGTTACTCTAATCATGGAATCTTGTGGGTTAGTTAATAATAAGCTTGAATCTCTAACTTGGGTTGAGGAATTGATTATGGAAAACTAGGGTTTATGCCTAAATTGGGCCTTTTCTCTTGAATGATGAAATTGATTAATAATTGAGTTTAATTAGCAATGGAACAGTAGAATTGAACTTCTAGAACATTGGGTTACCTTTTCCACTCTTGAAATACCTGTTTTACCCTTCTGGGTCTAATTTCCCTCATTTCTTAAGTTTGATTTTCGATTTGAATAACTTTATAGCAATTTGGGTATTGTGAGTCTCCTATTCTAACTTGGATTACAAAGTTGACTAGACTTTGATTATTCGGAGTTCTTCGGAAAGGAAAGGCTAACGTTTGACAGTTCGTAGCACTAGCTCGGCATCGAGGTAGGCTACGACTTACCTTTATTTAGACTCCAATTAGTGAAACATATGTAGAACTAGATATTGATGGGTAAAGCATGTTAGGTCTTCGGGTATAAAGTTGGGATGGAAACTCTTAGGTTGGTGTTGTTGTTGACTATGTGAGCTTGTTGCCTTATTATCTTGATTAGGCTTGTCGCCATATGTGATATGTTGGGGGAGTCGCCCTAATTGTTATGTTGTGGTATGTGTTGCGTGCATCTTTCCCTTGTTATGTCGCTTATCATCTAAAAAGGGGAGGATAATGAGATTAATAGTGAGATTGTGCTATACTCTATGATAAGACATAAGTAAGATTTTTATTATGATTGCGGCCAATGAGGTTATCATGCATGACATATATTCTCATTTCATATGATACATTGGTTGAACTGTGACTTCATATTAATACTGATAAGTGAGATAAGGAAATATCCGAGACTTCTTATTGTGGTGTTAGCAATATGTGTATTTCATATGGCATCTCATGTATACATTATTTGATATTACTTACGTGGTCTAAAGGGAAATTGTTCAGGACGTGGCATTACACAAATTTGGGCTAAGCTTGTATTGGTAGTTGATTTACGGATGTTGTTATGGTTATTCACCACCCCATGATTATTGTTAAATTCGACATTCATGCATGCATTTTATCCTGCATTTCTCATGGTCATGTGATATGGTTTCGAAGGAAAAATTGATGGAAAAAGGTTATGGAAACATTTGAAAAGAAAAAAAGAGAAAGATGAAAGTCACCTCTGGGCTGTTCGCAGAGTGACTGGTACATGGACTTTGTGGGTCCCCCATGGGTCATGACTATCGAGACGTGGAGGATTTCCGTTCGGAGCATGTATGTACGGTATGAGACAGTTAGCCAGTGCATTCCATTGCATTGCATATGCACTCATTTACTTCATCCATTCATATCATTGATTCTGTTACTACATTTATATCATTGCATGGTATATTTCCGCACTGATTCCTTGGTTGATGATTTATTTGAGTTATTATGTGCTTGTTAAATACTTACTTAGTGACTTGATGGATTCATGGGCTAGAGGCTTACACCTAGGCTATGATCTGAGATTATTGAGATCTATTGTGGTTCCTATTACTGCTAATCTTGCTTGAATATGCTTAGTGACTGTCCTTGATTGCTTACATGTCTACTTGTTAATTTCTATCTTTTATATATGTAAACTAATTCTTGTCGGGCTATGATACCTACCAGTACATAGTGTTTGTACTGATACTGCTCTTGCTACATCCTTTTCGGGGTGTAGAGTTGTTCCAGCTATATGAGCGAGATTCAGTTAGCCTTCAAGGATCTCACGGAGTTCATCTAGACTTTTCTTTTTAATTCTCATTCTAAATAGAAATTGTATTCAGGTTTTGGTTGTACCTTTTATTCAAGTTGTATACTTAGAAGCTTTTGTCCTATGCCTTGACCAGATCTCGGGGTGACATTTGTATTTCCGCACTTAGTATTTATTTTGGATAATAAGACTGTTTACATTGCTTAATTTCCGCATGTGATAATTAAAAATCGACTAAGAAAAAGGGAAGGTTTCGCCCACCAGGAGGGTTAGTGTGGGTGCCTGCTCGACCCACGGGTTGGGTCGTGACACAAATGTTGCTCGTGCTCTACTCTATTACGAGAGTATATCAAGATATCATTGATGAAAACAATCACGAAGGAGTCCAAGTACGGTCTGGAAACATCGTTCATCAAATCCATTAAGGCTGCTGGGGTATTGGTCAACCCAAAAGACATAACTAGGAACTCATAGTGACCATAACGAGTCCTGAAGCCTGTCTTAGGGATATCCTCCACCTAATCTTCAACTGCTGATAACCGAACCATGAATCGATCTTAGGAAAGACTGATGCACCCTGAGGCTAATCAAACAAATCATCAATTCGAGGAATTTGATGCTTGTTCTTGATGATAAGTTTGTTCAATAGTTGATAGTCGATACACATATGCATAGTCCCATGCTTTGTCTTCACAAACACCACTGGAGCACCCCAAGAGGAAACACTAGGTCTAATGAACCCCTTACTTAACATGTCTTGCAACTGTCCTTTCAACTCCTTCAACTCTGCTGGTGCCATCCGATATGGCAGAACAGAAATAGGCTTGGTGCCCAGCTCCAAGTCAATACAAATGTCAATGTCACGATCAGGTGGAATACCTGGTAAGTCTATCAGAAACATCTTGGGAAACTCCTTCACTACTGGTACCGACTCAAGGGGAGGAGTATCAGCACTAGTATCCCGAACATAGGTGTCACGACCCTGCTAGAGGCCATGACGGGTACCCAGTACTAGCTTACTGAGCACCTCTGATCTAACATTCTTTTCTCACTACTAGGTGAGTCACACGGATAATTTATGAACATCTCACTTAATATAGCTATCCATAGTTATGCCCGCAATCATATATCAATAAGCTTGACCAAAATATTATACAACAACAAGGACGAACAAGGTTACGAAACACCTACCTACATACGTTTGTCTACGAGCCTCTAAATAAGATACATAAATCCACGAGGACGGGACAGGGTTTCACCGTGCCCAGATATATACACAAGAGTAGTACCAATAAGCTGTAGCTCCGGAACAACTGGAGCGCTTTCAAGATGTCGCTGGTGGAACTCCTAGAAGCCAGACACGGCTACCTGTTTACCTGCAGGCATGAACGCAGCGTCCACAAGAAAGGACGTCAGTGGAACGGAGTACTGAGTATGTAAGGCATGAACAATAATATAATAAGACACATGGAGCATATCATGAGGGAAAAAGGGTAACGTGCACATCTGACTGCCTCTTAAGGCGGATACCATGCATGCTTAACTTTCCTTTCATAAAAACATTTCTCATATACGTATGCATAAAATAGAATTGCTGCGGAACGTGCAGCCCTGTCACACCCTAACAATGGTAGGGCATGACGGGCACCCGACTCTTATCAGAGTCGAGCGAACCCTCAGACATACACTCTATCAAAACCTGTCATTTCAAAAACTTTTAAGAACATAAAACTTTTCCCAATAGAAATCATTATCTTTATAACGATTATAAAAACTTTCAATCAACTAAGTACGTTAAACCAATTGAAATCATCTAAAATACATACTCTTTTAAAATCCACAAGTGACTCAACTGACATCACTTTGCCAATATCTTGACAAACATACCACAGGACACTGTCTGCAGAAGTCTCTAAGAAGTAAACTGAACATTATGAGTCAGGACAGGGCCCTGACATACCCGTAATCATACATATCTATACATGACTCAGCACAGCTCCAGAATGAAGTGGAACTTGCCAATCCCAGCTGACGTCCAAGCATTCTAGTTATACACTTAACCTGTCAAACAATCTGGGGCTGCGGGCATGAACGCAGCGTCCCCAGGCAAAGGGACGTCAGTACGGACAATGTACTGAGTATGTAAGCTGGTAACAAATCATAATCATAATTCAACTCAGGAGAGAAGAAATCATAATCTAACTCAATACCTGCAGCCTTCGCTGGAAGAAACATAAATGTGCACACGAAGTCTCAAAACAATCTTTAAGTAAATAATGCAATCCAACACACATGCCGCTTCCGACATGTTAACAGAATGGTCCCTTCGGACAGCCGCTTCCGGCTAGTATCATAATAGTCCTTTCGGATGGCCGCTTCCGGCATAATAATGATGGCCCCTTCGGGCAGCCGCTTCCGGCTTAATATCACCATCATATCAACACAAACTCAATCCACAAATATCAATTTCAATTCATATCATAAGTCACTAATCAATTCATCACAATCCAGTTATTAGCCTTAGTCTTTCATAAGAAGTTATCAAATTTGTATCTCACTAGACTTAGGGAGACATACTTCCAGGTTTGAGGGTAGAATTGTTATGAAATTCTTACTGCTTATATTCTACTCAATTTCATCTTATTGCCCTACCCAAAGAATAAATGATCATATCAATACAAAGGGATGATACTATGGAATGTGAATATAAATCGTAAATAAAATGACGTAGTAAAATCTCGCACCCCCTTCGGAATGGTTTTGAAAATCAAACTTTATGTTTCCTCTAGTATAAAACTCATTTCCTCGAAATACCATATACACAACTCAACCTGGAACCTTATGGGTGTTCCCTTCGGAATAGAATAGGAGTACAATATCAATAAGCCATCACAAGAAACATTTGGACCTTACTCGTCTGAGAATGGAATCATATGGAGTACATATAGAATGAATAACAACAAGAATCATGCCAAAGGAAGAAAGGTTTGCCTTACATACCTTGTCGCTTACGTGATTAGCTTAACTTATGCTTCCAAACACTGGCCAATCTATAATCAAGGTAAAGGAAACCATATACAACTTGAAAGAGTTTCATATACTTCTCTAAGCTCGTAATTAACTTCCGTAAATTCGGGCAGCATTTTCCCTGTAATCTTCGCTTCCCTCTAATTCCAATTCAATTTAACAACGCAATCAGCCACCACCAACAACAAGAACCATCTCATAGAAGCCTCTTTAAATTCAAAGCACCAACTCCCAAAGATATACACCAAAACAGCCCGGTATACGCTTTGATACGATATCTTCATACACTTTATTCTCCCAAATTCAAGAACAATAACTTATCAACAACATCAACAACAATATCAACAATCATTTTATATCAATATCCAACTAATTCTATCCAATCATACCAAAACAGCGCCCAAGTTATTTGATATCCAAAAATGATAACCGAACTTTCAACGTCATTTTCTCTATTGTGACCCGTCAAATCTATCAATGATCATGGTAAGAACATATTAACATCTTAAAAATACCTTATATGAGCAGCCACCACGAAACCAACATCCCCCAAGTTCAAATTTTATCTTAAAACGACGGCAACAACTTGTACTACACTTTACTCTTCACGAGCCTCGGAATTCGGGACCTCGAACTTGATCAAAACTTGGTTTCTCTCTCTAAGGGCTCTCTTCCCTCTCTCTAAAATGTTCAGGTATTTTTAGGGTTAAATGTGAAGATATTTCACGAATTTTTCCCTTATATAGGGGTCTTGGGTCGGTTCCCACCGACCTTGAGTCGGGTTGGGCCGAGTCCACTGCCCAGCTTAACCTTTCTGTCTTAAAACGTCTATAACTTTTTATCCCTATGTCGGGTAAGGCTCACAACCTATGGTTGGAAAGGTATTTCAATTATCTACAACTTTCATATTTGGAGTTTTCCCAAATGCCCAAATAATGATGGGGTTATGGCCTCCCGAAGTCAGGTCACCCGAAAACGTAACTTAAAAACATCTTTTTGGAGGGCTTACACTTGGATTTGGCTCAAGGGTCCTTCTTGAGTTATGTTTAACTTCACATATATTGTCCATATAACTTGTCATACGTCCTTTATAAAAACCCAATCATGTGGGCCCCACTTCAGCTTACGGTTATGAGGGCTATATATCTTTTAACATATCATTCCAATCATATTGTACGAATTCCAAATATCATACTCATGCTAATACAATAGAATTCCATCCTTTATACTTGTAATATTTGCTCCTCATTGAGCTCACATTAAGCCATCAGCAACCTTAGTAACGTGAAATTTTTCGGGGTGTAACAAGCCCGATCCAAAAGCATATCATTTGTCGCGGAACGAACGGCCCGATCCATCTATATATTATATACATAATAGTGTCGAGGAACGAACGGCCTGATCCATTTAACCATATATCCCCCGTCCGGGCATCCCGCGTCCGGGACGATATCATAATATACCAGTTGATCAGGTGGCCATGCGTCTATAACGCCTCGCCTTCCCATATATATATATATATATTATAACATAAGTAGCATGCATGAGAGCCCAAAGAAAGATATAACTCTATCGGAGTGACGTAAGGTCGGTAACCTCCGATTATATTATGGAATAATCATCATCGCTCTATCTCACCTTGAAGGAACAATTATTATAAGGTGAAACCAACAACAATGAATAAAATTAAGAAAGTCAAGAAGATAGCTCAATATTCTCACATCATCATTGATCTCATAACTTGAGACTTTTAACCATAAAATCATCATCATCATAGAAAATATTCTCATCTTTGGCATCATCATTATCATTGTAAAACATGTTCATCGTTGTTATCATAAGATCTTACAGAATCATACATCTCTTTTTCGAACATACGGATATTTTGAAAAACATTTATGGATCATCAGGAAAGGAGTCATGCCTTTGAGTCGTGAACTTCTAGCTTTTGAAATCAAGGTGGACATGGAAATATATAGTTAAAAACATAACATAGGATCATGCCTTTGAAAGAAAGGGACGAGCCTTAACATACCTGCGCAGCCTCCTATTATCTACGCTTATCCGTCTGCACTCGTAAATCTACATTTGAGAGAATTCACACTATCATTAGACTCATCATTGCATACGTGTACTAAGCTTTCAATTTAAACTGCTTTATATCCTGCCGAAAATCGGGCAGCATCTCCCCTGTTTATATGCCTAGCCCGAAGTCATAATCCAGCAATCAACAACACAACAACAATACCAACATCAACAACATCATTATCCATACCAATATATTCCATAAAATATCCCACACGATGTTTTCCCAATTTCTCAACCAACCATAACAACATCCATAATACCAAAATCAAAGAATTATTTTCAATTTAATCTCAAATTAATCCAAAATTCTCTTTCAAACTCACCTCATGGCCATCAACTTCAATTCAACTCTTTATGATTTTCTCATATGATTCTTTCCTCTCTAAGAATTGCTAAACCTTTACATCATCTTAATCATGTAAATAATAGGAAGAACATACCTTATTGTGAAAGAACTTCACTATATTCATCTCTTTCCAAGATCAAGTTCATCACCACCTTGAAAAGAAACAAGAACAATTATCTTCCATAAATTTCTCTTGAGGTTTTGATGTCTCTTGATGATATGGAAAGGTTTTGGAAGATTATGGAAGGTTAGGAAGGATTATGGAAAGTTATAGAAAATTATGGGAAGTTATGGAGAGTTTTAGAACCCTCAAGAGTTCTTCAAGATCTCTCTAGAAATGTAGAGTATGAGAAAATGGTGAAAATTGATGAAAATTAATGGGTTAGAAGGGTTTTCATAGGTGTCGTTCGGGTCGGGTACTGTAGCAGCGTTTTTCTGCTCCGTCCGCCCAACTTGTAATGTCCATAACTCCCTGCTCCGATGTCGGATTGACGAACGGTTTGTTGCGTTGGAAACTAGACTCGAAGAACTTTATTTTAGGCTTTTGAAATACCTTAAAACTCCTTACATACCCGGAGATATACCCCTCTAAATTTGACCCAAAATTTTGTCTAGAATTCTGCCAACTTTATTCAAATTTTCGACAAACTTATTTTCTCCGCTTTGCTTGGTCCCGGAATCTTCTGAAACTCTCCATACATGATATTTATCATTGATCACACTTGATAATAATTCGTTCCTTATAATCTAAAGTTGTTTTACCTAGCCATAGCTCGACATACTTACGTTCAAATTTAATAAGTGTTTCTCCGAAAGTACGGGGTGTAACAATAGGCCAAATAAGCTAAACACCCCTTCTTGACCATTCGACGAGCCTTAAGGAACGATATCACTTTCTTCGGCGCATGACTAGTATCACCCTTCCACTCCAACCTAGGGACTCCCGGCACAGCTAAGGTAACTGTCTTGGCATGACAGTCCAAGATCGCATGATAAGGGGACAACCAACTCATACCAAGAATAATGTCAAAATCTACCATGTCTAGAATTATCAAATCAGCCCAAGTGTCATACCCCATCAAAGTCACAACACAGGATCGATAAACTCGATCCACCACTATGGAATCCCTAACAAGACTAGAAACACTAACAGGGAAATCAAGCGACTGACATAGCATATCCAAACTCGAGGCAAAATAAGTAGACACATAATAATATGTAGAGCCTGGATCAAATAATGCCTTAGCTTACTGGCGACAAACCAAAATAGTACCTGTAATGAATGCATCAGAAGCCTCTGCCTCTGGTCTACTCGGGAATGCATCGCATGGCCACCCTTGGCCTGAGAACCTCCACGACCACCACCACGGCCTATCTGGGTATCATCTCTACCAGAATAAGAACCGCATCTACCACTCTATGCACCGCCTCTAGCCAGCTCTGCCACTCACCTAGGTGCAACAATATGAAAACCTGAGTGTGGGAAACCCTGTCTAAGTCTGGGGCACTCCCTGGCGAAATTCCCTAAGTCACCACACTAAAAACAACCTCGACGAGCCATAGGCTGCTGAGACGAACCAGAATAGCCCGAATGACTACCTCGACCTCTAGATCGGGAAGGTATCAGAGCTGTGAGGAACTAACACCCCCGAGTCAGTAAGCCATCCACAACTCAAATCTCAAACAAATAAAGTAAGAAATAGTGCGGACTAAACATACAAGTTAATTTTTAAATCTTTAAAGCCTTATAATCATAAAAGGGCAAAATTAAAGATACAATTATCCCCGAAACTGGTGTCACTAGTACAAGAACGAACAAGAAAGGAATACAAGTCTAGGAGTACATCCCGAAAATACAAACTATCTGAAAATGAAAAGAGATGAAATAAAGGATAGATGAGAGTCTGGTGCTATAGATCAACTAGTAGCTCATCCCGAAGTCTCGAAATGGCCTGCTCAATGACCGATGAAGTCTCGATCGATGCTTGTACCAGGTACAAAATCTGTACACCAGAAAGAGTGCAGCAGGTGTAGCGTGAGTACAAAGAACAACAGGTACTTAGCAGCATCGTCGACCGACCCTAACAAAAATGGAGACGAGGGCTAGCCTACGATTACCACTTCTATACATAATTGCTATTAATCCACAGTAATATAATCACAATAAATCACAATAATATCGGGTTATAAGCCTAAGTGGAGCTTCTAATCCACAAGTCTGTCAAGTTCCCAAGTAGTCATTTAAGGTAATTCAGGAAACAACTCAACAAATCACAACTAAGGAATCAATGAGATAGTAGGATTTGCAATGCAATGCAAGACCTTTTCCATCTCCCAATAAACACACATTTGAACATTAACGAATCGTGACCTATGGGGGACTCACGAGGTACATATTCCAATCCGGAATTCTTAGATCTCCTAGATCACATCGGGTCTCAACCATTTTAGGCTTTCAATCACAATACTCGGCCCTTAGGCCCATATTACCTGTCATATAGCCAATCTGGCTCAAATATCATCATCACTCCGTCCGAAATCTTTTCCCATCAGACCTTTCACAGGTATCCTCAAAATGTACGTGAGATACTATAATAAGCATTAATATGACATGCAACACAATAAACCATCAACTAAGCAATAAAGACTTAATCTTTAGCTCTTTTCCACTTCTAAACGAGTACTTAGGAGTGATGAGAACACATAATCACAATGAGACAGGTAACGAGCACAGAGGCAGTAAATAAGGGACGCCATATACCAATCACAAACACAATCAATCTATGCTATCAACCAATGCCCAAAGAATGTCATTTAGACCGGACTATATAATGGAAATTATGCAAATACACTTATCATGGCACAGGTATCCGATCTAAGTGCTCGACACCTCACAAGTATCAGAACCTGCTTTTGTTACCCCCATTTTCCCTTCATATTAGTCAAATTTCAACCAACCATGACACTTAAATTAAGGTTCATAGTCTCAACATGCTTGGAATAGGAGTCTGATTGTCACAACAATGCCCTATTCTTTTGTAGAGCCTCTGAACGATCCCATTCTGTTCATACACGAATTATCCGTAAGAATATGAGTCAATCGATACCCATATTACCCTATAAAAGACTCGGGTCTAGAAAGAGAACCCACAACCTCGTTCAAACCTTGAAGGTCAAAACCGTAATTTTGTAGGAAAATCAGGTTCAATAAGGTCAAATTATTATTCTAGGAAATCATACAAATTTAATGATACCCATATTAGTATACTTTAAATCTGAACCCAAAAAGTCACCAAAAACAGGATTCCGAGCCACGAAGGGCAAAATAGAAAATTCGTTCGATAAATAGTTTACCCATTGATTTATAGAGTCTATATCTGAAAAATTAATCAAATCCAACATCAATTTCATACTCAATTGAAAAAACATCTTAGTTCAATCCTAGGGTTCATAAACCCCCAATTTTCCCAATCCTAATTATGATTTCTAGCATGAAAACCCTTAATAATTCATATAATCGAAATACGAAGATTAAGAACTTACCCAATGGATGTATATTGCAAAAACTTCCAAAATACCCTTAAACCGAGCTCCCAAATGCCAAATATGTGAATAAGAGGTGCAATCACGAAATGGGGAATACATATCTAAATTTGTTCAGCGAAAAGCGCATATGCGCAACTTCCCTCGCACCTGCGGGCCTGCATCGGCGGTCTAAACCTCGCAGGTGTGAGGTCCACTTGAATAACTGCGGCCCATTACGCGCAAGTGCAACTCCGCTCCTGTGAGCCCCTTCTCACAGATGTAGCCCAAGGCCAACTCACTCCTCTCTCGCACCTACGGCTCACCACGAGCAGGTGCGTCCTCGTAGGTGCGAGCCTAGACTCGCTGGTGCGAAAACACCAGAACCAGCAAATCATGAAATTCTCAAACTTCGATCCGACACCCGAAACACATCCGAAACCTTTCGAACATGAAGCAAATATGCATACCACTCCTAAAACACGCTGCAAACTCGTTCGCGCATTCCAACCAAAAGACCAGAATGCCACCGAGTCCCTCGAAAACCGAACCAACAACTCAACTAAGTCTTAATTGACATTTCGAACCCAATGGAATCGATGAAACTTCCAAAAAGACCCATTTACTCCCGATGTTGACTTGGTGAACCAAACACTTAAGAGTTTCCAAAAATCCCATTTCCTCACCCAAATCACATTCGAATGCCTCGGGAATTGCGACACCCATCCCCACAAGTCAAATATACTCTAACAAATCTAGGGAAGGGTCAATAGGGGTAAAATAGTCAAACTCGCAAAATAAGGTCGTTACAATTTTTACTTGTCTAGTTTGAAAAAACCAAGAGATAATTTATCATTCCATATTTTTTTTTTACCTTTATTATTCATTATTGGGTTGGAAACTTCAATGAATTGTTAGTGATTGCACAACTTATAAAGTATGTTTGATTAATTTCAATTATTAGATGACTTAATAATAATTAAGGCTGATATAGCAAAATTATCATTTTATTTATGACTGCTTAAGGGGTATGCCAAGTCAATACATACCACTAAATATGGACCGAGGGAGTAATAATTGTACTTGGTCCCTGCCCGTTATTAATAACCCTCTAATCACTCCGTTAAAATTGAAACCAAAGAAATACTCTCTATTCATAATAAGTGGGTTTTTTAAGCTTATGCACACCCTTAAGAATGTGCTCACACCTAGAAAATTAGGAGTGTTTCTACTAACTTACCTCTAATGAAATGCTTAAAAAAATAAAAGTTACTTAATGATTCTTGATTATGTAATTATGTATATAAAGGTAATTTTGAAAAAATAAGATTAATGTTCTTGAAATCCTAAAACACCACTTATTTTGAAACAAAATGAAAAACCTAAAATATCATCTATTTGGAAGCAGGAAAAGGCTCAAAAATGCCCTTAGCCCTATTGGAAATGACTCAAAAATGTCCTCCTTCAACCTATTCGGTTAAAAATACCCTTAACGTTTTCTTTAGGTTTAAAACTGCCTTTTAGTTAACAAAAAAATGACATGAAATTTCATTAAACAAGTGGTCAGTTTTTATTGGTCCACATAAATTTCTGATCAATAAAGCAATCCGACCCGAACCTCCATCCCAACCCCTTTCTAATAAACCTAACCCAAAGAAGGTAACAGATAAATATAGAAAAAGAAAAGGTAAAACCTAAAATACCATCTATTTGGAAGCAGGAAAAGGCTCAAAAATGCCCTTAACCCTATTGGAAATGACTCAAAAATGTCCTCCTTCCACCTATTCGGTTAAAAATACCCTTAATGTTTTCTTTAGGTTTAAAAATGTTTTTTAGTTAACGGAAAAATCACATGAAATTTCATTAAACAAGTGGTTAGTTTTTATTAGTCCACATAAATTTCTGACCAATAAAGCAATCCGACCCAAACCTCCATCCCAACCCGTTTCTAATAAACCTAACCCAAAGAAGGTAACGGATAGTAATATCCATGGAAAAAACGATTGAAACCAAAGAAATATAGAAAAAGAAAAGGAAGGATTAGAGGTGCTTATGCCTCTTTCTTCACCAAATAGTTTCTTCATTTCCCCCCTTACCTCAGTTTGGCAATGGAAAACTGTTCCAAGTTCTATAATTCCAGACTTTAGTGACATTACTATGGCAGTCCCAAAACGCCAATTTGCCATGGCAGCAACGCAGCGCCTTTGTCTTTAGATGCGGATTCAGGATTTAACGTTTATGAATTCAACCTTTCAGGATTTTTAGTTGAACCTATTGTATTTTAAAAGTTATGGATTCATGTCTACTTTTTTTATAATTTTAATAAATTTTTACATATAAATTTATGTTCCGCGTCGGAAGTTAGGAGTTCAAATTGAACCCCACCTTAAATGTTGCATACGCCCCTTTTTGTCTTCCCATCAAGAGGCACAACAACTTGTGCTTCACTTGTCAGCTTGTTGATATAATGATGCTTAACTTATATCTCTTTAATTATAAATTCAATTTTTAAGGACAAAAATTAAAGAGCAACCCATTTGAAGGGAAAAATTAAAGACCAGCACAAAATAGGGACAAAAGTGCAAATGACCCCTTTTTAATGAGGAAATGATGCGTGATGTCTCTAAAAGTGTCTTGTATTGAATTTTTGTCTTCGCTTATCAAAATCTTTAAAAAATTATCTTAACTTAAAAAAATTCGTTGGGAAGAACTTTTATTGCCCATCAAGTATAAGTTCTGGCTTTTGCTTATAAGTCAAAAATTGTAGTCAATTGAACAGGTTCATTGTTTTGAAATAACCTAAGCAACAACAACTTTGTCCAGCTAATTTTATCAAGCAAGGGCTATTCTTTTTTGAAAAAAGGGAAAAGGGTCAAATAGACCCCTCTACTTTTGTTTATTAGTCAATTTTGCCCTCCGTTAGCGAAAGTGGTCAAATATACCGCTCCCATTAATAACGTGTACACTTGTACCCTTAAGTAGATAGAAGTTTCCAATTCAACTAAAACTAACCATTTAATTAAAAATATTCATGCCCCAAAAATTGACCCGCCCCGACTCAAAAAATATAATCAGCCCCACACAAATATACCCATCTATAGGGGTGGGCGTTCGGTATTCGGTTCGGTATTTTCAAAGTTCGGGTTCGGTAATTCGGTAATCAGTAATTGAAAGTAGATACCAAATACCTAACTTTCAACTTCAGTTCGGTAATTCGGTAATCGGTAAATCAAAATTCGGTTCGGTACGATATTCGGTAATACCATATTAAGTCAAGTTCACTGTATTACATCAATGGTTAGATAACAAGCACAGATAGATGATATGCTAGAAGAAAAATGATACAACAAATCCCTTCAAGAATTGGTGAACTAAGAAATGATCAAAAATCCAAAATCAATGAAGCCCATGAAATCACATTAACTGAACGTTACAAAGAAAAAGAGCAAAGAAGTGAATAATACCCTTTAGGATATGTGTACTTAAATTGCATTAAACAAATTCGGTAGACACTCCACAATGTCTTTTTCAGAATTTCTACTCGGCTCCATTCATACCATATACAGCAGAACTATATTCATTATACTAATATACTCACAAATATTGGACAAGCCAAGGGAACTAAAATCATTTAAAAGCAACTGAAATAAAAATATCTACTTAAGGAATACAAAAAAGGTGACAAGTTACGGTACCTTGAAAATTGATTGCTTGATTTCAGAGGAATATATATTTCAACAATAAAGCTAGATGGTAAGGGAGAGAGGCGGTGGGGGTGGCCGGTGGGTGGTCACTGGTGTTGGTGTGACTTGTGAGAGAGGTGGGTGTGAGAGATTTGTTTAATTGTTTTGTATACTGAGGCGGTGGTGTTTTGTTCTTGAAAAATTGGGTCAAATTTTCACAATATGGTCTAAATTGATGAGTATTGTTGCTAACTTACAATTGGCGCATGGGCTGATGGGCAGATGGGCCGGACTATTAATTTAATGGCCCTCTATTTAATAACTATTTCGGTATTCGGTAAATACCGAATTACCTAACCAAATACTGAATACCGAAACCGAATACCGAATTTTTTTAATTTTATTACCGAAAACCGAACTGAAAATCGAAATACCAAATACCGACATACCGAAATCCCCAGTTCGGTTCGGTAATTCGATTTTCGGTGTTTTATGCCCAGCCCTATCCATCTACGCGTGGAGTCATTCCTTTCTCTTTTCCTTTGCTTAACAGTGTGGGAAAGGCAAATTCAGCAATAAGCAGCCGCTCAGGATAACACCCTGCACATAACTAACAAACAACAATGCATAAGAGCACCTTGACTGACCATTCATAAGAGCCCCTTGACTTAATTGGCTTTATAGAAAACTAATGAAGCACTGCATAAACATACTGCCTTCCACAAGTTTATAGACAATTTTCTGAAGCCATGTTGCTAATTATTACTATAGGACAAAAGTATGACTACAAACTTTGGGTGGGGCTGATTATATATTTTGGGTAGGGGCGGATCAACTTTTGGGATATGAATATTTTTAATTAAATAGTTAATTTTAGCTGAATTAGGAATTTTCATCTTCTTAAGGGTACAAGTGAACACTTTATTAATGGGAGATGTATATTTGATCACTTTCGCTAGCGGTGGATATATTTGACCTTCGAAAAAGGGCCAAATATACCCCTGAACTATCGAAAAAGGGTCAAATATACCCCTCGTTATACTTTGGGTTCAATTATACCCCTACCGTTATACTATTGGATCAAATATATCCCTTATTCGTTAAGTTTGTCCAAGGTGGACATTTAATCCAACGTGGCACTAACATTTTGATGAGATAGATGCCACATGACATGCCACCTCAGCGCTCCTAACCCATTTACCCCTCCCTTCTAATTTTTCTTCCACCATTAAAACTTTCTTCCCTCCACCACCTTTACCACCATGACCACCGGATAAAGCAATAACCATGATGCTTGACAGTCAGAACTCTGTATATAATATTTAAAGCAAATCAAAAACCAAAACTTTGATTCTTGGATTGAAAATAACAAAAGCTCTTCCAAGACGAATGGCAGTGAATTACACATACTAAAAAGAGAAGAATGTTCTGCATTTCCACTGAAAAAATTCACATATCAGACAATTCAACAACTAAAAATTTAACTAAAACCCATTAATTCAAGATTTTTAGAGAAGCAGAATTTCAGAGAAAAATTAAAGGAGGATCACAGTCCTTGATAAACGACAGAATATCGACTTTGACTGAGCACGGTGGCTCCAGTGGAAGGCTAGTTTAAATCGATTAATGGCTCCTTGTCAATAGTACTACTCATGGCATTTTAGGCACCACCAAGATTGTCACTTTTTGAACCATAGCCGGTGATTTTTTCCGATGCGAGAGAATGTTCAAAAGATACTCCCTCCGTTCTAATTTTTTTTTATCTTAATTACTACTTAGAAATCAAAAGGATAAAGTTTCATCTTTCAAGTTAGATAAATAAATTGAGGGGTCATGATGGCGGTAATGGTCACACTAGTGGGGGAGGGAAGGAAATTTTAACGGTGAAAGAAAAAAATAGAGGAGAGGGACAAATGGATTAGGAGCGCTGAGGTGGCATGACATATGTGGCATTCACCTCATCAAATGTTAGTGTCACATTGGATTAAATGTCTACCTTGGACATACTTAACGGATGAGGGGTATATTTAATCCAATAATATAACGGTAGGAATATAATTAGATCTAAAGTATAACGAGGGTATATTTGATCCTTTCCGATAGTACAGGGTATATGTGGCCCTTTTCCGTTTGACCTTTCCCTAGAAAAAAGTAATAAGTGGGCCATAAAATGAAGACCACCCTGATATTTGTGAACTTAACCCTTTGGCAGTGGAAAACTAGCAGGTTACAAGAGCTAAATATATACCAAGCTTTAGTTAGACTACTATGGCAATCCCAAAACGCCAATTTACCATGGCAGCAACACAACGCCTATGTCATCCTAAATCCACCATTAGAGGCACATCAACTTGTGCTTCACTTGTCACCTCAACCCCACAATCTGATGACACATTTTTAGTCCACAAAATTTTATGGAACCTAAAACAAGGTAACCCAATTACCAATTCTTCACTATTATTATTACATAGTTTAAACCCATCTACTTTTCTTGAAGTTCTTGGCAATTTTCGTGATAATTTACATTTAGCACATAAATTCATCAACTTGGTTTCTTTAAACTGTCCTAATTTCAAGCATACCTCTAGTTCATTGAGTGCTACTGTACATTTCTTGATTAGGTGTAAAAGGGTATCTGATGCACAGGCTTTTATACTAAGAATGATTAGAAGAAGTGGGGTTTCAAGAATTGAGATTGTGGAATCTTTGGTGTCAACTTATGGTTTATGCGGGTCGAATTCAAATGTTTTTGATTTGCTTATTAGGACTTATGTACAAGCTAGGAAGATTAGGGAGGGTGTAGAAGTTTTTAGGTTGTTGCAAAGTAGGAATCTTTGTGTTCCGATAAACGCGTGTAATGGTCTTTTAGGAGGGCTTGTAAAGATTGGTTGGGTGGACTTGGCATGGGCAGTGTATGGTGAAATGAAAGGGAGTGGAATTAAGCCAAATGTGTATACCCTTAATATAATGGTGAATGCTTTGTGTAAAGACGGGAAAATTGATAGCGTGAATCCGTTTATTCAAGAAATGGAAAAGAAGGGAATTTTTCCGGATATGGTGACTTATAATACTTTGATAAATGCGTATTGTCACGAGGGTCTTCTTGAAGAAGCGTATGGAGTGATAAACATTATGAAAGCTACGGGGTTAAGACCGTGTCTTTTGACTTATAATTCTATTCTCAATGGTTTGTGTAAGAACGGACAATACGGGAAAGCAAGGGAAGTTTTGGTTGAGATGACAGAGATTGGACTGGCCCCTGATACTGCTAGTTATAATACATTGCTTGCTGAGTGTTGTAGAACAGGTAACTTGCTGGAAGCAGAATCTGTTTTCAAAGAAATGTCGTGTCGAGGTATCATCCCTGATTTGGTTAGTTATAGTTCTCTTATTGGGTTGTTTTCAAGAACAGGTCGTCTTGACGGCTCATTGGCATACTATAAGGATATGAAATGCAAGGGTCTTAGACCAGATAATGTAGTCTACACAATTCTCATTGGTGGGTTTTGTAGAAATGGTTCTATGAAGGAGGCTATGAAGATGCGTGATGAAATGCTTGAGCGGGGTTTAGTTATGGATGTTGTGACTTACAATTCTATATTGAATGGGTTATGCAAAGAAAAGATGCTTCATGAAGCTGATGAGCTTTTCAATGAGATGGCGGAAAGAGGTGTAAATCCTGATTTTTACACTTTCACCACACTTATCAATGGATATTGCAAGTGCGGTAACATGGACAAAGCACAGACCCTGTTTGAGGACATGCTACTGAGAAACCTTAAGCCTGATGTTGTGACATACAACAGCTTGATTGATGGATTTTGTAAGGTTGGTGATATTGAAAAAGCTTTCTGTTTAAGGGATGAGATGATCTCTGTAAATATATCTCCTAATTATATTACTTATAGTATTCTCATAAATGGCTTTTGTAATAAGGGTTGTGTATCTGATGCATTAAGGCAATGGGATGAGATGATTGTCCTAGGTATAAAACCTACTATTGTGACTTTCAACTCTATTATCAAGGGCTATTGCAGGTCTGGTGATGCTTCAAGGGCAGATAAGTTTCTGAACAAGATGCAATCCAAAGGAATATTTCCTGATTCAATTACGTATAATACTCTTCTTGATGGGTTTATAAGAGAAGAGAATATGGATAAAGCTTTAGATTTGGTTAATGAAATGGGAAATCAAGGTCTGTCACCTGATGTTATTACCTATAATACCATACTGGATGGTTTCTGTAAATTTGGTAGAATGCAGGAAGCCAACATGCTGTATAGGAAAATGGTTGAGAGGGGTATTAACCCTGGCAAATCCACATATACATCATTGATAAATGGATATGTCTCTCAGGATAACTTGAAGGAGGCTTTTCGTTTCCATGATGAAATGCTGCAGAGGGGTTTCATTCCGGATGACAAGTTTTAACCTCAGTGCTGTTTGAGCCAGGTGAAGTTTATGACCATCAAATTCTGACATTTCGCGAGTTCTGCTTTATGCAGTTTCATTGCTGGTGTACGATAAAGGTATGCAATTCTGCTACTAGTTGCTTTATACTACTATTTCCCATACAGTTCTATTTTGTCTTTGATAAGGTTTCTGCTACTTTTTTCTACATTCTTGTCGAAATTATCTAATCCATAGGGCTTACTTAAACAAAAACAATATTTTTCATTCATGCAGAACTAGCTAATCTGAAATATGCTTTGATTGATTTGCGGAGAACTATTGAGAAATCACTTGCTGGAGGAGATACTTACGGGGGCTCAACTGGACATCTGCTCTCTAGGGAACTGTCGGTCAGTGAGACATTATCCAGACACAGAGCGGTGCTTATTCAGAAATGTGCTTTT
This sequence comes from Lycium barbarum, assembly GCF_019175385.1. Taxonomy (NCBI): domain Eukaryota; kingdom Viridiplantae; phylum Streptophyta; class Magnoliopsida; order Solanales; family Solanaceae; genus Lycium; species Lycium barbarum. The sequence goes on from NC_083346.1 coordinate 35,258,234, forward strand.
GGCTGCGGTGGCAAACTTAAGAGGGCCTTTTGGTAGAGCTGTGATAAAGATTGCCTCAAGGTTGAATATGCTTCTTCTTTCATCTGCCAGTTTGGTAGTTCACCCTGTGGACTCAAAATTTGTCCAAGAGCATACTATGTACTAAGTTTTGACCTTAGTTTCTTGGCTCCTCACTTGTTGCCACTTCCTGATGATGTTGTTATCTTATTAGATATCACTTATAATATAAACACTACAAATCAATATATTCCCCGTATAGGTTGCAACTTTTGCAAACAGTGCTTATTGTTACTAATAGCCAATGACTCTATTCTGGTACTTCGATTATCGTATTAGTTTGCTGCATTTACTGTTACTTTCCTTCATAGTGCTTATCTATACTATTTTACCATGACTTCTTTACTTTCTTCAATCCTTGTCTAACCTTTTTGTCATGCCTTATCTTGAGCCAAGGGTCTTTCGGAAACAGCCCCCCCTCCCAAGGTAGGAGTAAGGTCTGCGTACACTCTACCCTCCCCAAACCCCACTTGTGGGATTACACTGGGTATGTTGTTGTTGTTGTTGTTGTGTTTTCCTTGAGTTTGTGTATGGTGTCCAAACCATGTTAGGATAGTATTCTTGAGTTATGTTGTTGGAGGGGTAGTCGCCATGGCTTCTCTATGGCTTCTGTGAGGTTTCCCTACCCGGTATGTAATGGTATTAAAATACTTTACTCAGTGCCATACTTTTTTTCTTTTGATTGTTTACTCGGTGATATACAGTTTGTTTCCTTGTGCTTCCGAGTTATGTTGTCTTTGTGGAAAGTGACACTCATTGTCTATTCACTTTAATAGCTGAAAATTAAACCAAATGTTTTTGCTTCAGGGACGATGACGGTGAGACAAGTGAATCAGAAAAGTTATCCATGTCTATCTGCTTGAACTTCATGTTTAAGGTATGTTGATGACAATATGGGCTGCCATTGCCTTCTCCTGATTTGCTGGTTGATCATTCTGTTCATGCTCACGTGTTTCATCAATGAGCATGAAAAGATGCTAGTAGTAGTTCTCAGAAGTGTATTAAAGATATAAGAGTAGTTGCTTTTGTGTTGTCAAACCACAATTGACCATAAAACTACGATCCTTCACTAAATGGATTGGTCAGGGCTTTTCGGAGAAGTGATTACGAAATGATCAGACTTCAAGATCTGTTCCCTAGTAGGACCTGATAGATAAATTGAGGACATAGTTTTGCCTGAGTTGGAATCCCAGGTAACAGATGTCAGGACTACTTCTCGCTCATTGAGAAACAGTAGAGAATATGCAATATATGGATAACAGTGTAAAGACAGTTTCCATATGAGTATAGTGTAAAACTTAAGTGTTGCAGTATGCCAGAATTTGTTGGATTCTTATATTTGAGTTGGACAATGTTGAAGAATCTTTTCAAGAAACATGTAGGCAAAAATGTAAATCTCATGAACAATTTGGCACCATGTGGATGTGGAAGGATTTGAGGCTGATGAAATTTGAATTCATAACAGAACAATTTGTACATTTTTCCGATAATGAGATTCACCCACGTGAAGTCAAATATTTAAAAAGGTGATTTGATGTTTCAAGGTCCATTTTAGTTTTCTGTTTTACCTTTTTATGAAAGACAATTGAAACACAACTTTTTCCTGGAATACTGGAAAGATACCCCTCTGACCCATTTATATGATCACTCTTTCCTTATTATTCTGCTAAAAGAAAAAAGATTGAATACATAGACAACCTCTTAAACTTGTCCAAATTTTTCATTTAAACACTTAAACTAAGTCAAAGACTTATTTAGCACTGTAATCTTTACTCTAATTGTACTTATTAGACACAAGAAGCTGACATGACACGAAGAGTGACTCTTACTGTTTTTTTAGCGCGTGAATCAGATAAAAAAGCTAAAATGATCTTCTTCACCATGACCCAAACGCCATTACCAGATTACCTACCTGTACAGTAAAATTCCATTTCTTCTTGTGCAAAAATCAGCCACGATCGAGTTCGGGATGCCAAATCAAAATCTGCACAGTTCTTCCTTACACAATCACATTTTACTATTAAGAGCATTTGAAGAAGTAAGTTTTTGTAATAAACACAGGCAGTTGCAATGTTTGCATGTGGAGATAAATCATTGAACAACTAAACCTGCCTTAGCTTACATGAGTTAGCTTACATGAGTCCCTACCACCAATCAAGAAGTGCATAAATAATGGCTACAAAAAGATGTAAACATGCAATTAGGCAACTAATAATCCCCATCATCGATCAGTAAATGTACTAAATAATGTTATATCACATAGCATATCCTGGCGCGACCCAAATCAAGGGAAAGAATTGGAAGGGTGGGGATCAAAGCATGCCATACTCAAAACAGTGGTTATGAAGAGAAATATGAGTGAAAGCCTATAAGGAAACATAGAAAAGAGTGCGGTTGCCGAGGTGGTAGTCGTGGATATGGTGACAGTGGGTACGGTGGTGGCTACAGCGGAGGTAGTCATGGATATGGCAGCGGCGGTGGCTATGGAGGAGGCGGTGGTTATGGAGGTGGTGGAGGTTACAGCGACGGTGGTAGCAGAGGCGATGGCTGCTTCAAGTGTGGTGAGTCTGGTCACTTTGCTAGGGACTGTGACCAGGGTGGAAGCTGCGGCGGTGGTGGAGGTGGTAGATATTCTGGTGGTGGAGGTCGTGGCGGTTGCTACAGGTGTGGGGAAGATGGTCATTTTGCCCGTGAATGTACCAGCGGTGGTCGTTGATCATGGATCGAAACCCTCTGTTGCTTTTATCTTTTAAGTTGTCATGTTTATGTTGCTTATCTCTAGTGTTTTCTTGGATATGGTTGATTTTATATCTTTATTTTCTGCTCTTTAGCAATGTCATTTTGAAGCTTTTTAGTAATGGGGAGTCATATTTTTGTTGGTGCTGCAATAGATATACTCTGTACAACATACATGTTTTGGAATCAATATCAATTAATCAGCTATCATGCTACAACAGAGGGGGAATTGCTGATCATGTCAACATTAAGCTACTGTCTCAGCTTAATAAAGAATAAGCTAATTTTAATTATTTGTATTGCAAATGTTCCTTAGATCTAGAGTAACTATTTGTGTCTCTAAACCAGCTTCATTAATTCAAGTCGTTATCTGTGTAGCTAGTTCTGTTTGGATCCACCATGGCTGGAGATTATTCATCATGATCCGTGAGAAGATGACTCTGTATGCAGGAACAAGATATTAACATACCCTGTCAAGCCTGTGAAAGATATATTATGTATTCCTAGAAAGGATTTTCAGCGATCATCAGTCCAAAATCAACCATAAACATTCAAAAATTCAATCATGAGGAACAGTGTCCTTTGAACCAAAATGACTTTAGAGAATGTCTCCCCCATCTATCTGGATCAGATTTAATCAGGTAAGTAACAGTGGAGAGGGCATAACAAAAGCTTTTCAAGGAAAGATTCCCCATTTCTAACTTCTACATGAAGCAGCTCCTAGAATCTCAGTTTTTTTTTTTTTTTTTTTGATAACCATGGTGTCCGGGTCAGCTTGCGCTTACCTCGACTAATTTCACGGGATACCTCCCACCAGCAACAGGTACCAGGTAACTCTATCGACCAAGGCTAGGACAGATGGGAAGAAATCACCTAGTATTTTTTGTCTCTGCTAGGATTTGAACCTGAGACCTCATGGTTCTTACCCACTTCATTGACTACTAGGCCAGACCCTTGGGTGCTAGAGTCTCAGTTTTATTTCAAGAAAACCATCGATATACAAGAATAAATTGGAATAAGTACAAAAAAAGAACGAAATATGTTGCCCAAATAATGTAAATCAAAATTACTCATAAATACAAACACCAAATATTTACAAGTTGTGAACAAAGGGCAAAGATTGCTCTTAACTATTCACAACTGCCAGTGCTTCCTAATCTCACAAGCAGAGCCGGTCTTGACTTCAATCATGCCCATTTTCTCCATGGCTTGACCAAATTCAGCGTAGAATTGTTTGAGTGATCCTTGTACTACTTGGTCGATGTATGACTTTGGTATTGCACTTGTTGTCAAGGCTGCATCAGATTGGAATAGCCCCTTTTTCTCTTGAGCACAAGCTGAAAGTAGCTAAGATCAAATTTACTGGACCTAACAGGATCCATTTCAACAATTGTCGTTTTGTCATTGATTGATACGCATTTCTTCGCCTTAAGATTAGTTGCATATTCTAGAGATGGATCTTGCATGCCCAAAATTCCGGTAAAATTGTATAAACATCATTTCAGGATCTTGTGTGCCCAAAATTCCGGTAAAATTGTATAAACGTATTGGAATGACGGGACTCAAATGGTATGTGCACCTGATAGAAAGTTGTTCATAGGTGTAATGATTTTTGTTTAAAAGACCTAAATGTATGGAAAGTTTTAATATAGCATAAGGAGAAATCACTATGGATGTACTCATTTAAACTATCAGATAGGACCATGTCTTTTAGGTCAAGACCCTTGCTAGCAAAAGATGTCAGGAACCTGGAAAAGTTTATTACTTGTTGAAGGAGGTGTTTGCCAAGGCTTCTGAGGCATTTGAGATTCTTCCATCTTTTCTACCAGTTGGAACATTCCAGTAAGGGCCTCCCTATCATGTAAAGAAGAAAAAGGAAGATAACGATTAAGAACCTATATCCTTTTAGCTTAGCACTTTCATGTGTACAATAACTAGTTTTATTGGTTTTTCTATTGCTGGCTTTAACTATAACCTCAGTCCTCAGCTCTATTTATATGAGCAAGATATGACTTAAGACCAACATGTTGGAAACTAGTGTACAAGTTGGTTCAAGTCTTTTACTTACTGTGACGACAACAGAGGCTCTAGCAACCAAGGCAGCAATATCTGCACAAGAGACAACTCCAGGGCATTCAGCTTCAACTACTTTCTTCACACCATCGATGAATAAGAAGCCTCTCAGCGTTTGATTAGGAATAGCCACTTTTTCAGTCTCGTTTTTTGTGCTCGAAGTGAAATTGAGGAGTACAGATTCATCGCAGCCCTGTAACAACCCAATTATTAAAATCAGAAAACTACATAACTTCAAGAATGGAACTATTCTTATGAAATGAGGTATAAACTTACCCTGACAAAGCAATCCTGGAAATGCAGCCTGACCAAGGCAGCTGCAAGATATGAAGCATTTGGTATGTGCTTTTGCACATCATCTTCTCTGTTTTCGGACAACTCTTTGCTCAGAAGTTTAGCTGTAACTGAGCATGGCTAGAATCCACTATTCCTAGTAGAATACAGAACTGTAGAAATTACCCAGATCACCAAATTTAGCCATTTAGATTACTTACTCTTTTTTGCAACTTTAGAAATAGGTCTCTTTCTTTGTTCGAGTTGCTACACACACATCTTGCTCATTGCTTTGGCTAACTTGCGCTGGTTTGTCATTCTCCATCTTTTTTATTATAAGAAATTAGATTCATTATAGACCGTCTCTTTCTTCCAATGAGGTTTATATGTCATGATCATACTAACCTCTCACATATTAGACACATAAACTAGTCTTCTTTTTCAAAAACTTTGATAATGTCATGGTTATTACCTGCTCCTGGAGATACAACTACCTTCATAATGGTGCATGGAAGGTCCAAGTTCTTTTGATAAAAATGGGCTTAATAAGTGTAACCCAGCGGGTTGACATCCAATGCAGCCCAACGGGTTAATCAGTGTAACCCTCAGCTACTTTAAATCTCTCTTCACCTCTTCACTTTTTTTTTTCTCAATTTCAACTAGGTTAAATCACTTTTTTTTTTCTTAATTTCAACGTATTCCCCTGTTTTCAATTCTCTCTCTGCTTGGAACCTGTTGCTTCTTATAGGTATAGCAATTAATCATAACAATATAGTTGCTTCTTATAGGTATAGCAACTATATTCTATTTTCATTCAACTTAATAATCATGTATATGAATGATTTTTCTGATATGGGTTTTTGTTTCTTGCTAAAATAATCTGAAAATTTAAACTTTATCTCTTATTTGTCTGCTTTTTTGATTTTCATTTCAAATATACTTTGAGTTTTTTTTTTTCTTTACTTCCAGTATGTTCTTTGTAGCAGTGAGTCAGTGACCCTTTCCTTTTCCCGTTTTTTCATGATTATATATATTTTTAGTTTTTGATTTCTGGTTCTGATTATGAATTGCTATTTCTCTTTTTATTCTCTTGGAATTGTCCTTTGCTCATAATTGTTTTGATTGTCTTGTATATCAGCAATCCTCGGAATTGATGGAACATATAGATGAAGTCGAAGAGTCGATTGAAGTTAGCTCCACAAGTGTATCTAGGAAGACTTCTAAGGTATGGGATCACTTTTGGAAGTTACCACTTGACACTAATCCGGATAGTAGGTTGAGGGCAAAATGTAAAGAATGTGGTCAGGTATATTTGGCTGATTCTACGGCTGGAACTTCAAACTTAAAGCGTCATCGAGCTAAACGCCATAGCCATGTGTCAGAATCGGGTCGTTATCCAGTTGTGAATAATGAAATGTTCCGTGAATTGATGGCCAAAGCTATAGTAAGGCATAATTTACCTGTTGCATTTGTGGAATATGAAGGGATAAGAGAGATACTTAGTTTCTTGAATCCTACTGTCACTATTTCAAGAAATACTTCAAAGGTTGATGTTTTAAAATTATATCAGAAGCAAAAAGAAATAGTTCATAATGAAATTGCAAAAATTCCTAGTAGAGTGTGCTTGACTACTGATTTGTGGACATCAATTACCTTAAATGGTTACTTCTGTTTGACGGCTCATTATGTTGACTTGAATTGGATTTTACAGAAGAGGATTCTAATATTCCGTCATGTGCCTCCTCCGCATACTGGTCACGTTTTGGGGCCAATATTGATTAACTTTTGAAGGAATGGGGAATTGAGAAGAAAATATTTTCGATAACCTTAGATAATGCAAGTTACAATGAGAAAATTGTGGATAGTTTGAAAGAGCACTCAAACTTGATGGATTCTTTGGTATGTGACGGGGACTTTCTCCATATTCATTGTGCAAATCATATCTTAAATCTGATTGTGAAAGCCGGTCTAAAGTCAATAGAGGCTTCCATCTTTAACATAAGAGAAAGTATTAAATATGTGAAAGGCTCCAAGTTGAGGATAATAAAGTTTGTGGATTGTATTGGATTGAAGTTGACCGGGAAAGTGCGGCAAGATGTGCCTACGAGATGGAACTACACGTTTCTTATGATTGAGAGTGCAATTCCTTATTGTCGGGCCTTTTTTGACTTTAAATTACTTGATGTGAATTTTAAATGCTGTCCTTCAGAAATGGATTGGTATAAGGCAGAAACAACTGCCAAATTCCTAAAACCTTTTGATGAAATCCCTACTTTGTTCTCGGGAAGCCAATATCCGACGGCCAATTTATTTTTTCAGAAAGTGTGGGAAATTCTATTTTAAGTTTTGGAGGAAAAACCTTTGATTTTTAATGTACTGAAAATATATGAAATGAGTTGAATTTTGTTTTCGATTTCATGCCGAGTCGTGGTGGTTACTTCATCGAAATTGTTAGTCCTGCTCACATGGACTTCTGTTGGTTTTGTTTGGGTAACTATATTGCAATTTTGTCATCTTTGGCTACACCTGAGCAAGCTTCTGCCATAATGGATTTCATTGAATCAAGATGGCAAGAACTAGTCTTTCTCAAAAAAAAAAAAAAAAGATGGCAAGAGCTAGTTGGAGAAATGCTGTTGAAAATCTGCTATCCTGCTATGGAAGGTCATGAATGGAGAATTATAACAGGATACGGTCCTAAAAACACTAGTTGGAGTTACCATAATGTTGGAACTTGGCCAGGTTATATTTTCTTCCTAATTAGTCGACACCCAAAAGTACATATGATGAATTACGTACTAGATCTTAAACCGATCACGACATCACGTACACATATAATTTGATATACTGTTGTGTTGATAGGGTATGAATTCAAAGTTGAAGAGAAAGAAACAAAGGAGGAAAAAAGGGTCAACTTGGGCGGGTTAGGTTATGACCCTTTATTTGATTCATTTTGACCCAACTCATTTTGATCCAAACAAATTTTGGGCGGGTTGGGTCTTGACCCGAATGTTGCTTTGACCCGTTTTGACCTGCCCAAATTTGACCCAACCCGCCCAATTGTCACCCCTAGTTGCTAACTTGCTATATATACAAGCTGATAATAACCTTTGTATTTTCTTGTTAAATTTATCGCGTTAGGGGCTATTTCCTTATTATTTTATTTCTGTCTATTAAGACTTAAAGAGATATAAGGTTTTTGGTATTAGTAGCTCAAATTGGGGATCAAAGTACGTATTAGTTTGAAGTCAAAAGATAGAAAAAAAAATCGGATTTTATTCAAAAAGTTTGAACACGGTTGTATTAAGCTAACAACTTTACTAGAAACCATAACAACTTCATGTGGTTGCTCAAACTGCATTACATGACTTGACATATACGTGCAATGTACGTGCGGATTGACTGGTTAATAAGTAAATACATGAAGGAAGATAACCTTAAGCCTAACCTAATGAAGATAAAACAGAAAATTTGCCCATTGTGACCCTATTAATTATCATTACATTACAATCTAAGAAAAGCTTTGGTTGCTCTCTCTTATGTTAACAGACGGTAAGTAGGAATAACAAGCAAATTCTGAGCTCTTGGAGCTGCCAAACCAAACTTTTCAGTCATGCCCAAAGCAGCTGGTAACATACCATCAGGCAAATCCCAATTGAAGCAATGCACTAATTGGGCAACTATCAACTTCACAGTAATCAATCCCAAATTCATTCCTGGACGACTTCTTCTTCCATATCCAAATGGTAATAAATGAAAATTATGTCCACAAAGATCGATGTTCTTGCCGATAAACCTCTCAGGAACAAATTCCTCAACGTTGTCCTACCATATCTTAGTATCATGTCCTAATGCCCAACAATTTATCATAACTTGTGATCCTCTTGGTATGTAACATTCATTTATGACAAAGGCTTCCATTGATTCTCGAGGAACTAACAGAGGCGCCACAGGATGTAACCTGAAAGCTTCCTTAAGCACCATTTCTAAGTATTCCAGCTTAGGTAAATCTTTCTCCTCAACCATTCTCTTCGATCCTACTATAGATGTCAACTCGTCATGGAGTCGGTTCATTACTTTTGGATGCTTAACAAGTTCTGCAAATATCCATTCTATCCAAGTGTGTGAAGTATCAATGGCTCCAACGATCATGTCAAAAAGATAGCTTTCATGGTTGCACGGTCAATCGAGTAGGATTTCGAACCATCTTGATATGACAACATGACATTGACAAAATTCTTGCTACTCTTGTGAGTGTAATTCCTAGCATCTTGTTCATGCTCATTGATTATGGTATCAAATACTTCTTGAACAGCCTTCCCAGTTTCCTTCAACTGCTTATTTATGCCCTGAATATTCATTTTTTCACAAATCACATATCAGGAATAATGTGTATGACCAAAATATTACATATAAGTTCAATTAAACTGACCTCCACAAGGTGGATGACACTTTAGTAGAGCCACTTAAACTGATCTCCACAAGGTGGGTGACACGTTAGTAGAGCCACCAAATCCTCCTTGCACATCAAAAAGCAATAGCCATCTTGTTTATCTATTTTGAGTGTACTATGACAATGATTTCTGAAACAATTGCTTCTTTTAAAGGGAAACAATTACTATACGTTCGTATAGTACTTTGAAAGTACTTCATCAAATTCTTAAGTATTATTCAAAATTGAAAAAAAAAAAAAACTTTGAATAAAATAGATGTCAAACTGACCTCAAAAACGTTAATGACGGACGAATTTGGGAGTGGAGGGGTATGTAAGTAAATGTGGAATATCAAATTGTATACTACCTAGCTCGAATTGAAAGCAGAAAGATGATTAAGTTGATCATCAATTGATTTCGGGCTTGGTCTAGTGGAAGAGCGCAACCCGTTATGTGTGAGCTAAGTGCACGTTACGAGTTCGAATAGTAGCGCAGATTAAAAACCTAAAATTTAAGTGGAAAAAGAGACTACCCGACCCACTATCGATCAAGCATCAAATCTTGTACCACCAACCTCGGGAGTTTCTCGATTAAATAAATCAAATTGACTATTAATTGACAATAGAGGTCCAACTTGAGGCAAAATAAATATTCCGTTGTCTCGGACTAAGCCCAGCCCAAATGTGACTCTTAGTCTTATATGATACTTAATTACTTATTATTCGTTTTGGATCAAGACTGTACAATTTTCTCAAAAGATCTCATATCATTAAGAGTATTATTACTAGCTTATAGGAAAAATGACACTGTGTGTCCACTTAGCCAAACTAATCCCACATTTAACCACTGTTTGGGCTTAATCCCACTAGGTGTTCGGTCGGCCCAAATTAATGCTAAAAAATGGCCGGTCGGCCCAAAATAATGTCAAGGCTGGCCGACCCAACAGCCCAAGAGCTTTGAAAAAAAAAAGGCTTTTTGTGGCGACTTTTGGGCTGCTACAACATATATACATATGTTGGAATTATATATACACTTTATATACAAGAATTATACAGTTTATATACATATGCTGGAATTAATCATACATTTATTATACATAAATTATACGTTAATTATACATTTATTATACACATATTATGCAATAATGATATGATTTTTTTTTACATATACAATAGTGATACATATTATATACCACAATGATACGGTTTCTATAATACATTTTTTGTACGTATGGTACACTTTCTATACAAGAGTGATACAGTTTATATACACATGTTGGAATTATATATACACTTTCTATACAAAAATGATACCTATTATATAAAAAAAATTATACAATTTTCTATTCTATACAGGGCAATTGCACTGTGCTGATACACATTATATACACAAATGATACATATTATATACAAAAATGATACATACCTTAGTGATTCATATTTTATACAGTTTTTATACATTACAGATAGGTATTGATACATATTTTATACACAAATGACACATATTATATATAAAAATCGCCTCACACATTTTTGTATTTGGGTTTTTATTTCAAAATTGCTTTATTTAAGTTTTGGCTAATGGATAGGATTAGTTTAGTGGGTATAATTTGGGTTTAGAAAGACTTTAGCCACCGGGTGGAATTAGTTTCACCCGACCGGCCATATATGTCCTTTTCCCTAGCTTATATATCTCATCCGCTACTAATTTGTTTGCACATCCCAACACTTACAAAAATGCTTGTCTACATTCTTTTTTGTTTCACTACAAAATTGTCACGACCCGACTAGGGGCCATGACGGGTATCCGGAGCTGACCACCGAGCACTAATCATTCTACTACTCATCATACTCATCCTGCGTTCATTCATTATTCTCATGCTTCTAATCATAGGGAAAACCATTTCCACTTTCAAACATATTTACCTTTATATACATAAGCCCTTCGGCTATCAAAATAATATATATACAATAAGGAAATCGTGAGACCATCCTACCCACACATACGTATCTACGAGCCTCTACTAGAGTGCTAGACATAAGGGCGGGACAGGACCCCATTGTTGACACCCAATTTTGGCCCTCCTTTTTTGTTTATTACACTATTTTTTTGAGTTTGGAATATTTTCGCTAATTATTACACTATTTTTTTGAGATATATTTCTCTAAAATTAAGAGCATTTTTATTGTTTCTTAAAAATTACCAAACATCATATTTTATAATTAAAAGTTACTAAACATCATACTTTATAATTAAAATGACTCAAAACTCATGTTGATATTCCTATATCAATATTGGCGTTGACGTTTTTCCTTTAATCCTATTTGTTACTATATTAATCATCTCTTACTCTATTTTAAAACTAAATACGTATATTAAATTACTTGTATTGTAATTTAGATACTACTTGTATTGTAATTTATTGTCACGACCCAACCCCGTAGGCCGCGACTAGTGTCCGTGCTGGACACCCAAACGTACCCAATAACCCAAACCAACATATTATCAAAATATATTAATATAAAGGTTAGTTGGCGCTACTAAATATCACAGATGAACAGATTTTGCACGTAGAGGCCGATAAGGCCATCACCGATCATAACAACCCAAAACATATACAGAACCCACACAAGTATGTCTACAGACCTCTACAGAACATAACAGAATCATAAGATGGGACAGGGCCCCGTCGTACCCCTGAATAGCGTACATATATACAATAGCAGAAGATTGTACCAAAATATAGGCTCCGGATAAAGGAGCGCTCCAAAATAGCAGAATAAGATCCTAAGCGGACGGATCAGCAAACCTGTCGTCGGTACCTGCGCGGCATGAAAACGCAGCCCCCGAAGAAAGGGGGTCAGTACGAAATATGTACTGAATATGCAAAGCCTGAATTACAGAAACAAAATCATAACTGGTACAGAACGTACAGAAAGTAAATAGAAAACCCAAAGTATCAGATACATATTTTCAAAACATGCAGAGTGTGTACAGAAACATATGTCACATCAAATCCGGCCCCTGCCAAGGGACTCGGCAGACAGAACGTGGCCACCCTCCCGACGCTGGTGCCACAACACAGAAGAAACAGAACAGGGGCATAACCCTGTAACATAATATGTCATATCAGATGGCCATAGCAAATCATATCAGAACAAGCGTACATGGCACAGCATACTCCACAAACCCATGTACGCGTATACCTGCCCCCTCACATCGAGGCACGGCGAACAATGCAAATGATCACGCTTGACAACATATCCTGGCCCGGGCTCAGTGGGGGAAACATTGAGGCATCCACGAACGGAGTAGTGAGAAACTAAATGCACTAAAAATACCATATATATATTTCCAGAGACTCAATGAGGCATATCGAATGTCAAATCAAATCAATGAAATCGGACGGAAACATAGTAAGTAAATTTAGATGTCATAACGGGTTACGGAGGCATAATCTATCCGAGATCGTTTTCAAGATTCAAAACAATTTATAAGACTTAATGAAATATTTAAAATAGTTTTTATTTAGTAGATAAAGGAGTAGTTAGAGTATCTCTAACGAAAACGCTCGAAGACAAGTCATAGACACATAAAGGGTAAAATTGGAAATAGTGGGCCCACCTCGGGACAAACGAAGCGGTGGGCTCAAATTACGTATTTTAAGCTTATAAAGTCACCTACGGAGGTTCTAGGGACATTCCAAAATTTTCTAGACAATTTGCGGAAGTTTGCACAATTCTTTCAATAAAGCATACTTATAGGGTTCAATTCAATTGAATGAAAAAGGGGTATTTTCAAATGCAGATTCCGATGAGCAGAATACTTTCCGAGGCTCAAATCCGATCCTAGTACACCTAGGACATGCCAAAAGAAGAATCGGGATAGCCTTACATACCTTATATGCTCTTTACGCCTTTCCAAATTCAATTCCCGTTTCGCCCAAAATCTGCAATTGGTCACATTTACCAATTCTCAATTTCCAATCTTTAAGTATTCAATCTTTATTCATAATTGCCTACAGAAATTTGGGCAGCATCTCCCCTATACATATAGCATCCCCGAGAATTTAACTCGGCCAAAACAATCAACAACAACCCAACAACAACATCAACAACAACAACAATCACTATAAACACAATATAACTTAACTAGCTATCTTTCCAACATAATGTCATAACCTTCATTTCAACTTCAATTTCCAAACTAATCTCAATGGTTTCACATTCATCATTAATCTAGATCATCACAATATAATTTGGAAATATTTCATATCATTTCTACGAAATATTCACAAGATATACAAAATATACAAACTTTCCACCAAAACATAATTCACCCAAAACTTCAAATCTTCAACCTACATATTCATAACATATTTCCATCTTCCAATTTCATCAACCATAATTATAATTCACATCTTAACAACTTCATTTCCATAATATCACAAAATCATTCTAAAGTGACATAATCTTCTACATTCCAACTTCAACCAAAATTCATTCAACTTTCATTCCCAATATAATTTTCACCATAACCACAACTAGAATACAACATAAAATTCAACTCATATATGTATACAACATATATACACTCATGGCTACATATATATATACATACCCACTTTGCAAACTTCCTTATTTCCATAATTTCTACTCATTTCCACATACCACAACATAAACAAACCTTCATAACATAAGAAAAAGGAATTGATTCTTACCTTTTTCTACAACTCCTTCACTTGAACAAGTTGTCAACTTGAAGAAATAAGTGCTCCTTCTTCCAAAACAATTACACCAAGTTGTAAAGGACCCTTAAATTAGTAGGAATACCACAAGAAAATAATTTTTGGAGGAAGATTTGGAGGGGTGAATTTTCTATGGCCAAACCCGAAATGGCCCTTTTTGTTGCTCTTGTTTTGTTTGTTCTTTCTCCTTCTAAGTTTCTTGAATCATCTAAGGGATAATGATCCCTTTATAATTAATTTGCCACATGGAAATTAATTAATTTGGTGGGCTTGGACCAGGTATGGCCGGCCACCCTCTCACCTTGGGCCTAAATTTTTCTTTTCATTTTTTTGGGCCAACTCGGTTGGTCCCGAGTTGGGCCTAGCCCACTGACCTTTCGACCTTAAAACGTTCATATCTCCTTGTACCGACGTCACCTGGGAACCCACGACCTATGGTTGGAAAGATAATTCAATTATCTACAACTTCTACTTCTTGGTATTTTTCCAAATTCCAAACATATAATACCGTTTTTGCCCCCCAAAGTCAGGTCACCCGAAAACGTTTTCTTAAAAATATTCGTTTGGAGGACTTCCACTTTGATTTGGCCCAAGGGTCCTTCTTGAGTTGTGTTTAACTTCACATATGTGATTCATATAATTTGTCACATGTCCCAAAAAAAATAAAAAAAAATCTTGACGTGTGGGCCCCACCTCAGCTTACAAATAATCTGACGTTCAAAAATACGGGATGTAACATCCTCCCCCCCTTTAGAACATTCGTTCTCGAATGTTAAATTAATCTTATAGGGTCTTGTAAGCATTTTGGGGAAAATATATCACAAAGTAGAGGCTAGATCTGTCAATACACTTATATTTCGAAAAAGACATTAGTATACCTGTATCCGCGTTTGGTAGCGCCTCCGGGTCCTGTCGACTAGTCAAGGCATAGATGCGGTTCGAAGGACCGCTTGAACTGGGAGCCCCGCCACTACCTCTGCCGCGGCCTGCTGATGTCGACGTACCCTGCCCCGCAGGGCGCATGGCTATCGAAGGAGACGATGACCCAGCGACTGATCCGGTAGGCTGCGCTGCACCTCCCAAATTACCCTTATACGGACACTCTCTCACAGTATGGCCCTGACGGCCACAAAAATAACAAGCACCTGTAGCACGGTAGCACTCTCCAGGGTGGTATCTCCCACAATAAGAACACTGAGGCCTGGGTGGCCTCGTCTGACCGGAACTCCTGTCTACCCGCGAACCTGAAACCCCGGAGCTCTGGCCTGCTCCTAAATACCCTGGGCTATCAAATCTCCTGCCTGAGAACTGCGGAGGTGTGCTCTGTGCCGGCTGGGAAGAATGCCTGCTAGACTGCTGCTGCTGCTGAGGCTGCCCACTCCGAAATTCCTCAAAATACCCAGATGATCTGGCCCTCTTGGGCTGTCTCCGATCCTGACTCCTATCGGGCTGATGACCCCTGTGCCGGTCCTCCATGCCCTGAGCGTGCGCCTGAATCCGGGCAATATCCATATCGGGCTGAGCGGCCAATACCAAGCAACTGTCGACAAAATAACGGTCCAGCCCCATAATATACCTGTGCATCCTGTCAGCCATAGTAGCTACCACAGCAGGTGCATATCGGGCCAATGAGTCGAACTCCATACTGTACTCTCGAACACTGCAGCCCCTCTGTCTCAGCAATAAGAATCTGTCAGCCCTGGCCCGCCGTAACTCCGGAGGCAGAAAATGGCTAAGAAAAGCCTCAGAAAACTCATCCCAGACTGCTGGGGGAGCACCAACGCCTCTGGCTAACTCCCAAGACTCGTACCAATTTGCTGCTACATCATACAACCGGTACGAAGCCAACTCGACTGACTCTGTCGCAGATGCCTTAATCAAATGTAATGTGCGCCGCATCTTCCTGATAAACTCCTCAGGATCCTCCTCGGGCTTTGTCCCGAAGAACTCTGGAGGATTACAGGTCAGGAACTCACGAGCTCTCGAACTGTCACGTCTGTCTGCACGACCATCCCCAAGTCCGTGCCTATGAACCTGCCCTGCTACCAGTCTGGTCAACAACTGGACCGCATCTCTCATAGCCCGATCCTCAGCCCCTGGCTGTGGAGCTGGAGGCTCAGGTACTGGAACCTCTGGAGCTACTGGTGGAGCTGCCCCAGACTCCTCTGATGATGAAGACGTAGCAGAGTCTGCTGGCCGGGACGCAATATCACGCATCATCTGAGCAAGGGTCCGAGTACCCTTCTGAGCCCGGCTGGTCTCTCCTACCACGCCCTTTTTCTTCTGGGCAGCCGTCGCCTTTTTCGGAGGCATCACTGAAAGAAAAACAACAACGGATCAGGACAGAATCATCCTAATAGCACAGCTCTATCGCACGATCTAAGATTTCAAAAAAAGAAACACCCTAAATGTCCTGTAGCTTCCTGTTTATAGGTGTGGTGCACAACACACCGATAAACAAGACTCTACTAGACACGGTCTGTAGACGTTCCGAGGACGAACCGCTCTGATACCACTTTTGTCACGACCCAACCCCGTAGGCCGCGACTAGTGTCCGTGCTGGACACCCAAACGTACCCAATAACCCAAACCAACATATTATCAAAATATATTAATATAAAGGTTAGTTGGCGCTACTAAATATCACAGATGAACAGATTTTGCACGTAGAGGCCGATAAGGCCATCACCGATCATAACAACCCAAAACATATACAGAACCCACACAAGTATGTCTACAGACCTCTACAGAACATAACAGAATCATAAGATGGGACAGGGCCCCGTCGTACCCCTGAATAGCGTACATATATACAATAGCAGAAGATTGTACCAAAATATAGGCTCCGGATAAAGGAGCGCTCCAAAATAGCAGAATAAGATCCTAAGCGGACGGATCAGCAAACCTGTCGTCGGTACCTGCGCGGCATGAAAACGCAGCCCCCGAAGAAAGGGGGTCAGTACGAAATATGTACTGAATATGCAAAGCCTGAATTACAGAAACAAAATCATAACTGGTACAGAACGTACAGAAAGTAAATAGAAAACCCAAAGTATCAGATACATATTTTCAAAACATGCAGAGTGTGTACAGAAACATATGTCACATCAAATCCGGCCCCTGCCAAGGGACTCGGCAGACAGAACGTGGCCACCCTCCCGACGCTGGTGCCACAACACAGAAGAAACAGAACAGGGGCATAACCCTGTAACATAATATGTCATATCAGATGGCCATAGCAAATCATATCAGAACAAGCGTACATGGCACAGCATACTCCACAAACCCATGTACGCGTATACCTGCCCCCTCACATCGAGGCACGGCGAACAATGCAAATGATCACGCTTGACAACATATCCTGGCCCGGGCTCAGTGGGGGAAACATTGAGGCATCCACGAACGGAGTAGTGAGAAACTAAATGCACTAAAAATACCATATATATATTTCCAGAGACTCAATGAGGCATATCGAATGTCAAATCAAATCAATGAAATCGGACGGAAACATAGTAAGTAAATTTAGATGTCATAACGGGTTACGGAGGCATAATCTATCCGAGATCGTTTTCAAGATTCAAAACAATTTATAAGACTTAATGAAATATTTAAAATAGTTTTTATTTAGTAGATAAAGGAGTAGTTAGAGTATCTCTAACGAAAACGCTCGAAGACAAGTCATAGACACATAAAGGGTAAAATTGGAAATAGTGGGCCCACCTCGGGACAAACGAAGCGGTGGGCTCAAATTACGTATTTTAAGCTTATAAAGTCACCTACGGAGGTTCTAGGGACATTCCAAAATTTTCTAGACAATTTGCGGAAGTTTGCACAATTCTTTCAATAAAGCATACTTATAGGGTTCAATTCAATTGAATGAAAAAGGGGTATTTTCAAATGCAGATTCCGATGAGCAGAATACTTTCCGAGGCTCAAATCCGATCCTAGTACACCTAGGACATGCCAAAAGAAGAATCGGGATAGCCTTACATACCTTATATGCTCTTTACGCCTTTCCAAATTCAATTCCCGTTTCGCCCAAAATCTGCAATTGGTCACATTTACCAATTCTCAATTTCCAATCTTTAAGTATTCAATCTTTATTCATAATTGCCTACAGAAATTTGGGCAGCATCTCCCCTATACATATAGCATCCCCGAGAATTTAACTCGGCCAAAACAATCAACAACAACCCAACAACAACATCAACAACAACAACAATCACTATAAACACAATATAACTTAACTAGCTATCTTTCCAACATAATGTCATAACCTTCATTTCAACTTCAATTTCCAAACTAATCTCAATGGTTTCACATTCATCATTAATCTAGATCATCACAATATAATTTGGAAATATTTCATATCATTTCTACGAAATATTCACAAGATATACAAAATATACAAACTTTCCACCAAAACATAATTCACCCAAAACTTCAAATCTTCAACCTACATATTCATAACATATTTCCATCTTCCAATTTCATCAACCATAATTATAATTCACATCTTAACAACTTCATTTCCATAATATCACAAAATCATTCTAAAGTGACATAATCTTCTACATTCCAACTTCAACCAAAATTCATTCAACTTTCATTCCCAATATAATTTTCACCATAACCACAACTAGAATACAACATAAAATTCAACTCATATATGTATACAACATATATACACTCATGGCTACATATATATATACATACCCACTTTGCAAACTTCCTTATTTCCATAATTTCTACTCATTTCCACATACCACAACATAAACAAACCTTCATAACATAAGAAAAAGGAATTGATTCTTACCTTTTTCTACAACTCCTTCACTTGAACAAGTTGTCAACTTGAAGAAATAAGTGCTCCTTCTTCCAAAACAATTACACCAAGTTGTAAAGGACCCTTAAATTAGTAGGAATACCACAAGAAAATAATTTTTGGAGGAAGATTTGGAGGGGTGAATTTTCTATGGCCAAACCCGAAATGGCCCTTTTTGTTGCTCTTGTTTTGTTTGTTCTTTCTCCTTCTAAGTTTCTTGAATCATCTAAGGGATAATGATCCCTTTATAATTAATTTGCCACATGGAAATTAATTAATTTGGTGGGCTTGGACCAGGTATGGCCGGCCACCCTCTCACCTTGGGCCTAAATTTTTCTTTTCATTTTTTTGGGCCAACTCGGTTGGTCCCGAGTTGGGCCTAGCCCACTGACCTTTCGACCTTAAAACGTTCATATCTCCTTGTACCGACGTCACCTGGGAACCCACGACCTATGGTTGGAAAGATAATTCAATTATCTACAACTTCTACTTCTTGGTATTTTTCCAAATTCCAAACATATAATACCGTTTTTGCCCCCCAAAGTCAGGTCACCCGAAAACGTTTTCTTAAAAATATTCGTTTGGAGGACTTCCACTTTGATTTGGCCCAAGGGTCCTTCTTGAGTTGTGTTTAACTTCACATATGTGATTCATATAATTTGTCACATGTCCCAAAAAAAAATAAAAAAAAAATCTTGACGTGTGGGCCCCACCTCAGCTTACAAATAATCTGACGTTCAAAAATACGGGATGTAACATTTATATGTGTACATATTTTGGGAATTTAATTAGGACAAAGAAGCATTTTCGAAATTAGTTTATGTGAAAAAGAATTATGAAAATTGGATACAATTTGTATCAATTCTCTTCACCAAATTCAGCCCATTTCGTGGCCCAATTCACACTCCAACCCAGCCCAAATCTCCTTGACCCGGTCCAAACCCACCTAAAACTAAAGACACCGCCTAAATCCCCAAACTAAGTCTTCAACCCCATTTTCATCCAAACTAAACGTGAACTCCCCATTCTTCTTCACCCCTTGTTCAATCAAAAACCCCAACTAGCCCCGTCACGTCACCTCACCTCGCCGCCACACTTTACCCATCAGACCATCGGTTAAAGCCGATTTCGGCGTCACTGACGCCGCCTCCCATCAACCCCTGTCCCTTTCTCCCATTTTCTTCAAGTGACAGAGCGTCGAACAGCTCGTCCAAGTTGAATCAGCCCCCAAATCAAGAAGCACGCAAGGATCTTTGGGTTTATAGGCCTATCTTCCAACAATCCATAGGGTAAAGGGTCGTTTCAGTCCGTTGGAGCCTAAAACCATGAAGAATCCACTAAATTTGGAGTCCCAACAAATTTGCAGCAGACTCGACGACGACACTAGCCTCAGTTCGCTGTCCCGGAGAAGGTCAGTCACCTCCCTCATCTTTTGTTTCATTTCAGTTTTTTTTAGAATTAAATATAGTCGCTCGATTGTTTTAGTCGCTGGTTTCAATTTGCTTAGATAAGACTGTTTTGTTGATCTGTTTACCTTAAGTATATATGTAAAATGGTTAAATAGGACTAAGAAATCCTTAGAGGAATCATCAATTAGCCTGTAGAATATGTGGATAAATATGTAGCTCATCCGAATTTCATTTTAGATGCTTTTGAGGGGATTAGTTTTACATCATATGTATGGAAAAAGAATTTGCTTATATGTTTTTTCTATAGAACTTAGAAATGTAGTCGCTGTCTATTTGTGTTAGTTCGTTCTGTGTTCCGTAGATTTTGGACCTGTTCTCGTTTAAAAAAGAGTAGACGAAATGGTTGCGTAAACTAATAGCACTTAAGAGTAACAACTACGTAACCTATTGACTATGTGAAAATTGCATCGCAACTAAATTTCTATTTGGTGTGCTCATCACAATCTATGCGTTTACCCTTCCATTCTGAAAAGCAACATGTAAAAGGCTAATACAAACTAAGGGCGTTTAGGAAGGAAACCACTGACTTATATAAATTTGCATTAGTTGAAACTTCTAGTTGTTGAAGTAACTTTATCGCTTTTGTATATCTTCTTTCTTCAAATACTCTTAAGGACTGTTATGCCGTGACTTTGTGTAGAAGCCAATATGTGAATATATTGTGATATCATATAAGTGAAAAGAGAGGTTATCACTTGATTAAAGGAAAAAGTTACTATTTTGATTAGAGAAAAAGTTACTATGTTGATTTTTTTTTTTAAAAAAAGACGTTGCTATTCTAATTATGTTACTAGTTTTGACAAAAAAGGAGTTACTGTTTCGATTAAAAAAAAAAGGCAGAAGAAAGGGGTAAAAATAGCTAACAACACCTATGAGAGTATTGTTTCGACATATCGAATGAGGAATAATTTTATCATTAAGGGACTGTTCTGTTTTTCGCTAAATGGTATTTTGATAATTACCATCACCTTTACATTAGTATGGACTCCTTTATTGTAGAACTTGTATGCTGATTCGCGGAAGTTCAACGCTGCTAACTTATGGAGTATGTTGAATCAGTAAGTAAGTATTGAATTTCCAGATAAGTTATGTGATTATGTCTGGTCCCCCGATCAGCTATCCTAGCTGCACACTCGAAAATGTCAAGTTATAGGATGCCTTACTCTAAAAATGTTCAGGAATTGGTTTTGACGTAAACTCCTCTTTTGGCTTTGCGACTTGAAGTTCTTTTTGTTAAGGTTTCTGAAAAAAATATTTTTTAAGACATGAACCTGCTACCTTCCTGGAATCTGGTTGGTTTGATTTTAGAGTTTAAGGTCATTGGAAAAACTGAATAGGATTATAGAACAGTGGTTTGTTCCATCGTTTTGAAGTTCATTGTATGCTAAATATATATTCCTAGCTTGTGGTTCGAATGATTGATTACGAAAAAAAAAATCTAGCTAGTAAATGAGTTCTATAAGAGTGTCTGCTTGTCTTATTCATCCATTCATGAAGTTAAAATATGTCTGAATCTAATGACTTTTTCTTATTTCTCTGGTATGTCCTTTCTAAAAAAAAAAAATAGCAAAGTGTAGACGGATAAATTATTATGTGCTACCTGAGTTTGTCTTCTCTTTATGCCTGGATAACAAGGTTTCTTAGGCATTCCAATGACACTGAAAATCTGAATAGAATTAAAGAGGGCGACAGTTTGTTTCAACATGATTTTTGCATAGTTTTCCTATTGGTATTATAGGGTTTGTGTTGAATTTTTGAAGTAAGTCATTTGCGTCTTTTGAATCTTGTTATTCTGAACGAGCTGTACTTACTCAAAGGGGGGTCTCATCTTTTTGTGAACTCGAAAGAACTAAGGCTGGGGCATATGTAAAAACTCAGTAGCTAATTTGCTTCTCTTGGGTGTTCGTGAGTTGGTTACTGAAGTTTCTGTAAACTTGAATGCATGCTTGATAATCCGTGATTCTACCTCTCTTGTGTGGTTAAATTCTTGCTTAAAAGCCGTCTTTTATTTCAAAAGCAATATGTGTTCGTTTAACTAAGAAAATAAATTGTTTAGGTGTATCTTTTCTCGAATACGGTCGTCTTGTTCCAATTTTTTTTTAAGAATCTTTAATATCCATGTTGCACATCTAGAACAAGCTTAGACTTGAAAACAAGCCTTTGGTCTCTCCTTTGATATTGTTTCCTGCTTAAATCATGACTTGTGGAATCTTGTTTACCTAAGTATGAAAGTTAAGTTTGTGTTGAGAATCAGGAGGTAATGGCTGCCACTCTGTTTGAATACCTTTGTAAAACAACTACATGCTAAACATAATTTCCAGGCTAAAGTTCTAGTTTGTTATTTTGTGCATTCCTGTGGGTTTTATGGTGTAGAAATGAAAGCTATAAAACTGAAATTTTGCATTAACAGTAGACTATTACATATTCTAGTCGAATCACAATAGTTAATTTATTTCATGGGTTGGAATTGTTAATATATCTCTTTTTCCTGCATATAAGAAGTTTCATTTGAACTTGATCCGCTTCTAGACTAATATGACAAAGGTCCTGGGTATTAAGTGACATAGTGATTTGATGCTTTGGTCTTTTAAGCCTTTTGCAAGTTTGTGGATATGTACTGCAGGTCCTTTCTTTTAGCAGCAATTTGCAAGAAATTTTAAACTTGATTGAGCCTTTTGAGGCTTGCTGATTAAGAAGTTATAACAAGAAGGCTTTGAAATAAGTTGATAATTTGTTAGTTATGACCTCTCTTGTTTGTACTTCGAACTAAATGTTGTATTATTTAAACTAAGTAAAGGACCTACCATTAAGGTGAGATAATCTGTGTTGCTTCCCTTTTTCAAAAAGGTCGAGTTAGAGTAATATTGGTTCGACTGTATATTTTCATGTATATAGCCTTGTGAATATAAAGTATTCCTCCTAGAAGTGATGTATATATTTGAAGTTTGAGCTAATCTAGAGATAGGTTCTTGGGAAGACCATTTAAACAAGTTAATAGATCCATTTTCCTGTTCACTTTATTTCTTCTCTATTGAGAATAGTTACTAATCTTTTTCTTCCTTCGATTCTTTTACATGAACACATGGGAGTGCATTTGGAGTTGTGCCATAACTCCAACCTCTGCCCAGAATTGGAGTAAACAGTAGCAGCCGTCCCGATTTCTCTCGTGTCTTAAGTGTCGACGCCTTCTTTCCTCTCTTCAAAAATATTATGTCTTTGTATTGATGTGTTGTTTACATATTTTACTAACATTTTGTGAGTTTTGTATTTGCAGTACTTATTTCTTGTTTTGGGCGTGAACTCTCAAGAATGGTTAAGAGGAATAGTTTGCTTAATCTCTTCCCGCCATTAGACTTAACTTAATCAATTGTGTTTACGTGTGCTAGATATGTTAATTTTCTAAACAATTGCCAGGTTTTTTTTTTAACTTATTTGCTATAGGAGTAAACACTGTTGTATCTCATTCACAAAGTTACTATTTTGGATCCCATTTGTTCAAGCTACAAACGTTCTTTTACTAAGATATGAAAACTGAATCCTTTGCAAATTAGTTGTCAAATTAACGTTTCCTTTTCCACATAGTAAAAGGATAGCTAAAAAAAAAAAAAAAAAAAGTTTGCAAGAAACACCAGAGATGTTGATTTTTCACTAAGATCAAATGCCTAAGAAGGCCCAAATGGTATTACATCTTTTTCTTAGAAGTCGTCTATTTTTGATAAGCTTAACATGAGCAGGCCTGAATTCTGCAAGTTTAATACAAGAAAATCATATTAGGACCCAAGTATAGTGGTCTAAGTATTTTCAAGAACTACAAGGTATATACTCTACTTTATATACAAAGATTCTATTTTATATGTATATATACTATTCTTAATTTAAAATACCTTTAATCATTTTCTCATCACCTGCATACGTATGTACTAACTATTATAAATACTTATCTTAGCATACATTATAAACAACAATCATATTATACCTCATCTTCTAAAACATACATATGTATTCTTTTGTAAACAATATAATACATATAATTTTACATCTTGTCTTAATTACTTTCCTTTATTATGAGTATACCAACATACTATTTTTATACGCGCAACATACAGTACTAACCAACATACTATTTTTATACGCGCAACATACAGTACTATCTTATTTCTTATTAATTCCCTTAGTCGTATTTTCATTATATGTACATATATAGTACTATCGTGTCATCATAACTATCTTTTAAGTATTCACCTAGGATACTTATCATGTGTAGATTATTTTCCTGTAAAATATACATCTCCTTATTCTATATGACACTTACTATTCTTATATAAATGTCATACATATTTTCCTCATGCATACATTATCAGTAACTATACTCTTTTCTAAATATACATTTATTCACATAGCTAAAAATGATCTTTTGAAATCATTTTTTTTGTAAGAAGTCTCATTTCACGTTTCTTTAAAAATAGGTAATAACATAAATAATAAATAATTAAGTAACCCTCCTCTAGTTAATTAAGCTAAGTTTAAAGACTATCTTCGGATAGATTCTGAGGGATGCTTAACACCTTTTCCTCGGAGTAAATAAAAAACCCTTACCTATATGGTTTCAAAGACTAAAAAATGGAGTTTTACTTTTTTTTTACAATGGTTTCCTAATATTTCCTAAAATTAGGTGGCGACTCTGAAAATTTGCAAAACAAGAGGAAACATAGTCATAAGTTATGAACTAGTTTTAATCCGTTAAAATAGGGCATAACACCCGTCGTGCCCAAAATATATAAGCAATGGCACTTCCGGAACAATGGAGTGCTCTCAAAGTCTGTTGATAGCTCCTATGAATCTGGATCACCTCCCTGTCTACCTGTGGGCATAAACACAATGTCCAAAGAAAAAGGACGTCAGTACGAGCATTGTCAAGTATGTAAGGCATAAACAATAACAATACATCCATGAAATAAGGAGACATCAAGTGAAGAACAACCTGTAACTGACTGTAAATTTTATAGAAGTAATGCATGCTAACTTACTTCATAAACATCATCATGTCATGTATGCATATATATATATATATATATATATATATATATATATATATATATATATATATATATATATATATATATATATATATAAGTTGCCCGACCATATAGGCACGGTGTGATCATCATTAGCTCCCGTCCAGGCCTCCCGCGTCCGGGGTAACCATCTCATGCCGCCCACTAGTGGTGTCTGCCCATGCCATCTAGACATGGTGTATACGCTGCCCGCCTTAGCGGTATCTGCCCGGTCATATAGGCGCGGTGTAATATCATCATCATGTACTCATCATCATAATGCATGCATAGAAGAAACTCAAAGACAACTATACTTTATCGGGGTGACATAAGGTCGTGAACCCCCGATTCTATTATGGTGCATTCATAAGCATTCTGCCTTACCTTGAAGGAATTGGAACATACAATAAACAACAATAATGGATCATAGTTAGAATCGTTAGCTTTAGGATCTTTAGACTTAACTCATCATCATCATTATCATACTCATAACGTATCTCTTACTTTATCTCATATGAGGCTCTTCATGGACATAGACTCATAATTTTCCGGAATGTAAGAAGGTCATGGAGAATAATGGAAAATCATGTCAGAAGATTCATGCCTTAGAAAGGAGGGACTAGCCTTACATACCTTTTCGTTTAGCTACTCTATCGCTTGAACGTTCTCCTCTAATATTCACGTTTTTCTACCTTCAAGAGAGTTTGTACTAACATTAGATAATCGATATCTTAAGCATACTTGACTAAGGCTAGAGAAAATTGGGCAGTTTTTCCTTTGTTTATACAACTTTATCCATATCATATATCAACTCCCAAACGCCTATAATAACATTCACAATATTATAACCAACAATCTTCATTCACCTACATTATCCACATTTCCCAATTTAACTTCAATTCATCCATAATCATGGTCATAGTACACTATTACGTTTACTCATATATAATGGTTATCCCATGTTCTTAATATCGCTTATAACATATTCATAATCACAACATATCAAGAATCATGATTCATTCCAAGTTACTACTCAAAATCTCATTATTCTCATCTTTGTAACCCATTTTCTATCTCCTTTCATAATCCAAGTCTTTCAACCTCTCAATACCTTAAACAATATGGAATGATCATAAAACTTACCTTAGATAGTGTGGGAATGAGCCTTGAGTGGAAATACGTCTCTTGAGCCAAAACCCTAATTCACTTCCAATGGGATTTCTTGCCTTGGATGAACCCTAATGAGTTTCTTACACTTGATTCTCTTGGTTTGTTGAAGTTGATCCTTAGTTTCACTTGAATTCTTGTGGGAGAAATGTGAAGACCTTTCTAGAGAGTTCTTGAAGTGTAGAGTGATAAAATGAAATGAATTAAATGAGGTTGGGGTCCGGACTTATATTAATTTTAAAACCTGTCCCGACTCGGTTCTACGGACCAACATACTGTCCGTATCTTTTATATGGACCGTATGTCTGACTGTATCTTTGGTCCAATGAAATTCCCCATTCTAGGCAGAACATACGACCATTATATTTTATACGGTCCGTATGTTGGACCGTATAATGCCCAGCTTTCCGAAATTCGTTCTCGTCGACTCGTTTGATCTCTAATCCTTATGAAACCTTCTTAACACTTGTTTAACACCTCATTAACAATCTAAGGGACGCTATAACTCTTCTCCAAGACATTATTAAGTCATCATTAACTTGTTACTCGTAAATCTTTTCCGATACATAACATATACCTTGCCTTTCTTGGCAAACCTTCTTCTCTTGCCTCGAATGTCTTTGAAATCTCAATTAGGATCATTAAATACTATTTCTTACTTATGAAACATCGTATACTTCGTGCCTTTCGTTAGTCCATTCAATGTGCATCAACATGAAATTTTCCGAGGTGTAACATTATTCCCTCCTTTAAAAACATTCGTCCTCGAATGTTAAGTTCTCGGGAATTCTACGAAAATTTCACCAGAGTTTCCCCTGTAATATGGCACTACCATCCTGTCACAACAGCTCATAATAACCATGCCTCACAGGGCCACACCATAATAGCAATATAGTTTGGCCACACACGCCCAAAAGCATAAAAAGAAAACATACATACCTCAAAATCTTGACATTTCATCTTGGATCTCTTCCGGGTGTTGAAATAAGCACGGGTACTTGGACTTCATATTTTCTTCCGCTTCTTAAGTCATTTATTCTTGGTTGTTATTTCTCCATAAGACCTTAACTGAGGCTACTTCTTTATTTCTAAGTCTCCGTACTTGCCTATCTAGTATGGTAACAGGTACTTCTTCATAAGCCATCTTTTCTGCCACTTGAACATCATCTACTGGCACGATCCTAGTAGGATCTCCAACACATTTACGGAGCATTGAGACATGGAAAACCGGATGGACTGATTCCAGTGCTGAGGATAAGTCCAATTCATAAGCTACTTGGCCCACATTGCGGACAATTTTATAAGGTCCTATATATCGAGGACTCAACTTCCTTTTCTTACCAAATCTCGTCACTCCTTTCATTGGCGACACCTTTAAGAATACCCAATCCTCAACCTGAGATTCTAAGTCTCGCCGACAGTTGTCCGCATAAGATTTCTGGCGACTTTGGGCTGTCAACAATCGATCTCGGATGACCTTGACCTTTTACACTACCTGTTGATTCAACTCAGGGCCTATTAACTGTACTTCTCCTACTTCAAACCACCCAATTGGGGATCTACACTTCCTTCCATATAGAGCTTCATACAGAGCCATTTGAATACTGGCGTGATAACTGTTGTTGTATGCAAACTCACTAAGGGGTAAGTGGTCATCCCAACTACCACTGAAATCTAGAACACATGCTCTTAGCATATCTTCCAAGGTCTGAATGGTACGTTCGGCTTGCCCATTAGTTTGTGGATGAAATGCCGTGCTAAGCTTTACTTGAATACCCAAACGTTCTTGGAAAGATTTTCAGAACTTAGCTGTAAATTTTGCTCCTCTATCTGTGATAATAGACATCGGAATACCATGGAGTCGCACTATCTCCTTAAGATACAGTCTTGCATAATCTTCTGCTGAGTATGTAGTTCTGAATGGAAGGAAATGGGCCGATTTCGTGAGTCTGTCCACGATCACCCATATGGAGTCATATTTACTTCGGGAATGAGGTAACCCCATAATAAAATCCATGTTGATCACTTCCCATTTCCAGGTTGGAATCTCCATTGCTTGCAATAATCCTCCTGGCTTTTGATGCTCGATTTTCACTTGTTGACAATTTGGACATTGAGCTACAAATTCTGCTATGTCTTTCTTCATTCCATCCCACCAATACATTAACTTGAGATCATGATACATCTTTATTGCACCTGGGTGAATAGAATACCGAGAATAATGAGCTTCTTCTAGAATTCAATGACGTAATTCTGCAACATTCGAAACACATAGCCTGCCTCGGTATCTAAGAACTCCATCTATAGAAGTTTCAAATGGAGACTTCTCATTCTCATGAAATATGTCTCTATAGTGGCTCAACTGAGGATCTTCATATTGAAGCTCTTTCATCTCTATGTCTAAGGATGAAATAGTTGGATTATTGATATCAATTCCTGCACTGCCTGAATCAATTAGACGAACCCCAAGGCTAGCTAGCTGGTGGAGCTCACGAATTAATTCCTTCTTCTCCGGAGGAGCTTCACATAGGCTACCCATTGATCTGCGGCTAAGCGCATCAGCTACTTCATTTGCCTTCCTGGGATGGTATAAAATACTTACATCATAATCTTTCAATAGTTCTAACCACAGTCTCTGCCGTAGATTCAACTCCTTCTGCTTGAAAATATATTGAAGACTCTTGTGATTTGTATAGACATCAATGTGAACACCATACAAGTAATGTCTCCACATCTTTAGTGCATGAATAACTGCAGCCAATTCGAGATCATGAGTTGGGTAGTTCTTTTCATGTTTCCGTAACTGCCTTGAAGCATAAGCAATGACTTTACCGTGCTGTATCAATACAAATCCTAACCCAACGCCAGAAGCATCACAATATACAACATAACCATCTGGCCCTTCTAGGAGTGTCAAGACTGGAGCTGAGGTTAACCTATCTTTCAATTCCTGAAAACTGCGTTCACAAGCATCATTCCACTAAAATTTAGCTGACTTCTGGGTTAGCTTCGTCAATGGGGCTGAAATAGTTGAAAACCCTTCCACGAATCTCCTATAGTAACCTGCCAATCCCAGAAAACTACGGGCTTCCGTGGGCGTTGTAGGCCTTGGACAAGTTTTCACAGCTTCAATTTTCTGAGTATCCACTCAAATGCCATCATCTGAAACAACATCACCCAAAAATGTCACAGAATTCAGCCAAAACTCACACTTTGAAAATTTTGCATACAATTCTCGAGTCCGAAGAATTCCAAGAACAATACGTAAATGGTCTGCATGCTCTGACTCTATCCGAGAATATACCAGAATATCATCAATGAACACTATCACAAATAGATCCAAGAGAGGCCTAAATACATTATTCATCAAATTCATAAACACTGCGGGGGAATTAGTTAACCCAAATGACATCACCCGAAATTCATAATGGTGATATCTCGTTCTGAAGGCTGTTTTGGGACTATCTTCTTCTTTAACTCTCACTTGATGATAACCTGACCTTAGGTCTATTTTGGAAAACCACTTGGCACCCTGTAATTGATCAAACAAATCATCAATTCTCGGAAGAGGATATTTATTCTTTATCGTGACCTTATTCAACTGCCTGTAATCAATACACATCCGTAATGAACTATCTTTCTTTCGTACAAATAGGACTGGTGCTCCCCAAGGTGATGAACTAGGCCTAATGAACTCCTTTTCAAGCAAGTCCTTCAATTGTGCCTTTAACTCTTTCAATTCTGCAGGAGCCATTCGGTAAGGAGGAATAGAAATAGGCTGGGTGTTCAACAACACATCAATAGCGAAATCAATCTCTCTTTCCGGAGGAAGACCCGAAAGTTCATTTGGGAATACATCCGGAAACTCATTCACTACCGGAACGGATTGGAAAGTTGGCGAATTTGCTTCGGTGTCATAGACTCGAACTAGGTGATAAATGTAACCTTTTGCTAGCGTCTTTCTTGCCTTACGGTAGGAAATAAACCTACCTCTTGGAGATGTTGTATTACCCTTCCATTCAAGCACGGGTTCTCCCGGAAATTGAAATCGAACTACTTTCATTCGACAGTCAACATTAGCATAACATGAGGCCAACCAATCCATACCCATAATCATATCGAAATCTAACATTTCCAGCTCAACTAAATCAACTTTAATCTTGCGGTCACATATCACAATTACACAATTTTTGTATACTTGTCTAGCAATCACGGGATCACCAACCGGAGTAGACACCTCAAAAGGTTTAATTGGCTCGGGTTTCACCCCAATACGACCAACAATATACAGAGTAATATAAGATAATGTAGAACCCGGATCTATCAATGCATATACGTCATGAGAAAATACGGATAATATACTTGTAACCACATCCGGGGAGGACTCAAGATCCTGGCGTCTGGCTAGAGCATAAATACGCGGCTGAGTGCCACCTGAACTGGATGCTCCCTACATCCAGAAACTCATTCACTACCGGAACGGATTGGCGACCTTGCTTCGGTGTCATGGACTCGAACTAGGTGATAAATGTAACCTTTTGCTAGCGTCTTTCTTGCCTTAAGGTAGGAAATAAACCTACCTCTTGGAGATGCTGTATTACCCTTCCATTCAAGCACGGGTTCTCCCGGAAATTGAAATCGAACTACTTTCATTCGACAGTCAACATTAGCATAACATGAGGCCAACCAATCCATACCCATAATCATATCGAAATCTAACATTTCCAGCTCAACTAAATCAACTTTAATCTTGCGGTCACATATCACAATTACACAATTTTTGTATACTTGTCTAGCTATCACGGGATCACCAACCGGAGTAGACACCTCAAAAGGTTTAATTGGCTCGGGTTTCACCCCAATACGACCAACAATATACAGAGTAATATAAGATAATGTAGAACCCGGATCTATCAATGCATATACGTCATGAGAAAATATGGATAATATACTTGTAACCACATCCGGGGAGGACTCAAGATCCTGGCGTCTGGCTAGAGCATAAATACGCGGCTGAGTGCCACCTGAACTGGATGCTCCCCACATCCAGAAACTCATTCACTACCGGAACGGATTGGCAACCTTGCTTCGGTGTCATGGACTCGAACTAGGTGATAAATGTAACCTTTTGCTAGCGTCTTTCTTGCCTTAAGGTAGGAAATAAACCTACCTCTTGGAGATGCTGTATTACCCTTCCATTCAAGCACGGGTTCTCCCGGAAATTGAAATCGAACTACTTTCATTCGACAGTCAACATTAGCATAACATGAGGCCAACCAATCCATACCCATAATCACAACGAAATCTAACATTTCCAGCTCAACTAAATCAACTTTAATCTTGCGGTCACATATCACAATTACGCAATTTTTGTATACTTGTCTAGCTATCACGGGATCGCTAACCGGAGTAGACACCTCAAAAGGTTTAATTGGCTCGGGTTTCACCCTAATACGACCAACAATATACGGAGTAATATAAGATAGTGTAGAACCCAGATCTATCAATGCATACACGTCATGAGAAAATACGGATAATATACCTATAACCACATCCGGGGAGGACTCAAGATCCTGGCGTCCGGCTATAGCATAGATACGGGGATGAGTGCCACTTGAACTGGATGCTTCCCCTCTGCCTCTACCTCGACCTGCGAGGATCTGGGGAGTCTGCCCTAGCGGGCGCACTGAAGAAGAACCAGTCGTTGATCCTGTGGGCCGAACCCCAACTCTACCACTCATTGATGGGCAATCTCGCATCATATGCCCAACCTGACCACAGGCATAGCAAGCGTCTGAACCCCGGCGACACTGTCCGAAATGTAATCTACCGCACTGGCTACATCGCGGTGCTGGGGGTCTCCTCTGGCTATAATCACCCCTAAATTGGGAACCTGAAGCTCTCGAGCTCTGACCCTGCCCTGAATAAATAGAGCGATCAAATCTCCTACCTACAAATGGAGGAGGTGCTCTAGTCACCGACTGGCCTGAGTGTCTAGAATATGACTGCCTCGATCCCCCTCTATAGTCGCTACCGGCACCCATGGATCTGGCTCTCTTACTTTGCCCTCTATCCATATCACGCTCACCCCTTTATGGATGTTGATGCTCTTCTAAGTTCTAGGCATGGGCCTGAATGCGGGAAATATCCATCCCATCTTGCAATGAAGCCGTTAAACAATCTTTAAATAAATGTGGCCCTAAGCTACTCACAAACCTGTGCACCCTATCTCCCATGTCGGCCACCATAGTCGGAGCATATCTAGCCAATGAATTAAACTGAAGGCTATACTCCCGGGCACTCATATTTCTTTGTTTCATATTTAAGAATCTATCCGCTCTAGCTCGACGGACCTCGGGTGGCAAGTAGTGGCGGATGAAGGCATCTACAAATTCTTGCCAAACTGAAGGAGGTGCATTCTCTTTTCTTGATGATATCCAATAATTATACCAAAGTACTGCCACATCTCGGAGTCTATAAGATGCCAACTCCACAGATTCAGTCTCAGAGGCATGAATAATATGTTCTCAACATTTCATCAATAAAACCTTGCGGGTCTTCGTCCAGCTTTGACAGGAAGAACTCTGGAGGATTCAAACTCATGAAATCACGGGCTCTAGTACTAACTGCCCTGTCACTTGGACCCGAACTCTGCCGCTGTGCCAGGGCGGTAACTAACTGCATCAATAAATGGATAGCTTCGGTCATTTGGTGACCCGAAGTAGCCGGTGGAGGAACTGTAGGCATAAGAGCTGAAATCGAAGCCCCCTCTTGTTCCTCTAAAACAGGCGGAGTGGGAGAGGTATTAGATTGAGCCTCATTATCCGATTCACCCTCTTCCATATTCGTTGGCGGCTCCTTTTCTACCCGCCTTTCTATCGCAGTCTTGCCCTTCTGGGCGGCTGTAGCTTTTCTCTTTAGCGGCATCTCTGAAATCATAACACACTATTAGGGGGGAGAAAATCTTATAACACGGCTCTATCGCACAATCTCATAAGAAGAAGAATGGTCATTTTTCCTAAATTCCCTGTAGCCTCTTGTTTATTAGTGTGGCGCACAACACACCATAAACAAGACTCTACTAGACACGGCTCGTAGACACTTCCTAGGACTGAACTGCTCTGATACCACTTTTGTCGAGACCCGACTAGGGGCCATGACGGGTACCCAGAGCTGACCACCGAGCACCACTCATTCTACTACTCATCATACTCATCCTGCGTTCATTCATTATTCTCATGCTTCTAATCATAGGGAAAACCATTACCACTTTCAAACATATTTACCTTTATATACATAAGCCCTTCGGCTATCAAAATAATATAAA
Source organism: Lycium barbarum (assembly GCF_019175385.1). Classification (NCBI taxonomy): domain Eukaryota; kingdom Viridiplantae; phylum Streptophyta; class Magnoliopsida; order Solanales; family Solanaceae; genus Lycium; species Lycium barbarum. The sequence continues at coordinate 35,292,392 of NC_083346.1, forward strand.
TACAACAAGGAAATCATAAGACTATACTACCCACACATACGTATCTACGAGCCTCTACTAGAGTGCTAGACATAAGGACGGGACAGGACCCCATCATGCCCAAATATATACACAAAATAATAAGCAATGGCACCTCCGGAACAATGGAGTGCTCTCAAAGTCTGCTGATAGCTCCTATGAATCTGGATCACCTCTTTGTCTACCTGTGGACATGAACACAACGTCCAAAGAAAAAGGACGTAGTACGAACATTGTACTGAGTATGTAAGGCATAAACAATAACAATACATCCATGAAATAAGGAGACATCAAGTGAAGAACAACCTGTAACTGACTATAAATTTTATAGAAGTAATGCATGCTAACTTACTTCATAAACATCATCATGTCATGTATGCATATATATATATATATATAAGCTGCCCGACCATATAGGTACGGTGTGATCATCATTAGCTCCCGTCCATGTCTCCCGCGTCCAGGGTAACCATCTCATGCCTCCCACTAGTGGTGTCTGCCCATGCCATCTAGACATAGTGTATACGCTGCCCGCCTTAGCGGTGTCTGCCCGGCCATATAGGTACGGTGTGATCATCATTAGCTCCCGTCCAGGCCTCCCGCGTCCGGGGTAACCATCTCATGCCGCCCACTAGTGGTGTCTGCCCATACCATCTAGACATAGTGTATACGCTGTCCGCCTTAGCGGTATCTGCCCGGCCATATAGGCGTGGTGTAATATCATTATCATGTACTCATCATAATGCATGCATAGAAACTCAAAGACAGCTATACTTTATCGGGGTGATATAAGGTCGTGAACCCCCGATTCCATTATGGAGCATTCATAAGCATTCTGCCTCACCTTGAAGGAATTGACACATAAGGTGAGTGTATACAATAAACAACATCAATGGATCATAGTTAGAATCCTTAGCTTTAGGATCTTTAGACTTAACTCATCATCATCATTATCATACTCATAACGCATCTCTTACTTTATCTCATATGAGGCTCTTCATGGACATAGACTCATAATTTTTCGGAATGTAAGAAGGTCATGGAGAATAAGGGAAAATCATGTCATAAGATTCATGCCTTAGAAAGGAGGGAATAGCCTTGCATACCTTTTCGTTTAGCTACTCTATCGCTTGAACGTTCTCCTCCAATATTCACGTTTCTACCTTCAAGAGAGTTTGTACTAACATTAGATAATCGATAGCTTAAGCATACTTGACTAAGACTAGAGAAAATTGGGCAACATTTCCTTTGTTTATACAACTTTATCCATATCATATATCAACTCCCAAACGTCTATAATAACATTCACAATATTATAACCAACAATCTTCATTCACCTACATTATCCACATTTCCCAATTTAACTTCAATTCATCCATAATCATGGTCATAGTACACTATTACGTTTACTCACATATAATGGTTATCCCATGTTCTTAATATCGGTTATAACATATTCATAATCACAATATCAAGAATCATGATTCATTCCAAGTTACTACTCAAAATCTCATTATTCTCATCTTTGGGGTCTTTATATTAATTTTAAAACTTGTCCCGACTCGGTTCTACGAACCAACATACGGTCTGTATCTTTTATATGGACCGCATGTCTGACCGTATCTTTGGTCCAGTGAAGGTCACCATTCTGGGCAGAACATACGGCCTAACATACGACCAGTATATTTTATACGGTCCGTATGTTGGACCGTACAATGCCCAACTTTCCGAAATTCGTTCTCGTCGACTCGTTTGATCTCCAATCCTTATTGAACCTTCTTAACACTTGTTTAACACCTCATTAACAATCTAATGGATGTTATAACTCTTCTCCAAGACATTATTAAGTCATCATTAACTTGTTACTCGTAAATCTTTTCCGATACATAACGCATACCTTGCCTTTCTTAGCAAACCTTCTTCTCTTGCCTCGAATGTATTTGAAATCTCAATTAGGATCATTAAATACTATTTCTTACTGATTGAAACATCGTATACTTCATGCCCTTCGTTAGTCCATTCACTGTGCATCAACATGAAATTTTCCGAGGTGCAACGAAAATGTTATTCACACTCTTTAAATTGAGAACTCCGCTACCTTCACAAAACTGAGACAAGCAAATTAATTACTCCCTCTCATATTAGTTGTCAAGGTTATTACAAATATTCTTCCTAAAATATTTGTCATTTTATAAAGTCAAAGATAATTTTTTTTTCTCATTTTACTTTTAATATTTAATTGTTTGAAAGTAGACAATATTAATTATGTAGCATAGATATTGACTAATGATTGCTTAAATACCAATAAGATTAGTTTAGGTCTTGTTTAAGAAAAAGATAAAGGTAGGTTACTAAAAAATATAGTACCACTTCTTATTATAATGTTTTAAGGAACATGCAAAAGAGAAATATGACAACTAATATGAGAACGACCGATCGGGTAACCAGAACATACCTAAATATCAAATGGCTCAAGAAAATACACATCATCAGCAATATTAAAAGCTACCGCCAATCACACCATTTCCTGAACTATACTCTTCAAATCAAATCTATCACTATTCCCATCATCCCCAAATAACATTTTGTATGTCATTTTCCCAATCAAATCACCAATCTTCTCACCAAGATCCACCACTTCACCACCCACCTTCAACTGCTCCACCAAGAACCCAATTTCCTCTTTCTTCATCCACCAAAGGACCAAATTTTATCCACTGTAAGCAGTTCTTGCCTCTTGGGTGCAAAATTGTACCGATCCGTTTGATAGTTATAACCTTTTCGGTGCTTTTAACCCTTTTTAGAGATTGTTTAGCTCACACTTGACCCGAGGGGACCATTGACACGCTTCCCGAGGTCTTTGGTTACGATTTGGGTGACTTTGTGGGAAATTTGAGATTAAAGCAAAAAGAGTTGACTCAAAGTTGACTTTTGGATACACGGACCTTTTTAGGGAATCCGTTGATTCCAAGAGGTCTGGATGGTCTTTTAGAACTTGTGAGTATACTCAGTTCGGTTGCTAATACACTCAGGTGCATTTTGGGACTTCGGTTAGGAAGTTGGTTTTGAGGTATAGGGGGTTCACTCGGTCAACGAGACCTCCGTTGGGAATTCTGAGGCCACGAGTGCGTTCATAGCGTGTTTTTATGTATTCTTACATATATGGTTTGTGAGCAGATGGCCTCGGGTGATAGTCGGGATTTCAAATGGAATTAGTGAAAACTTGGGAGTTTCTGGTGTCTGGTGCCCGCTATGGCGACACCAGGACTGCGGCAGCGGTACTGCTTTAGCAGTTACCCTACCGCTGTAGCGGTTTGTGTATTTTTCGCGGGACAGCAAAAGCGATCATGGGGCCGCGGAAGCGGTGCCACTGAAGGGGGCGCGGAAACGGGTGACGGGCAGTTAGATTCATTAAATGTGTGTTAAAAGCCCTAAGTCCTTCATTCATTACCACTCCGAAAATAAGCTATTGGGAGCATTTCAATGCATTTCTTGGGGGAAAATCATTGTGGTAAGTCCTTTCACCTTCCTTTCCATTCCACGTTTCGTTAATCACCTTTGGAATCCATTAAACATGCTAGTTTTCTTAAGAAATGATGGATTGAAAGAGGGTTTTATGGGTTCTTCACTCTAGGCTATTAAGTTTTGATTTATTGATTGGGTTAGCTTCATTAAGCATGGAATTGATGATTAAAAACTATTATTGCATGATTCCTTCCTTATTAGTGTGTAATTTATGAAATTTGAAGTTAGGGTTCTTACCCAAATTTGAGGGTTTTGCCTAGAATCTGAATTTAAGTGATTTGTTAGTTCTTCTAGTTTATAATTGATGGGAATTGATCACCTAGATCATTAATTTCATATTGAGACCTATAGGTTCCTAGTTTCATCACTTTAGTTCATAAAACGCATTCCATAGGTTGGGATTTGGGTCTTGAATAGAATTAAGGATTGAATGTTGTTTCTTCTTCATTCTAATTTCATAATTCGGATATGATTAGACTTCCATTATCTCGAGGCTCAAAGGAAGGGAAAGACTAAGGTTTGACTATTGCAGACTTTGCTGGTCGGCTCTCCAGGTAGGTTACGGTTTACCTTATGGTGAGACTTTGATTAGTGAAGCGTATTTTTAGATGATATTTTCGGAGAATGCATGTAAACTTTCGGGTATGAAGTTGGGTTGGATATTGTCTTAGGTTGGGCCTTGTTGTATGATTTGGGGGCTAGCCACCCCGTTGTGTTGTTAACTTCTCTTGATCTATTTACTTATTGGCTCGTTGCCACCTTGAGACATCGGATATTGGTGATTAGTGATATATCATGGCTATGATATTGCGATACTTTACTTGATTGATATTGAGATGAGAATTGTAATTCCATTGTGGCTTATTGTGTAGCCTTATTGTTGATATTACTTGTGTGCCATGTGTGGTACTGTTTGGGATTGAATTGATTGTTGATATTACATTGCATCGTATTCATACTCATTTCCATGATACATTGATATTGCATGGTTATAGTACTGATGATGATAAGTGAGAGAGTGTAGCTTCCGAGGTCTTTGCCAGAGAGGTCATTTACCGGAGCGGGATGAGTGTATGTTGCCCGAGGCCTGTTGCCGGGAACTAATGAGTTTTCGATGCCTGAGGTCTTTTGCCGGGATCGAGAGAGTGCTTGTCGCCGAGGTCTTTGCTGGGACGAGTGGTGCATAGACTTCACGGCTCCCTAATGGGTTGTGCTCCGGAGATGTGATGTTCCATTGTCGGAGTACATGTGTACGGTGCATATGCATTGCATTCATCATACATACATTATTGCATTGTACCCTTTGGTTTCCTGTGATATAGTTGTGATATGGTTGTGATGTACTGGTTCGGAACGGTTATACTGAGACTTGGCACAGTTGGGTTTAGATGCTATAATATAGGTGATGCGCTGTTGTGATATGATTGTGATATATTGGTTCGAAACGGTTATATTGATACTTGACACAGTTGGGTTTAGATGCCATAACATAGGTGATGCCTTGTATTGCGGTTATGTATTCGTGTTGACTTGTAGCTTGTTGTTTTACGTGTTTATCTTGATTTGTTGTCTTAATATACGTTAGCTAGTCTTAGTCGGCCTATGATACCTGCCAGTACTTGTTGTTTGTACTGACTTGTACTTGCTGCATTATTTTATGAATGTAGAGTACCAGGTGGGATCTACTTCTACACTAGCATTCTTTTATGATTGCAGAGTACCAGGTGGGATCTACTTCTACTCCTCGTGGCTGATATTCGAGAATTACTGATTCGAGTCTCTACAGGGTGAGCATGAGGACGTTCGCTGCTCGAAGACTCTTTCTATTATTATGTCTTGTTTTCCATTGTAAGACATCATTTTGAGACTACTTACGTATTATTATTCAGACTAGTAGTATTTAGTTAGATGCTCTTGTATGACTAGAGCAGAGACTGGGGTGGATTTCGTTTACTTCCGCACTTATTTATATGATTATCGTGAGACTTACGTTATTTACTTTCTTCCGCTATATTCTTCTATTATTTGTGAATATTTAGTTAAAGGTTCGCCTACCGAGGTAGGAAAGGTAGGTGCCTGCATGACTTAGTGAATATGGTTCATGACAAGTCGGTATTAGAGCCCTAGGTTACCCGGTCTATAATATAAGAGCGTGTCTAGCTGAGTCTCGTGGATCGGTACGATGAGCTCCGTACTTATCTGTGAGAGGCTATCGGACATTTAAGAAACTTCACTTTCTTTCATTCTTTCGTGCTACTTTATTCTACTTGGTATCTGAAACAATCAAATTGGTATCTGAAACAATCGAATTGTTTATCTGATTCTTATCTCTTCTCTCACATATGGTGAGGACTCGAGCCACGATAGCTCGAGATCAGGTGCTAGAGCCCGCAGCTGCGGTTGGCACCAGAGGACAAGCGACAGTTAGAGGACGCGATCGAGCTAGAGGCCGCGGGGCGTCCCCAGCCAGGGGCAGGGCTCCTGCGGCTGGGCAGCGACGTGCGAGATCTCCATCTCCAGAGCCTGAGCCTGAGGTTCAGCAAGTTCGAGACCAGGCCATCGAGGATGATGTGGCTCCAGCACGGGCAACCCCCGAGGTCACTTTAGAGCAGACGATGCAGGATACTATGGCTCATGTTCTACTTCATTTGGATGCCCCGCAGAATGCCGCTGGTGATACTTCTCCGAGTGGAGGATCACAGACCCCTCGAGCAGCGGCAGACCAGTGCAGCGCACCCTGCTGCGGCTATAGCTCTAAGAATGGATGCAGTGCTGGCCCCGGGAGATGATCTTAGACCCATGGCAGGCCCTGTTATGACTTTGACCGATCAGGATCTGGTAGGGAGATTCAGGAAGATGGATCCGCGGAGATTCGCTGGTACTTCTAGAGAGGATGCATATGAGTTTATATTGGACATGCATGAGTTATTGCACAGGATGGGGATAGTTGAGACCCACGGGGTCGATTATATGTCATACCAGTTTCGCGGAGACGTGAAGACCTGGTGGATGTACTTCATTTTTTGTAGACTAGAGGGTTCTCCTCCACTTACTTGGACACAGTTTTATCGAGTCTTCATTGAGAAGTATGTGTCCCGTGCCTTGAAAGAGGCACGTATAGATGAGTTCCTCCACTTGCAGCAGAGGGGATTATCTGTTGATGCTTATGTGACTCGCTTCTTGCATTTGGCCCATTATTTAGCACCCCTGATTCCTACTGAGCCCGACAAGATTCGATGATTTGTTGGTGGGCTCGCTATTTCTCTTCAAATCCCATGCCTTCAGATTAAGGCCATAGGTTCTTCCTTCCATCCATTGTTGATCATGCTTCTTTAGTCGAGGCCGCTAAGCTCACGCATTTGGAGGAGTTAGTGAGAAGAGGCAGTGACAGTTTGGGGGTTACAGTGGTTCCAGCTCGAGGGGCTCCGAACAGTCTTCTAGGTAGTATCATTCCTATTTCGTCTGCCCTGTATAGTCAGCATTGCAAGCTTCTTCTAGTGGGCCATCCAGGCAGAGAGCTTTTGAGATCTCATTTTCTCGACTAGCAGACAGAGTTGTTGCAGCTGGGTCTTTAGTTTCGGTTCATCAGACTCCGCCTCCTAAGGCTTGTTTTACGTGTGGAGCACTTAGTCATTTTGCTCAAGATTGTCTATGACCCAGGCAGGGTTATCAGCCTCAGAGGACCCCGGTAGCTTCAGGTAGCCGAGGTGGTACTTCTTCGAGAGGTGGTGCTCAGTCAGGCCGCAGAGGTCTACAGATTTCTAGAGGTGGGTTCCGGGCCAGTAGAGGTGGGTCCCAGATTTTGAGAGGTGGATCACAGTCTGGATAGTTTGGTCGTGGTGGGGCCCAGTGTTATTCGTTCCTAGGTAGACCCAAGGCGGAGGCCTCAGATGCTGTCATTTCAGGTACCATTTCTGTCCAACATAGAGCAGCATCTGTATTATTTGATCCTGGGTCCACTTATTCGTATGTGTCTACATATCATGCTGTTGGTTGGGACTTGACTTGTGATAGCATAGCGGCACCTATTCATGGGTCTACTCCAGTTGGAGATTCTGTTGTGGTTGATCGAATCTATCGGTTGTGCTTAGTTACTTTTATGGGTTATGATACATGGGTAGTCTTGATGATACTTGATATGGTGGATTTCGATATTATTTTAGGTATGACCTGACTTTCTTCTTATCATGCGATCTTGGACTGTCATGCCAAGACAGTCACTTTAGCCATGCCGAGCATTCCTAGACTTGAGTGGAGTGGTACTCCTAGTGCCGCTCCGAAAAAAATTATTTCCTTTCTTTAGCCGAAGAAATTAGTCAACAAGGGGTGTTTAGCTTATCTGGCTCATGTGTGTGACACTACTGTTGCATCTCCACTCCTTGAGTCCATTCGCATTGTGAGCGAGTTCGCGAAGGTATTCCCATCCGATCTGCCGGGTATGCCACCCGATCGCGATATTGTCTTTTGTATTGACCTGAATTCGAGCACCCGTCCTATTTCTATTCTGCCATATCGGATGGCACCCGCCGAGTTGAGAGAGCTTAAGGAGCAGTTGTCAGATTTATTGAGCAAAGGGTTCATTAGACATAGTGTCTCCCCTTGGGGTGCTCCTGTGTTGTTCGTGAAGAAGAAAGATGGATCTCTGAGGATGCACATCGATTATCGCCAACTGAACTAGGTTTGTATTCGTAACAAGTTTCCTATGCCTCATATTGATGATTTATTTGACCAGCTTCAGGGTGCTTCAGTGTTCTCGAAGATTGACGTGTGTTCAGGCTACCATCAGCTGATGATTAGGGCTGAAGATATTCTGAAGACGGCTTTTCGGACGAGATATGGGCATTATGAGTTTTTGGTGATATCATTTGGGCTTACCAATGCCCCGGCTGCATTCATGACTTTCACGAATGACATCTTTAGGCCATTCTTTGACTCCTTTGTGATTGTGTTTATTGATGATATCTTGGTGTATTCCAAGAATAGAGAGGAGCATGCGAGCCATCTTCGCACTGTACTTAGGTTGTTAAAGAAGAATAGTTTGTTTGCCAAGTTTTCAATGTGCGAGTTTTTGTTGGAGTCTATGGCATTCTTGGGCCACGTTATGCCTAATGAATGGATCATGGTTGATCCTCAGAAGATTGAGGCTGTGAGAGATTGGGCGAGGGCCACTACTATGATCAAGATCCGTAGTTTAGTGGGTTTGGCCAGTTACTACTGCTGATTTGTGAAGGGTTTCACTTCTATTGCTTAGCCGTTGACCAGATTGACTCAGAAGGATATTCCCTTCCAGTGGTTCGATGATTGTGAGGAGAGCTTTCAAAAGCTCAAGACCCTTTTGACTTTATCCCCGATTCTAGCATTACCCGTGGAGGGTAAGGATTTCTCAGTTTATTGTGATGCATCCCGTGTGGGTTTAGATGTTGTTTTGATGTAGAAGGGTAGGGTCATAGCCTATGCTTCCCGTCAATTGAAGATCCATGAGAGGAATTACCCTACCCATAATTTGGAGTTGTTAGCTATGGTCTTCCCTTTAAAGATCTGGAGGCATTACTTGTATGGTGTCCATTGTGAGGTTTTCACCGATCACCGTAGCCTTCAGTACGTGTTTACCCAGAGAGATCTTAATTACATGTAGCGCCGATGGATAGAGCTCCTGAAGGACTATGACATCTCTATTTTTTATCACCCAGGGAAAGCCAATGTTGTTGTTGATGCCTTGAGTCGCAAGGCCACTAACATGGGGAGTTTAGCCTGTTTAGTTGTTTCTGAGCGTCCGTTGGCCATGGAGGTTCAGACTCTGGCCAACAGTTTCGCTCGCCTTGATATTTCAGCCCTAGGTAGAGTTTTAGCTTGTGTGGAGGCGAGATCATTCTTGGTAGATCAGATCAGGACTCATTAGTTTGAGGATGCTCAGTTGAGTAAGATTCGAGATAGGGTTCTGAGGGGTGAGGCCAAGGAGGCCATGATTGATTCTGAGGGTACTTTGAGGATTAAGGGCACGTGTGCATTCCTCGCGTTGGTGACTTGATTCATTTGATTTTGACTGAGGCCCATGGCTCTCGATATTTTATTCATCCGGGGGCGACTAAGATGTATCATGATTTGAGGCAACATTACTGGTGACGCCGCATGAAGAGGGATATAGTCGATTTTGTGGCTAAGTGTGGGAATTGTCAGCAAGTTAAGTATGACCACCATCGACCCGGTGGTGTACTTCAGAGAATGTCAATTCCCGAGTGGAAGTGGGAGAGGATTGCCATGGATTTCATTGTGGGTCTTCGGGTAAGTTCGATTCGATTTGGGTGATAGTTGATCGGTTGACTAAGTCCGCTTATTTCATTCCAGTTCAGGTTTCTTATACCGCGAAAAATTTAGCCAAGTTGTACATTCATGACATTATGAGATTGCATGGGGTTCCCATTTCTATCATATCCGATCGGGGTACTATCGTCACTTCCCATTTATGGAGAGCTTTTCATGACGAGTTGGGTACCCAAGTGGATCTCTGTACAAATTTCCACCCCCATACCGATGGGCAGTCCGAGCGGACCATTCAGGTGCTCAAGGATATGTTGAGGGCTTGTGTTATAGACTTTGGTGGTCATTGGGATCAGTATTTGCCGTTGGCAGAGTTTGCATATAACAACAGTTATCATTCGAGTATCGACGTGGCGCCTTTTAAGGCTTTGTATGGTAGGAGATGTAGATCTCCGATGGGTTGGTTTGATGCATTTGAGGTTTGACCTTGGGGTACGGATCTTTTGAGAGAGTCTCTTGAGAAGGTGAGGGTCATTCAGGCCAAGCTTTTGGCAACTCAGAGTCGACAGAAGATGTATGCGGAACGTCCGAGATTTAGAGTTCGCCGTTGGTGATCAGGTTCTATTGAATATTTCACCCATGAATGGTGTTATGAGGTTTGAGAAGAGAGGTAAGTTTAGTCCGAGTATATTGGGCCATTTAAGATCCTTGATCGTGTGGGCGATGTTGCTTATGTGTTGGCCTTGCCACCAGGATTGGCAGGCGTGCATCCAGTTTTCCATGTGTCTATGCTGAAGAAGTATCATGCCAATGGTACCTATATTGTTCGTTGGGACTCAGTATTTTTTTATGAGAATCTGACTTATGAGAAGAAGCCTATTGTGATTTGGATAGGCAGGTTCGAAAGTTGAGGTCTAAGGAGATAGCTTCTGTGAAGGAGCAATGGAAGCATCATCCTGTTGAGGAGGCCACTTAGGAGACTGAGTCCGACATGCATAGCTGATATCCTCAGTTGTTTGCCGATTCAGGTACTTTTCCATTCTTTTCCCTTCGTAGCTCGAGGACGAGCAACAGTTTAATTGGTATAAGATGTAACGACCTGTTTGGTCGTTATAGCCTTTTCAGTGCTTTTGACCCTTTCCCAACCTTTTTAGCTCACATTTGACCCGAAAGGATCGTTGACACACTTCCCGAGGTATTTGGTTATGATTTGGGTGACTTTGTGAGAAATTTGAGCTTAAAGCGAAAAAGAGTTGGCTCAAAGTTGACTTTTGGGTAAACAAACCTTTTTTAGGAATCCGTCAATTCCGAGAGATCCGGATGGTCTTTTAGAACTTGTGTGTATACTCGATTCGGTTCCCAATGCACTTGGGAGTATTTTGGGACTTGGGTTGGGAAGTTAGTTTTGAGGTATCGGGGGTTGACCGAGTCAATGAGACTTCCGTTGGGAATTTCGAGGCCACGAGTTCGCTCGTAGCGTGTTTTTATGTATGTCTGCATATATGGTTTGTAAGCAGATGGCCTCGGGTGATAGTCGGGATTTCATATGGAATTAGTGAAAACTTAGGAGTTTTTGGTGTCTGGTGCCCGCTATGGCGGCACCAAGACTGCGGCACCAGTACCGCTTTAGCGGTTTGTGTATTTTTCGCAGGACTGCAAAAGCGGTCATGGGGCCGTGGAAGCGGTGCCGCTGAAGCGCTGAAGGGGGCGCGGAAGCGGGTGACAGGTAGTTAGATTCATTAAATGTGTGTTAAAAGCCCCAAGTCCTTTATTCATTACCACTCCGAAAATAGAGCTATGGGGAGAATTTCAAGGCATTTCTTGGGGGAAAATCATTGTGGTAAGTCCTTGCACCTTCCTTTCCATTCCATGTTTCATTAATCACCTTTGGAATCCATTGAACATGCTAGTTTTCTTAAGAAATGATGGATTGAAAGGGGGTTTTGTGGGTTCTTAATTCTAGGCTATTAAGTCTTGATTTATTTATTGGGTTAGCTTCATTAAGCATGAAATTGATGGTTAAAAACTATTATTGCATGATTCCTTCCTTATTAGTGTGTAATTTATGAAATTGGAAGTTAGGGTTCATACCCAAATTTGAGGGTTTTTCCTAGAATCCGAATTTAAGTGATTTGTTAGTTCTTCTAGTTTATAATTGATGGGAATTGATCACTTAGAGCATTAATTTCATATTGAGACCTATAGGTTCCTAGTTTCATCACTTTAGTTCATAAAACTCATTCTATAGGTTGGGATTTGGGTCTTGAATAGAAGTAAGGATTGAATGTTGGTTTCTTCTTGATTCTAATTTCATAATTCGGATATGATTAGACTTCCATTATCTCGAGGCTCAAAGGAAGGGAAAGACTAAGGTTTGACTATTGCAGACTTTGCTGGTCGGCTCTCCAGGTAGGTTACGGTTTACCTTATGGTGAGACTTCGATTAGCGAAGCGTATGTTTAGATGATATTTTCTAGAGAATTCATGTAAACTTTCGGGTATGAAGCTGGGTTGGATATTATCTTAGGTTGGGCTTTGTTGTATGATTTGGGGCTAGCCACCCCGTTGTGTTGTTGACTTCTCTTGATCTATTTACTTATTGGCTCGTTGCCACCTTGAGACATCGGATATTGGTGATTAGTGATATATCGTGGCTATGATATTGCAGTACTTTACTTGATTGATATTGAGATGAGAATTGTGAATTGTGGCTTATTGTGTAGCCTCATTATTTATATTACTTGTGTGCCTTGTGTGGTATTGTTTGGGATTGATGTTGATATTACATTTCATCGTATTCATACTCATTTCCATAATACATTGATATTGCATGGTAATGGTACTGATGATGATAAGTGAGAGAGTGTAGCCTCCGAGGTCTTTGCCGGAGAGAGTAAAAGAGAGATGAGAGTCTGTGATCCGAGGTCATTTACCGGAGTTGGATGGGTGTACGTTGCCCGAGGTCTTTTGCCGGGAACGAATGAGTGCTCGATGCCCGAGGTCTCTTACCGATCGAGAGAGTGCTTGTCGCCAAGGTTATTGCTGGGACGAGTGGTACATGGACTTCGCGGCTCCCTAATGAGTTGTGCTGCCGAGATGTGATGTTCCATTGTCGGAGTACATGTGTACGGTGCATATGCATTGCATTCATCATACATACATTATTGCATTGTACCCTTTGGTTTCCTGTGATATAGTTGTGATATGGTTGTGATGTAGTGATTCAGAACGGTTATACTGAGACTTGGCACAGTTGGGTTTAGATGCTATAATATAGGTGATGCACTGTTGTGATATGATTGTGATATGTTGGTTCGGAACGGTTATACTGATACTTGGCACAGTTGGGTCTAGATGCTATAACATAGGTGATGACTTGTATTGCGGTTATGTATTCGTGTTGACTTGTAGCTTGTGGCTTTACGTGTTTATCTTGCTTTGTTGTCTTTATATACGTTAGCTAGTCTTAGTCAGCCTATGGTGCCCACCAGTACTTATTGTTTGTACTGACCTGCACTTGCTGCATTCTTTTATGAATGTAGAGTACCAGGTGGGATCTACTTCTACTCCTCGTGGCTGATATTCAAGGATTGCTGATTCGGGTCTCTACAGGGTGAGCATGAGGACGTTCGTTGCCCGAAGACTCTTCCTATTATTATGTCTTATTTTCCATTATGAGACATCCTTTTGAGACTACTTATGTATTATTATTCAGACTAGTAGTATTTAGTTAGATGCTGTTGTATGACCAGACTAGATACTGCGGTGGATTTCGTTTACTTCCGCACTTATTTATATGATTATCGTGAGACTTATGTTATTTGCTTTCTTCTGCTATATTCTTCTATTATTTGTAAATGTTGAGTTAAGGGTTCTCCTACCGAGGTGAGAAAGGTAGGTGCCCTCACCACTTAGTGAAATTGGGTCGTGACCAGAATTTTTGAGCATTATGCCACTGTGGCCCATAAGGTGCAAAGGCTAACCTCTTATCACCATTACTCATGTAATTTACCGCCTTGATCTTTGGTCGGCTGGCAAAAAAGGCATCGTGGGTCTTTAGTATCATCCCCGCGGTTTCTGCGGTTGAAACCACCACCGTTGGAACGTTCCCGAGCTTTAAGAACATTATTGGATCGTATTTTTGGGCAGATCTTAGAGGGTACGATGAGGGAGGTACCTGTTGGAAAAGATAATTCAAAGTTCTATGAAATCAAAATTAGTTAGAATCTGTATAATTTATAGTCAGAATTATATATGAAGAGGTTTTTTTTGTTTTGAGTTAATAGGTTTTGCACTATTATACAGAGAGGTGTTGCTAGCTGTTTTTCATATCGTGGAGATTGTAGTAGAGCACGTTCAAAGATTTATAATATTATAAATAAAATTTGACCCTTAAATACCTAACATGTGGAGATTGCCAATTATGGGAAGGCCACATGGACCTGGCGGAAGTTTTTAGTGAACTTTTTCCGACGCCGCCCTCCATCGGAAATGGATTAAGTGAAAGAGAAAACCGATGAAAATTGAAAGAAAGACTATGGATATGGAGAACAACATCGGTGAGTTTTTGATTTGGAATTGGGATAATCTAATCAAAATGAATAGAAATACTATCAACTAGGTAGATATGCTAAATACTGCTGGTGAAACAAATATGAATTTACAACTTTGAAAAGTGACGTGCAAGTAGATTGTAGATGCATCATGCATGCATGTGTAAAGTTGTCATGTACTAAAAGGGATGGGTTATCCAATTCGTCACCCAAATTGATAAAGGTCAGAAACGGTGGAGGCATTTTCAAGTATGTCGGCTATAATTAAGCTTTCGGTTTGTTTGGTTTTAATTTTTTTTTTCCACATTTAGTCGGTTAAAATATTTTGATAAATATTTTTATGAAAAAAATAAGTGAATAAAATAACTACTGTAATGGAAGTACAAAAAATAAGTTTCATAAGTGACATTTTAATCGAAGTTAGTTCGAGTGGTGATTGATAAATGTTCAGGAAATGTGCAATGATTTCGGGTCAGTGTGGTTTGATTAGAACTTGATGAATTGCGTTCATAATTCCAAAAGAACTTATGGGTCCCCAGTAAATCACCTTCATGAATTCGATGAGTTTCAGTTTAGCTTTGGAGTTTGTGTGAGTAGGCTTGAATGATATCTTACCGGGGTCAGCCTTTCGGTTAGTATAAGGGGTTGCAATGGGCATGGTAATGATTCAAGGAGGTACTA
This sequence comes from Lycium barbarum, assembly GCF_019175385.1. NCBI lineage: Eukaryota > Viridiplantae > Streptophyta > Magnoliopsida > Solanales > Solanaceae > Lycium > Lycium barbarum. Next base: position 35,307,427 of record NC_083346.1, read on the forward strand.
TGGGTGCGATAAATATTCGTAGTGGTCAGATTGAGTTCCGACGGACTTTGCTCGGATTGGTACTCGGTGGTATGTTTCTATATAGTGATTTGAAGGTTTAAGAAGACTTAGAACTAGTCAAGTTGGCTGTCAGTAAAATCAGTTTTAATGAAATTGCGTAGGGATCTCAGATGAATCAAGGATTCTTTCTGGCGAGAGTAAGTTATGGTTTCAGAATTTTGGTATGTGTGTTCATGTGTTTCTAAGGAATCGCAGTACGAAAAACGGCTTTAGCAGGTGCAAAAGAAAGGCTAACGGAATCAGAATATCTTTCCGGTTTTGAATGGGCTATGGTTTGTGGTCATGCTTCAAAGAATTGCGTCGGTTTGAGAAAGTATGTGTGTGGGTGGGGGGGGGGGGGGGGGGCGCTATTGATCTCGTTTAGAGTTTCGGCTTTATCAAATCAGAGAATTTGAGCAAAAGCAATTCGTTTATTTGAGGATCCGTTGTGAGGTAAATTCGAATACGGAGATACGAGGATTGGATCTTGAGCTAAGTTTAAAGAGTTGTGACTGATTAAGTGAGTGCGCAAGTTCTTCTAAAGGTTACACCCATGTAGGGTGTCATGCGATTTGGGAAAGAGGGCAAGTGAGCCCGAGGTGTATTGGCCTATTTGAGACTATCTGTTGTATTGACCTTGTGTTTTACGAGTTAGTTTTCCACCAGAACGATCAGGTGTTCATCCGGTCTTCCATGGGTTTTATGTTGAAGAAGTACTGTTCTGGTGGTTCCTGTATCATTCGTTGGGATTCATTTTTGTTCGATGAGAATCTTTCCTATATGGAGAAGTCCGACATGCGTTCTAGATATCCAATTGTTGCGGACTCAAGTATTTTTCCCCGTTCTCTTCCTTGTAACTCGAGGACGAGCGATGGTTTAATTGGTATCTAATGTAATGACTGTTGACACCTAATTTTTAACCTTCCGTAATTTATTTTAATTATTCAGAGTCCCTGAATGACAAACAAGTGCACCATGCATTTTTAGAGGTCAAAATGATTTTTATAAAATTATTTAGGTCAAGATTTTACCCTTTTAATTGGTAAAATAATTTCTATGATATCATAAATCATTTAGGAATTAATTAGTCCATTTTGTGACATTTATAAGATATTTGTTAAATTTCATCAAAGAAAAGCAGTTTAAAATATTTATTTGTTTAATTTTTGAAATTGTCAAAAATCAAATTAGCAAATATATCATTCCCTTTAATCCAAGGAATTTGATTAATTAAAAGAATTTACCATTTTACCCCTCAATCTTTAATTCTGCATGTTTAACATGCATTGGCATAATTTGTTAGAATTGGTCATTATTATTTCTAGAATTTAAATAGGATTATGATCATTGTTGCAAATTAGCTTTTAATTGTTTAATTGTTTCTATTATGACCAAAATTGAATTAACCAATTCATGGTTTAAGGCAATTGGGGTAATTTTTGCAAAAATTAGTCCCTTGATGGCCTTAATTGAAATAAGCAACCTCATTGGGTCAAATTAATTCTGGTCATTAGTGTAATTTAGCTTTAATTGGCTAAATAGGGCCATAATCGAAATAATTAATCAGGCTAAAATTAACCAGGTTCATTATTGCAATTAGCTGATTAAGTAAAAAAAGAGGTTATAATTAGAATGGTCAATTAGATTTAAATCAATTAAGGCTATATTTGCAAAATTGAGCTTGTTTACACAATTAGACATATTTTAAATTAATTAATAGATTAATTACGTCCTAATTTGTTTATAATTAAAATACTATGGTGGATAATTGATATTCTTATTATTTGTCCATTTGTTAAATTGCCCATGCTACCCCTAAACCTAACCCTAGCACCGCCCCTTCCCCCATTTCCCTCTCTCCTCGCTGGATTGCCAAAAATGTCATCAATTATGAGAGGTCAGACGCATATCAGTCTTAATACAACCAAATTGGTGCAACATTTAAAGTTTTGTTGTCTCTTTCTTCCAATTTCTACCAAACAACACCTACAATGGTAAAATACACTCTTTTTTCACTTTTTTCTAGTCAAAGTTTGCAGATTATAATGGTGATGTTGTTATTTTTCGAATTTTTAAGCTTAATTCTTATTGGTCCGTAGAGGGTTGGTTCAGATCGACCTAAAGTGGAACAAATCTGACCATATACGCATGTTTGCTTGGAATCCTAGTCGTTAATTTCACAAGTTGAGTATTTTGCATCTAGAAATCTGTTTGTCCCACATCGTTAGTCTTAGGGTTTCTTATAGTTTTGGGGTTCTATAAATAGAACTTCAACCCTCACAAGTAGATAAATTTGCACAACCTGAAAAAGCTAGGATTTTAAGTTTAACTTGAAATTTAAGCTTAATTAGTATAAACTTTTTTTTTTTAAAGAGTTGAGTCTCTCAGTTTCAAAATTTATTTACTTTCTCTTTGTGTTGCTGAGTGTGGGATTGGAAGCACAAGGCTCCAAGTTCGACTCTTGATATGCTGCACACAAAAATGTAACACTTTATCTTGTTTTTTGCTCTTTTTTTAGTTTATCTTGGCCTGATTATGGTTTGCTCTGTTAATAGTTGTTTTTTTTAGTTTAGACATTAGTTCTAAGCCTGGTTATTGTCCTGGCATATGTTTGAGTTTATTGAAGATAAAAAAAAAAAAAAAAAAAGAGATTTATTCTAGACTGTATGCTAGAGTTAAACCTTGCCTTAGTTGTTTAGGTAATCAATGTAGTACTATATGATTGTTTGAGTGTCAATTGGGATTATGTGACTTGCTAATGATAATGCCATGAATCTAGATGGCTCTTTTAAATTCCATTTAAATCATTGCTTAATTATCTGCTCTTAATGTGATGTTGCCCAACTATGAGACTTGATATTGATAAGTTGGGTGATCCCTAAATGGTATTGTTTAATCCTGTTTGAGTCTTTAAATCATTGATGCTTGGTCACAAAACCTTGATAGCTTGAGTTAGATAGAACTGTGATGGTTCATGTGAGTTTAAGTTAGGGGATTAGTCAGTTTTGTGATGGAAGCATGGTACCCTGAAGTCTTTCACTTGTTTTTTCCTGGTCCAAACATGTCTCCTTGTTTCTTATTAATTACATGGAGCTTAATCAGTATAAGTGGAGTGTCAACATTTAGGCTAGACATGTCCTAATGAGCTTGAGCCTCTTTAAGTAAGCCTTAAAAAACATGATCAAATTGTCTGAAAGGGATCTAGACAGACTTGTTTGCATATAAATGAGTTTAAGTTTGTTTAAAGGGGATCTGAAATCCATTTGAGTTTGTCTGGGATATATCTGGAAATAGCCTAAGTGTGGCTTGGCATGATTTAACTAGCATACATTAAGGATGAAACAAGCAAAGGATTCCAAGTGAAACTATGTGAGTCTAAAATAGAAAGACAGAGTGATTCCTATCTTAACTGACTAAGGCTAATCTAAAAATAGCATTTTGATTTGCTGAATGTCCATATTTAAATGGGTAATATGCAACTATTATGGAAGAATGAGTGAACCTTAAAAGGAGTGTTATTGCAGGATTCACAGTTTGGTTTTGTCATGTCTTGTTGTGCATGGATCATGTTTAAAATGAAAGGAAGAGTCCTGGTAGGTTTTAAAATATGCTAGCACACTAAGTGTCAACAGGATTTCACCTAGGTTAATTAAATGACATTGAAGAAGGTATAGGGATCTTGAATTTGAGGTCTGTTTTGTCTACTGAGTCCTGTTCTCGTGCAATTTTTCTAACATTGATAGACAAGTGTGTCCAGAACCTACCTTGACTCTGGGAGATGGTAATTGGCATTCATCTTCGTTGTAATGAAATAAAAAATGAAACTGGGTACATATACTTAGCTTAACTAATCTTAGAATATAGTGTGCATATTTGTTTGAACCTTCTAAGGTCAATAGAGGATTAGGGTAACCCAGTGATTGTAATCTAATAACCAAACTAGTTAAATCATCCCTCTGCATTAATACTGTTTAATTATGTGATTGAGAATGATTTAATGATAGAACTTTTATATGGTCATAAGGACTTGTGAGTGAACTAAAGACCATATAGCACTGAAGAGCCTTTTAAAAGGTGCCTTGGGAGAGGATCAAGGGGAACCAAGCATTACTTGCTTCATAACACCTTTCCTCCACATAAAAGGCACAATGGCACTTCTATAAGCCGATGGGGTATATTTTTGCTATATAAGTGCATTATGACTTTAAATTCCATCATTAGATCAAAGTGGAAAGACTAAGATCTAATCTGTTTGTTTAGGCTGGTTTCTTTGACTAAACCCAAATGATGAACTTGTTAATGCATAACTGATTGACTTTATAAAAAAATAGGAAGGAACAATGGATTAGGTTGAAGTCTTGATAGTGAGTTTATCTCAGGAAGGTGCCAAATCTAAATCACTGGCTTTGTTTAAAGACCTTGTATTATCCCCTTTCTCAAATTGTTGCTGAAACTGCATGTTATAATTGTTTCCTTCATTCCCTTTCATTCATCTGAGTTCTAATACAAATATGTCCTGCATGTCTCTTGTATACTGCTCTTATGCTACAAAACTTGGCTAGGGTTATGTATTATCACTGAATACTTAAGTTCATTTGCATCCCTTCTTGCTGGTGTTGTATTTGTCTGCTTAAATTACAAGCTTTACACTTTTGCATCATGTTTGTGTTGACATGGTAAACCCCTGCACATGGCCCCTCTTGTTTGTCTTTCTTATATTTGGTTCTCTGTATGAATATAGTATCTCTATCATTGTTATGAAATAGTCGATATGTTTAATTGAACTTCCCTGTGTATTGTTATGCAAACTGGTAGTGCTTGAGGACCCGATGCTTAATTGGTTAGCCTAAGTGTGCCTTAGTTCTGGACTGTTATCTTTAATTAAAAATTGAAAAATGATCAGGAAATTAATAAGTAAAGCAAAGATAAGGTTTGGTCTAAGTTGAAAGAGAGCTACACAGGATTATATATATATATATAGGCGTTGGTAAGAGGAATAAAGATGACAAGAATACATGTGCCCATATAGTATATCATCAGGTATATCACGTACAGGGATGTGTATATGTAGGGTATATCACCTAGTATACTGCATGTATATAGAGGAATATGAGGATTTGAGAAACATACGACGAAGGAAATAGGAATTCACTTGGGCTTCAGTTTGGGATTCTCCTTAAAATTTAGACCCTAATAGAAGACTGAGCTTGGCCTATTTGAAAATCTTAAGGAATAAGTCCATGGGGCATACTTTGCCCAAACAAGAAATAAGATAGGGTCTGGATAGCCTTATTTAGGTGCGCCAATTGGTCTGTTAAGCCCAATAGCTTAAGCCATGTATGTGTATATGCTTCGCTTCTCATATGAGTGTTATATACATATGTATACGTATGTGTGCATGATAAGTTCCGTAAATTGAATCTAACCGGGATCCTCTTATTTTTCTTCCCCCCTCCACCGCATGGCTGCTTGGGCCGAGTCACATACCAACCTGTCGGGCCAAGGCCCAACAGGCAATTTTTTCGCGTCATGATCAAGCCCAGCAAAGAAATGGAACCTAACATATATATTAAACGCGTAGAAGGCCCAGCCATGGGTGAAAATGACCAACTAGGGGCTTGGTACGCCCCTAGCTTGCCTTTGTCCTTTTTATTTTTATTCATTCATGCTTTCTTTTATTTGTACTTTTGTTGTATTGATACTTGTAAATACTTGTAAAAATTCTTACATATATTGGAATCCTTGTTGTATGAGCTAGTCGTCTTAGGACAACGGTGCTTATGCCCCTTAGTCGACTTTAGATCCCCAAATGATTTTCAAAACCCAAATCTAACGTGAAAATTTCCTCAAAAATAAAATAGGTAACTAATAAAGTCATTTTGAAAGACAAAAGGATTTTAAGGATATAAGTGTTATTTCTTTTTCTAAACTGGATCAGTTTTAACTTGAGGAACGCATTTGTAGTTTCGGAGTAAAAATCTAAGTTTAAAATAATTCGGGCCAAGCCCAGTGATGAAAAACGAAAGTCTTCATTTGGAAAAATAAATAAACGATTTCTGGGCTAAGCCCAAAGAAAAAGCTAAGGAATTTTTTGAGTTTCAGTTGGTTTTCAGAAAAGAAATCGAAAAAAGAAATCTGGGCCAAGCCCAAACTAAGAACGCTCTTTTAAAGACTAAGTCACATCTTTTATGATTTAAAACCCAACTCCAAAGTCTATTGTACATATAAACCTGTCTATGAATTGTTAATAACAAAACAAGTTATTTTATAAGTCAAAACCGTTTAAATAAATGAAAACGTTCATAAACACTAAGTGTTTAGGTGAGGCGTTCAAAGGTGTTATACGGATTGGCCCGAATGAAAGTGTACGAATATAAAGTATGTGCAAAATGTGTATCGAAAACTAGAATAGTTTTTACACTTTTATGTATAAAATACGTTACCCTTATATATAAAAGGGAAGCTATTCTTATCCGAATATTATAAATTCGAACCTAAATACCCCATATATAAGGGGGATATATTCAATTCCTTTTTCCAAAAAACAAAAATGATATGCAATAAATGACAGATTTTATAAATGCGGGAATAAACGCTAAATAAACAGTTAAAGCAAATAATCATACATTGGAATTCGAAGGTCAACCGTATAGTACGGATCCTTAATACTATGGTGCCTAACGCCTTTCCTAGGGGATCACCAGAACCCTTACCTAGAACTTTGGATTACGAAGCATTTTTCATGATATTTGAATAAACCCTTCACCCTTGGTTTTTCTAATTTCCTAAAAATTAAGTGGCGACTTTTTTCAAAACAAAGTCCGAGAGAGTATCAACAAGTTCGAAGTAGCTTTCCGAGCGCTAACCCTAGCCGCGAAATGCGAACCGTAACAACGACCCGTTTGGTCGTTATTGCTTTTTCGATGCTTTTGACCCTTCCCAGCTTTGGTAGCTTATATTTGGCCCATGGAGACTGTTGGCACGCTTCCTGTGGTCACTGAAATTGATTTGGGTAAGTTTGGGCTCAAAGTGAAAAACGGTTGACTCAAAGTTGACTTTTGGGTAAATTGATCTTTATCGAAAATCCGTCGATTCTGAGAGGTCTGGATGGTCATTTGGAACTTGTGCACATATTTGGTTCAATTCCCAATGTACTTGGGTGCATTTGGGACTTGAGTTGGAAAGTTAGTTTAGAGGTATCGGGGGTTGACTTGGTCAACGAGACCTCCGATCGAAATTATGAGCCCACGAGTGCGTTAGTAGTGTGTTTTTATGTATAGTTGCATATTTGATTTGTGAGCAGATGGTATTGAGTGTTAGTCGAAATTTCGGGTGAAATTCATGAAACTTGGACTGTTTTCTAGTTTACCGGGCTGAACCAGCGCCACGGAAGTAGTGAACAGACCGCTGAAGTGGTCTAAACCATTTGCAAGGGACCACCGAAGCGGTACCTTGAGAGCCGAAGCGCGACCGCTGAAGCGGTCAAGCTAAGCGCTGAAGCGCATGTCAGGCAGTAACTGAATAGTTTAAGTGATAAAAACCCCTAAGTCCCTAAACATTTCCCCATTTCGTCTAAAGGCTATTGGAGTTCTTGAAGAGGCTAAGCTTTGAGGTGAGTTTCCCCAACCTTATACTTGATTCCTTGATCATTAAAACACCATAGAAATTCATGGTTCATGCTAAGTTCATCAATAAGTTGAATAATAGTGGGTTTTAATGGGTTTCTTCCTAAATGATTTCTTGGCTATAAAATCTGAAATTAGTGGTTGGGTTAGCTTTATTTATCATGGAATTGATGAATATAAGCTATAGTAACATGTTTACTTCCTTATTAAGGTCTAACTGTTGAATTGGGATTTAGGGTTATACCTAAATTTGAGGGTCTTGCCTAGAATCCAAAATTAAGTGATTAATTAATCCTTATAGCTTGTTATTGATGGGAATTGATGACCTAGAGTGTTAATTTCATGTTGGGACTTGTAAAAACCTAATTCCACCTTTCTAGTTTATGAACCCTTCCCATGGGATTGGGGTTTGGGACTTGATTAGAGTATGAGTTGATGTTGTTTATTCTTTATTCTAATTCCATAGTTCGGATATGGTTAGACTTCCTTTATCAACGCTCGGAGGAAAGGAATGACTAAGGTGTGATTCTTGGAGCTTGTGCGGTTCGTCTTTCTAGGTAGGTTACGGTACCTTATGGTGAAACTTCGATTAGCGAAGCATATATTTAGATGATATTGTCGGAGACTGCATGTAAACCTTTGGGTATGAAGTTGGGTTGGATATTGCCTTAGGTTGGGCCTTGTTGTATGATTTGGGGGCTATCCACCCCGTTGTGTTGTGACTTATCTTGTTCTATTTATTGTTGGCTCGTTGCCACGTGAGATATTAGATATATGTGACTAGTGATATATCTTGATGATGATATTGTAGCACCTTACTTGTTGATGTTGAGACAAGGATTGTGATTCTATTGTGACTTATTGTGTAGCCTTTTATTGATATTGTTGTTGTGCCCGTGTGTTGTACTATTTGAGATAGATTTGATTATTGATATTGCACTCATTCCTTGCACACATTCTCATCCTTCATGATATACTTTTGATACATTGATGATATACAAGGAAACACTGTTATGAGCTGGGCTCAGTTGGATAAGAGTGACGTGAGGACTGATGTCCGATGTTTATCCCAGAATCGAGGTATGAGTGCTGGTAGTGATTGCCGAGGTCTTTGCCGGAATAGTGAGGGTACATGGACATCGCAGGTCCCCCATGGGTTGTGCTGCCGAGATGGGATGTTCCATCATCGGAGTACATGTGTAGGGTGCATATGCATTGCATTCACACTTCATACATTATTGCATTGCATTGTATCGTTTGGCTTCCTATGGTATTATGTGATTTATTGTGATACCATTGTGATATACAGATTCGGTGTTGATATACTGAGACCTGGTACATTTGGGCTTAGACCTGTGGTAGGTATTGTGATATACAGATTCAGCAATGATATGCTGAGACTTGGCCCAATTGGGCGTTATATGCGTGATATGTATTGCGATTGATGGATTCAGATTGGATATACTGAGACTTGGCACAATTGGGTTTAGATGCTATAACATAGGTGATGACTTGTACTTGGTTATTGACTCGCGTTGATTTATACCTTGTTGATTTTCCTGCTTATCTTATTTTATTGTCTTGGTATATGTTAGCTAATCTTAGTCGGCCTATGATACCTACTAGTACGTGTTGTTTGTACTTACCTACAGTTGCTGCATTCTTTTATGGATGCAGAGTACTTTCCAGGTTTCGCTTCACCTCCTCGTGGTTGATTTCCGGGTTGCTGTTAAGTCTATTTAGGGTGAGCATGATGATGCTCACTGCCCGAAGAATCTTCTTCTATTGTGTCATACTTTGCTATTCTGAGACATTATTTGAGACTGTTAATGTATTAGTATTACTTCCAGACTTATAGATTTTAGTTAGATGCTCTTGTATGACCAGACCAGATAATGGGGTGGTTTTTGGATTTACTTCCGTACTTATTATGTATATTCATATGTAAGATTTATGTTACTTTATCTTCTTCCGCTATTTATACTGTGTTTGTGAATGTTGGGTTAAGGGTTCGGCTACCAAGGTGGGATAGGTAGGTGCCCGCGCGACTTGTGAAATTGGGTCGTGACAGAAAGAAGTCATAGAGCGTTGTCAAATAGGAAGGACGCTTAAGATAAATGATAGTATATAAGGCTTTTTTTTCTTTCTTTTGGCATGATTATGTAAGTCACGTTGCCCTTATAAGAAATTCCAGGGGACGAGTTATTGTATATGTTTCATTTTGACGGTTACGGTCCGTCCACTAGTATAGAAGTAGATATGCATATGCTGGAAATGAATTATCCTCATATGTAGTCCCACCTATTCCTTAAGTACGAGTAGAGCTTCATTATGATATCCAGTGACGATAAATATACATATAGAAATAGATACGCAATTTTAGTTAATATCGATGGAATGTGAATTAAGAGGCGAAGTAAGTTGCCTAATAAGGTTATAAGGTAGGAAACCACAGTAAGATATGTTAAGAGTCTATAAGCTAATGAAATGTCCAGTAAGGGTAGTTATACTGATAGATTATGTAAATATTAATTAGAATATTTTGTAGTCTACTATTTTAGGTTAGAAATATTTTGTATATTGTGTAATCTCTTATTTTAGGTTAGAATATTATTCTCCTATTTTGTATATAAACCAATTCAAGTAATGAAAGGATTCAAGGAAAATATTTCTTACATGGTATCAGATTAGGGTTTCTTTCTTCTTCCTCCTTCCGCTACGCCCTAAATCCCTATTTTTCCTCCCTAAGCCGTCGCCCCCTTTTTTTTTTTTTTCCCATGGCCGATGCACCTACTACCCCGGCTAAGCCCACGTTCCACTCAGCCCTCGCGGTCTCCAATATCAAGAATCACATCTCTGTTACTCTTGAGATGGAAAACTCACAATATGGTACATGGGCCGAGCTTTTCAAAATTCATGCTCGTTCTCACAAGGTCCTTCATCACATCATTCCTCCACCTAAAGGTAAGGAGAAGACGGCTCCCAAAACTAATGAGGAAGTTGAATTATGGACCACCATTGACGCCACCGTGCTTCAATGGATTTATTCGACAATTTCGAATGATCTGTTAAACACTATCATCGAACCAGACGCTACTGCCATGGACGCTTGGGATCGCTTGCGTGATATCTTCCAAGATCATCAAAATTCTCGTGCGGTGACTCTCGAACAAGAATTCACGATGACTCGTATGGAGGATTTTCCCAATGCCTCCGCCTATTGTCAACGTCTCAAGAGCCTTGCCGATCAACTGAAAAACGTCGGGGCTCCCGTGATGAATAGCCACCTTGTCCTTCAACTGGTCTCGGGTCTCACTGAAGCGTACAAAGGGGTTGGGACACAAATTCGCCATGCAAAGCCGCTCCCCCCATTCACTGAGGCTCAATCTTCCCTTGTTTTGGAAGAACGTGAACTTGCGGCTATGGTGTCTCACGGGTCGAGTTCGGCTACGGTGGCCTCGGTCGACGACGCGCCACTCCCCTCGGACAACACAAGCTCACGCCGAGGGAAATCAAAAAATTCTCGCGGCCAAAATTCTGGAACTGGCCGTAAGGGGGGCTCGGGCCGCGGCTCAGGCAGCGACAAAATCACCGGTGGCCGCAGTAATTCTGCCCGAACCAGTGGCGGTCAGCAGCAGTGGACTGCCGGTCAGCAGCAGTGTACTGGCCACTGGCAGTGGGTCCCCCAGCCCCGCTGGGCTGCTCCTTCCCCCTGCCCGTACCCGACAGCTTCTTGGGGTCGTCCGCCGCCAGTCTCACCACGGCAGCAGGGTATTTTGGGCCCTCCTCCAGCTCAGCAGCTCTACACGGCGGCAGTGGTCCCTCCCGGGTCGTATGTTCCAACCGACATTGAGTCCGCAATGCACACCATGACTTTGAACTCGCCCGATCAAAATTGGTACATGGACACCGGGGCCACTTCTCATATGACATCCTCGGACGGTAATCTCTCGTCTTATTTTAATTTGAGCAATCAAAATAATGGTATTGTTATGGGAAATGTTCATTCGATTCCAATTCGTGGTTGTGGTCATACTAGTTTGCCTCCCCCAAACCCCCCTTTATCCTTACGCAATGTCTTACATGCTCCTAAACTCATTAAAAATTTAATCTCAGTACGGAAGTTTACTACTGATAATTCTGTGTCTGTTGATATTTATCCATATGGGTTTTCTGTGAAGGATTTTCAGACGGGGATGCCACTAATGCGGTGTGATAGTCGGGGAGATCTTTATCCGGTCACCACCATCAAATATCCAACCACCACTCCTTCAACCTTTGCGGCGTTGTCTTCTCCTTTTTGGCATGCTCGCTTGGGTCATCCGGGAAGTTCTATCTTAGAATGTCTTAGGGTCAATAAAATCATTGAATGTAATAAATCTAGTCTTTCTAGTATTTGTCGTTCTTGCGTTCTTGGTAAACACATTAAGTTTCCGTTTGATTCTTCTATTTTTGAAACTTTGATGCCATTTGATATTATTCATAGTGATTTGTGGACCTCTCCCGTGTTAAGTTCATTGGGTCATCGATATTATGTTCTTTTTATGGATGATTTTTCGAAGTTTTTATGGACTTTTCCTTTGGCTAAGAAATCCGATGTTTATCCGAAATTCTTAGCTTTAAAAACTCACATTCATACTCAATTTGAACGTCATATTAAAAATGTCCAATGTGATAATGGGAGGGAATATGATAATGGTCAATTCGGGAAATTTTGTGAGTCTAATGGGATGTCATTTCGTCTTTCTTGTCCACATACGTCTTCACAAAATGGGAAAGCCGAAAGAAAAATCCGTTCTATTAATAATATCACTCGGACTCTTCTTGCTCATGCTTCTCTCCCTCCTTTGTTCTGCATCACGCCTTACAAATGACAACATATCTTCTTAATATTTTACCAAGTAAATTATTAGGTCACGCTTCTCCTCTTCAAGTGCTATACCAAAGAAAGCCATCTTACTCTCATCTTCAGGTTTTTTGAGTGTTTATGCTATCCCCTCTTTCCTTCTCCAACTATCCACAAATTGCAAGCCCGGTCTACACCGTGTGTGTTTTTGGGGTACCCTACGAATCACAGAGGGTATAAGTGTTATGATTTATCGTCCCATAAAATCATTATTTCTCGTCACGTGATTTTTGATGAGAATGTCTTCCCCTTTTCCAATTTACATTCTCCCACTTCTATAACTTATGAGTTTTAGGACGATGGCATTTCCCCATTGTGGTTGCATCACTTGGCTTCATCTACCCCCTCCCACCGTGACCCAGCCCGCTGCCCAGTCCCCTCCCACCGTGACCCAGCCCGCTGCCCCTCTCCCCTCCGCTGGCAGTCCCCTCCCACCGTCACCCCAGCCTCCCCCTTCTACCAATCTGTCCCGAATGGTGACCCGGAGTTAGCATGGTATTTTGAAGCCAAAACACACGTTTAACTTGAATACCATGGTTACTAAATCCCCTCTCCCTCGTAACCCTGTGACCGCCCTTCGTGACCCGATTTGGAAAATGGCTATGGATGATGAATTTGATGCTCTTATTAAAAATAAGACGTGGGAGTTGGTGCCCCGTCCACCTAATGTGAATGTTATTCGTTCTATGTGGATTTTCACTCATAAAGAAAAATCTAATGGTGACTTTGAGAGGCATAAAACCCGTCTTGTAGGTGATGGTAAAACTCAACAGGTTGACATTGATTGTGGTGAGACTTTCAGTCCAGTGGTCAAGCCGGCTACGATCCGTACCATTCTCAGTTTTTCCCTATCAAAGAAGTGGCCTATTCATCAGCTAGATGTCAAGAATTCTTTCTTACACGGTGAGCTCAAGGAAACAGTGTATATGCATCAACCTCTGGGTTTCAGAGATCCCACTCATCCGGATTATGTATGTTTACTCCGTAAGTCCTTATATGGGCTTAAGCAGGCCCCGAGAGCATGGTACAAGGGTTTTGCAGATTATGTCTCTTCTCTTGGTTTTTCAAACAGCAGATCTGACAATTCTTTGTTCATCTACAAAAAGGGGTCCGATATGGCATACATGCTACTTTATGTTGATGATATTATTCTTACTGCTTCCTCAGATTCTCTTCGATGCTCCATTATGGCTCTCCTTGCCTCGGAATTTGCTATGAAGGATCTGGGTCCTTTGAATTATTTCCTTGGTATTCATGTCACTCGACATAAGGATGGCATGTTTCTTTCGCAACGCAAGTATGCCGAAGAAATCATTGATCGAGCTGGGATGTTTTCTTGTAAGGCTACTTCTACTCCGGTTGATACTAAACCGAAGGTGAGCGGCATATCGGGTGCTCCTTTTGATGACCCGAATGACTATCGCAGTCTCGCAGGTGCCCTTCAGTATCTTACTTTCACGAGGCCGGATATCTCTTATGCTGTTCAACAAGTATGCTTACATATGCATGCACCGCGACAGGTTCATATGCATGCACTTAAGCGTATCATCCGTTACATTCAGGGTACACTTGACTATGGTTTGCTGTCACGACCCGACTTGGGGGCCGTGACGAGCACCCGGTTCTAGCCCACCCGGGCACCCCGTTAACTTACACTTAGGCTTGCATCTAGGTGAGCCACATCATTAATCATACCTTTCTAAGCATCAATCGTATTAGTCCCATTGGACGACAACATCTTTAATCATCATAGGCATCTATGCCACACCAATGTACATGGGCCGACGAGGTCAACAAAATGATATACAAAATATAGGCCGACAAGGCCAGACATATCTGACCACATACACGTGACTACGAGCCTCTAAGAAGGGTATAACATGTCACATGAGCGGGACAGGACCCCGCTATGCCCATAATTATATACACAAAAGAATAAGTACCCAAAAGCTATGGCTCCGAAGGAAATGGAGCTCTGCTATGCAATCTCTGAATAAGCAGCTATGGATCAAGTCTATCTCCCTGTGCACCTGCGGGCATGACGCAGCGTCCACAAACAAAAGGACGTCAGTACGAAGAATGTGCTGAGTATGTAAAACATGATTAATATCAATGTAGAAGCATAAGTAGAAACACAAGAAATAGCGTAGAATGAGAGATGGCAATAGCATCGTCATACGCGCTCACCTATATACATACATCATTATCCGTGTTCCATAATAGTGCTCGTACCATACTTGTGCTCGTATTCGTATACTTGTCCTTATTCGCATTCATATACATAGTCTTATCACATTCATATTCATATTATATACATAGTCATTTCATATACATAGCATTTACATAACATACCCGACCTCGTAGGATCGGTGTTTCATACATACTTGGCCAACCAAGGCTCAAGGTTACTCATACCTGGCCCTACCAAGGCTTCAGGGTTATCCGGACCATCTGCAGAGGTATGCGCGCGTTTCGTAATCGTATACATACTCTATACATATTCATATACATATATTCTACCCGGCGTTATAAGCTCGGGGTTGCATTATAGCCCTTCATAGGCACACATAAGTATAATAGCCCTTAGGCACCCTTAACATCATAATTTATATCATCATCGTTACTATCATCATCATTATCGTTACTTCTATATCATAGACTTACTCGTCATATGAGGTGCGTAGTACAATCGTCGTACATATCAAGTATCGTGAGCTTATGAGCTCGGATTATCAACCGTTTGGAGACAACATACTCATATAGAGGAATTAGGAATTTGGCCAAGAACCATGCCTTACGAAAGAAGGGTTAGCCTTACATACCTTTTCGTCGGACTATTCTACACTTGCACGTTCCCTTCCAATGTTAGCATTTCTACCTTCATTAATATCATAACAATGGCCATTAGTCATTCACATTATCCACATTCTCAATTCACTTCCATTTATCCCTATTTATGGTCACAACACCCAACTTCGTCCATTCATATACAATGTCTATTTCATGATCTTGACGTCATTTATAACACATTCATATCACAATACAACAACAATCATGATTCAATTCAAACTATGTCTCAAAAACGTCACTATTCATCATTCATAACCCATTTTGCTATTCTCTTCTAATGACCAAGCATTTTAACTCTCAAATACCTTAAACAACATATAAATATCATGAATCTTACCTTAGATGTTGTAGGAACAAACTTTGGTTGATAATACTCCACTTTGAGCAAAACCCTAGTTTTTCTCCATTTGGATTTCTTGACTTTAGATGATCCTTGATGGGTTCTTACTCTTGATTCACTTATTTAATGTTGTTGATGGCTTATAATCCTTGAAAACTTGTATAATAAATGTAGAGAGATGTTTTAGAGAGAGGGATGAAACGTTGAAATGATTTCATGAACTTGGTCCTTTATTTAATAACTCACAGCTGAACTGTCGGGTACCATTATACGGTCCGTTATACGGTCTGTATAATGGTTATACAGTCCGTATAATAGACCGTGAAATGGGTCTGCCTGCACCCCTTCACTGTGACCATTTGACGGTTCGTTCTACGGTCCGTATAAATTTATACGGTCCGTATAACTGACCGTGAAATTCCACCAGCAACCAACCTCCATTGTGATGGTTTTACGGTCCATTATACGGTCCGTAAAACATTATACTGTCCGTATAATGAGCCGTAAAACTCATCAGTTCACTGAACTTATTCTCATCACTTCGATTGATCTCAGATCCTTATGGAACCTTCTTAACACTTGTTTAACACTTCATTAGCAATCCAAGGGACGTTATAACTCTTTCCCAAAATGCCCTCAGTCATCATTAACCCGATACTCGCATTTCACTAGTTCATTCACTTGCGTACCAACGGAAGATTTTCCGAGGTGTAACATTCTCCCCCCCTTAAGAACATTCGTCCTCGAATGTTAGGCACTCGGGGATTCTACAGAAATTTCGCCAGAGTTTCCCCTATAATATGGCACTACCAACCTATCACAACAACCCATAATATCAATGCCTCACAGGGCCACAACACAATAACATTTAAAATTTGGCCACACACGACCCAAAAGCATAAAAAAGGAAATCATACATACCTTGTGATTCCGACGTCTCATCTTGGCCCTCGTCCAAAGGCCGAAATAAATGTGGGTATTTGGATCGCATATTCTCTTCCGCTTCCCATGTCATTTCCTCTCGATTGTTATTCCTCCACAGAACTTTAACTGAGGCTAGTTCTTTGTTTCTAAGCCTCCGTACTTGCCTATCTAATATGGCAATGGGTATTTCATCATAAGTTAACTTTTCTGTCACTTGAACATCATTTACTGGGACTATCCGCGTAGGATCTCAAACACATTTCCGAAGCATCGAGACATGGAAAATTGGATGAACTGACTCTAACTCTTGAGGTAAATCTAACTCATAAGCCACTTTGCCTACCTTGTGCACAATCTCATAAGGCCCAATATACCGGGGACTAAGCTTCCCCGTTTTGCCAAACCTCATGACGCCCTTCATTGGCGACACTTTCAAGAATACCCAATCTTTCACTTCGAACTCTAAGTCTCTTCGATGGTTATCCGCATAGGACTTTTGACGACTTTGAGCCGCTAACAACCGATCTTGTATGAGCTTAACTTTCTCTATAGCCTGTTGGACCAAGTCTGGCCCTATCAATTTAGCTTCTCCAGTTTCAAACCACCCAATTGGGGATCTACATTTTCGCCCATATAAAGCCTCATACGGTGCCATTTGAATGCTAGAATGATAACTATTATTGTAAGAAAATTCAATGAGTGGAAAATGATCATCCCAACTTCCTCCAAAATCTATCATACATGCCCGTAACATATCTTCGAGAGTCTGGATGGTGCGTTCAGCTTGCCCATCAGTATGTGGATGAAATGCCGTGCTAAGGCTAACTCGGGTCCCTAAACCCTCTTGGAAAGACTCCCAAAATTTAGCTGTAAACTGAGTCCCTCTATCGGAGATGATAGATACTGGAACACCATGGAGTCTCACTATCTCCTTAAGGTAAAACTTGGCATAGTCTTCTGCCACATAGGTCATCCTGACCGGTAGGAAATGGGCTGACTTGGTGAGTCTATCCACAATCACCCATATAGAATCATATTTACGTCGAGAACGGGGTAACCCTGTAATGAAGTCCATATTAATCACTTCCCACTTCCAAGTTGGGATTTCTATAGCTTGCAACAGTCCGCCCGGCTTTTGGTGCTCTATTTTCACTTGTTGACAGTTGGGGCATTGGGCTACGAATTCTGCTACATCTTTCTTCATCCCATTCCACCAATACATAGACTTAAGATCATGATACATTTTCGTCGCTCCGGGGTGGATAGAATAACGGGAGCAATGAGCTTCTCTCAATATTTGGTGGTGTAGACCTGGCACGTCGGGAACACATAATCTGCCTCGACATCGAAGGACTCCGTCTCCTGAAACATCAAATGATGACTCCTCTTTCTGAGGGAGTGTATCTCTGAACTGCACTAGCGTAGCATCCTCATATTGCCGCGCTTTCACTTCCTTTACTAGCGACGAAACTGCTGAATTCTGAATAGTGGTCCCCCGGCTACCTGAGTCCATCACCCGGACTCCTAGGCTAGCTAGCTGTTGGAGCTCACGGGTCATTTCTCTCTTCTCTTATCGCACTTCACCTAGACTTCCCATGGATCTGCGGCTAAGAGCATCAGCCACAACGTTGGCCTTTCCGGGGTGATACAAGATATCAACATCATAATCTTTTAGCAACTCCAACCATCGTCGTTGTCGCAAATTCAACTCTTTCTGCTTGAAAATATACTGGAGACTCTTATGATCTGTATAAATATCCACATGGACACCATATAAATAATGTCTCCATATCTTTAATGCATGGACCACCGTAGCCAATTCTAAATCATGTGTTGGATAATTCTGCTCATGTTTCCGTAACTGCCTTGAAGCATACGCAATCACCTTACCGTGCTGCATCAATACACAGCCTAGCCCAACACCTGAGGCATCACAATAAACAACATACCCTTCCAATCCCTCTGGAAGTGTCAATACTGGTGCGGAAGTCAACCTATCTTTCAACTCTTGGAAGCTACGTTCACAAGCATCTATCCATTGAAACTTTACCGATTTCTGAGTCAACTTTGTGAGTGGTGCAGAAATAGAAGAAAAACCCTCAACGAATCTCCTGTAATAACCTGCTAAGCCCAGAAAGCTACGAACCTCCGTAGAAGTTGTGGGCCTTGGCCAAGTCTTCACGACCTCAATCTTTTGGCTATCCACTCGAATACCATCAGCTGCAACAATATGCCCTAAAAATGCCACCGAGTTCAACCAAAACTCGCATTTGGAAAACTTTGCAAACAACTCTAGAGTTCTAAGAACTCCAAGGACAATACGCAAATGATCCGCATGTTCTGACTCGGATCTAGAATACACCAAGACGTCGTCGATGAATACTATCACAAATAAATCCAAGAAGGGCCTGAACACACTATTTATCAAATCCATGAATACCGCTGGCGCGTTAGTTAGCCCAAATGACATTACCCGGAATTCAAAATGACCATATCTTGTTCTAAAGGCTGTATTAGGGATATCTTTCTCCCTAACTCTCACTTGATGATACCCGGACCTCAAATCAATCTTCGAAAACCATTTGGCACCTTGCAATTGATCAAACAAGTCATCAATCCTCGGGAGAGGATATTTATTCTTAATCGTCACCTTATTCAATTGCCTATAATCAATGCACATTCTCAAAGAGCCATCCTTCTTTCGGACAAATAATACGGGTGCTCCCCACGGGGATGAACTAGGCCTAATGAAGCCTTTATCAAGCAAGTCTTTCAATTGCTCCTTCAGCTCTTTCAATTCTGCGGGTGCCATTCTATATGGAGGAATAAATATAGGTTTTGTGTCTGGCAACACATCGATGGCAAAATCGATCTCCCGCTCGGGAGGAAGGCCTGGAAGATCTTCCAGGAACACATCCGGAAATTCATTCACTACAGGGACTGACTGAAGAGTCGGCGATTTAGCTTCTATATCTTGAACTCGCACTAGATGATAAATACATCCTTTCGTGATTATTTTCCTTGCCTTTAGATAGGAAATAAACCTACCTTTTGGTGACGCCGTATTCCCTTTCCATTCTAAGACTGGTTCTCCCGGAAATTGGAAACGAACCATCTTCATTCGGCAATCAACATTGGCATAACAAGAAGCCAACCAATCCATGCCCATAATAACATCAAAATCTACCATTTCTGGCTCATGCAAATCAATCATGGTACGACGATCACAAATCATAACTACACAATCTCTATATACTCGGCTAGCTATTACCGATTCACCCACGGGTGTAGACACCTCAAAGGGTTTGATCAACTCCGGCTCAACTATAAATCGACCCGCAATATAAGGAGTAACATAAGACAATGTGGAGCCCGGATCAATCAAAGCATATACATCATGAGAAAATACCGATAATATACCTGTGACGACGTCAGGAGAAGACTCAAGATCTTGGCGTCCAGCCAAAGCATAAATGCGGTGCTGAGGGCCGCTAGTACTGGGAGCTCTGCCTCTACCTCTACCATGGCCGACTGGCGCATGCGAACCTGGCCCCGTAGGGCGTACAGATGCCGATGATCCGGCTATCGACCCTGATGGATGGGTCCTACCTCTACTATGCACTGAGGGGCAATCGCGCATGATATGACCTGGTCGACCACATGAATAGCATACATCTAAACCTGATCGGCACTGACCCCAATGCAACTTCCCACACTGTGAACATCATGGCACGGGTGGCCTCGACTGGCCTGAATAATCTCTGAACTGAGGTCTTGAATAACTCGGACTCGGCCCTGAACGGGCAGATCTATCAAGGCTCTGACCTGGAAACCGTGGAGGTGCACTGGTCATAGAATAGCCTGAATGTCTAGGGAACTGCTTCCCGTGTCCACCTCTGGACTCACTCGTCGGGCCTGAGGATCTGGCCCTCTTGTTATGTCCCCTATCCTGCTCGCGCTCACTTCTCCGCTGCTGTAAACTTTCTTCTAAGTTCTGAGCATGTGCCTGAATGCGTGCAATATCCATACCGTCCTGAAGGGACGTAGTCAAGCATTTATCCATCAAGTGTGGCCCTAGGCCCTTTACAAATCGGTGTACCCGGTCACCCATATCCGCTACCATGGCCGAAGCATACCTAGCCAAGGAATTGAAGCGGAGGCTATACTCGAGGGCACTCATACTACCTTGCCTCAAGTTCAAGAATTTATTGGCCCTAGCTCGCCGAACTTCTGGAGGCATATAATGACGGAGAAAAGCATCAACAAATTCTTGCCATACCGGGGGAGGTGCATTGGCCCCCCGTGAAGCCATCCATACCGTATACCACTGGATCGAGACATAGCTCAATCTATACGATGCTAACTCCACCGACTCGGTGTCTGAAGCATGTATCAACCGAAGCGTCCTTAGCATACCATCAATAAAATCCTGGGGATCCTTCTCCAGTTTTGACCCAAAGAATTTCGGAGGGTTCAAAGTAATAAAGTCACAGGCCCTCGCACTAACAGCCCTGTCACAATGCCCTGTATTCTGCCTATGAGTCTGGGCCGCAACCAATTGAGTCAACAAATTAATGACCTCTTTCACATCTTGGCCAGAAGCATTCGGTGGAGGAGCTGGAGGTGCTGGAGCTGGGGCTGAGGCTCCCTCACGCTCCTCTGTAATAGGCACTGTCTGAGAGGATTGGGATTGAGCCGCACCCTGGGACTCACTTTCCTCTACTACCGGTGGCGGTGCTCTTGTAGCCCGTTTTTCTGCCACCGTCTTGCCCTTTTGGGCCGCTGTAGCCTTTTTCTTTTTAGGCATCTCTGAAATACACAACACACGATTAAGGAACAAGAATTTCTTACATCATAGCTCTATCGCACGATTCTTATGAAGAAAGAAGGTCATTCATTCCTAAAATGTCCGCAGCTTCTTGTGTATAAGTGTGGCGCGCAACACACCCATAACCAAGACCCTACTAGACACAGCTCGTAGACACACCCTAGGACTAAACTGCTCTGATACCACTTTTGTCACGACCCGACTTGGGGGCCGTGACGAGCACCCGGTTCTAGCCCACCCGGGCACCCCGTTAACTTACATTTAGGCTTGCATCTAGGTGAGCCGCATCATTAATCATACCTTTCTAAGCATCAATCGTATTAGTCCCATTGGACGACAACATCTTTAATCATCATAGGCATCTATGCCACACCAATGTACATGGGCCGACGAGGCCAACAAAATGTTATACAAAATATAGGACGACAAGGCCAGACATATCTGACCACATACACGTGACTACGAGCCTCTAAGAAGGGTATAACATGTCACATGAGCGGGACAGGACCCCGCTATGCCCATAATTATATACACAAAAGAATAAGTACCCAAAAGCTATGGCTCCGAAGGAAATAGAGCTCTGCTATGCAATCTCTGAATAAGCAGCTATGAATCAAGTCTGTCTCCCTGTGCACCTGCGGGCATGACGCAGCGTCCACAAACAAAAGGACGTCAGTACGAAGAATGTACTGAGTATGTAAAACATGATTAATATCAATGTAGAAGCATAAGTAGCAACACAAGAAATAGCGTAGAATGAGAGATGGCAATAGCATCGTCATACGCGCTCACCTGTATACATACATCATTATCCGTGTTCCATAATAGTGCTCGTATTCGTATACTTGTCCTTATTCGCATTCATATACATAGTCTTATCACATTCATATTCATATTATATACATAGTCATTTCATATACATAGCATTTACATAACATACCCGACCTCGTAGGATCGGTGTTTCATACATACTTTTCCAACCAAGGCTCAAGGTTACTCATACCTGGCCCTACCAAGGCTTCAGGGTTATCCGTACCATCTGCAGAGGTATGCGCGCGTTTCGTAATCGTATACATACTCTATACATATTCATATACATATATTCTACCCGGCGTTATAAGCTCGGGGTTGCATTATAGCCCTTCATAGGCACACATAAGTATAATAGCCCTTAGGCACCCTTAACATCATAATTTATATCATCATCGTTACTATCATCATCATTATCATTACTTCTATATCATAGACTTACTCGTTATATGAGGTGCGTAGTATAATCGTCGTACATATCAAGTATCGTGAGCTTATGAGCTCGGATTATCAACCGTTTGGAGACAACATACTCATATAGAAAAATTAGGAATTTGGCCAAGAACCATGCCTTACGAAAGAAGGGTTAGCCTTACATACCTTTTCGTCGGACTATTCTACACTTGCACGTTCCCTTCCAATGTTAGCATTTCTACCTTCATTAATATCATAACAATGGCCATTAGTCATTCACATTATCCACATTCTTAATTCACTTCCATTTATCCCTATTTATGGTCACAACACCCAACTTCGTCCATTCATATACAATGTCTATTTCATGATCTTGACGTCATTTATAACATATTCATATCACAATACAACAACAATCATGATTCAATTCAAACTATGTCTCAAAAACGTCACTATTCATCATTCATAACCCATTTTGCTATTCTCTTCTAATGACCAAGCATTTTAACTCTCAAATACCTTAAACAACATATAAATATCATGAATCTTACCTTAGATGTTGTAGGAACAAGCTTTGGTTGATAATACTCCACTTTGAGCAAAACCTTAGTTTTTCTGCATTTGGATTTCTTGACTTTAGATGATCCTTGATGGGTTCTTACTCTTGATTCACTTATTTAATATTGTTGATGGCTTATAATCATTGAAAACTTGTATAATAAATGTAGAGAGATGTTTTAGAGAGAGGGATGAAACGTTGAAATGATTTCATGAACTTGGTCCTTTATTTAATAACTCACAGCTGAACTGTCGGGTTCCATTATACGGTCCGTATAATAGACCGTGAAATGGGTCTTCCTGCACCCCTTCACTGTGACCATTTGACGGTTCGTTATACGGTCCGTATAACTGACCGTGAAATTCCACCAGAAACCAACCTCCACTGTGATGGTTTTACGGTCCATTATACGGTTCGTAAAACATTATACGGTCCGTATAATAAGCCGTAAAATTCATCAGTTCACTGAACTTATTCTCATCACTTCGGTTGATCTCAGATCCTTATGGAACCTTCTTAACACTTGTTTAACACTTCATTAGCAATCCAAGGGACGTTATAACTCTTTCCCAAAATGCCCTTAAGTCATCATTAACCCGATACTCGCATTTCACTAGTTCATTCACTTGCGTACCAACGGAAGATTTTCCGAGTTGTAACATTTGCATCTTTATCCGTCCTCAGTTACGGACCTTCTTTCCTACACTGATGCGGATTGGGGGCGGGGGGTTGCCCTGACACACGTCGGTCAACGTCTGGTTACTGTGTCTTTCTTGGGGATAACTTGATTTCGTGGTCTTCGAAACGTCAACCTACCCTCTCTCGTTCAAGTGCTGAGGCGGAGTATAGGGGGGTTGCTAATGTTGTCTCCGAGTCCTGCTGGCTTCGCAATCTTCTGTTGGAATTATATTGTCCTATTCATAAGGCTACTATGGTATATTATGACAATGTGAGTGCCATTTATCTTTCGGGAAATCCGGTGCAACATCAGCGCGCCAAACACGTTGAAATGGACATTCACTTTGTTCGTGAGAAGGTTGCGCACAGACAGGTTCGTATCCTTCATGTTCCTTCCCGCTATCAGATTGCCGATATTTTCACCAAGGGACTACCACAGGTCTTATTTGAAGATTTTCGGGACAGTCTCAGCGTTCGTAAACCTCCCGTTTCGACTGCGGGGGTGTGATAGATTATGTAATTATTAATTAGAATATTTTGTAGTCTACTATTTTAGGTTAGAAATATTTTGTATATTGTGTAATCTCCTATTTTAGGTTAGAATATTATTCTCCTATTTTGTATATAAACCAATTCAAGTAATGAAAGGATTCAAGGAAAATATTTCAAGTAATGAAAGGATTCAAGGAAAATATTTCTTACATATACGCTTACGAGCATAGCTATGAGACTTTCAAAATAAGAAGAATGAGAATAGGTTGAGAATCGTAGCAAGTTGTTTAACGAGCTCAATGAGGAGTAGTAATACACAGATTTTTGGCTTGTTAGTTTTTGTTTACTGTTTGTAAGATATGATTATTCATGTTACATAATTATGGATTCGAGTACGTTTCTTAGGACTTATGGTCTAGCCAAGATATCAGATCAAATGCAGTATACATGTTAGTTTAGAATAGTATCAAGGATAAGAGTTCTACAAGGTCGATAGAGTAACCACTCTTCAGGTGACAGTACAATTATGAGCTAATTATGGTTACTAAGACAACTATACCACTCTTTAGGCAAGCATAACATAATACGAAACAAGAAAGAGTCTAGAAGCAGAATACATGTATACATATTTGGATCGGGTTGCACGCCACAACATATGTATACATATTTGGATCGGGTTGCACGCCGCAACATATATATACATATTTGGATCGGGTTGCACGCCGCAACATATATATACATATTTGGATTGGGTTGCATGCCGCAACATATATATATTTGGATCGGGCTGCATGCCGCAACATAGATATACATATTGGGATCGGGTTACACGCCGCAACTTATATATACATATTTGGTTCGGGCTACACGCAGCAACATATATATATATATATTTGGATCGTGCAAGGTATATGGACCTCACGAGTCCCTCATGGGTCACGACTAGATGGAATGACCACTAGCGTGTGTTTACCAAGTTTGACATATGACCATTGCATCACATAGTATGCATTCATCATCCTTTATGGTTGCCTTCAGGGCTATACATATACAGTTGCCTTCGGGGCTATGCATATACAAATGGTTCATATGGACGGGCAATGACGCACATAGGTGCTACCTCGAGCATTTCATATGTACTACATTGCATTAATATCATATGTTGTATTTATTTTGCCAAGTGGGTCCTACAGGAAAGTAAAGAAAGAATCTAATGAACAATGATCCCAAGCACTATAGTGAATGATTCCAGAACTATGCTCCACATAGCGACCCAAAAGATATCACCGGAAAGACAACAAAAGATTCAAGAAGACAGAAGTACAGTAAGAGTTATGGTAAGTCTCCGTAAAGAGTTACAGAGTCCTCAATTACGATTTGGTTTGATTACCTTTCAGTTACTCTTTCTCGACTTCAGTTTTATTGCATATATTTCATGTCTGCCTTACGTACTTGGTACAATCTTTTTGTACTGATATCCCTTGGCCAGGGGCGCTGCATTTGTTTATGTTTCACATTGCAGGTTCAGGTTTTACTAAGTGGTAGGTATACATTCTAGATGGTACAGATGTTTGGCGAGATGGTGTAAGCTCCACTTCTTCCTGGAGTTGAGTGAGGTCTTGTACTTGTATGTATAGAGTTTATGGGTAGGGAGGGGCCCTGTCCCGACTATGTTATGTCGGTCAGATGTTCGTAGAGGCTTCATAGACATCTGTGGTTGGGTACAGTCATGTAAAGGTCTTACGTTCAGTTATACAGATAGATAATTTTATAGATCATGTTTACAGATTTGCAGGCTTTACTATGTCATATTTCTCCAGTACAAGTTCATAGTAGACACATGTAGAATGTAGTCCGTCCCATTCGAGACTAGGGCATGGCAAAAAGAGATTGGTGGAACAGGTATCAGAACATATTTCATCTCAGACAGTGTAGAGATTCAGAGGCAGACGAACTAGGTGGATGAAACAGGTTCGTGAACATGTTCCAGGGCAAGTCCTACAACAACTAGGATTTGCAAAATTATGGAAAGAACTTGGCGGTCAAGTATGAAAGATTCCTTGCCATATTTATAGGGATTAGTAAGCCTCCTACACGTATAAGGAGCGGACTCAATAGGTAAGAATCCAAATACTACACAAATCCTACGTGCGTGTCATTGACCGACTAGGAAAGGGTCTTGTACGTGCTCACCAACTTGCAGAGCTTCAATGTTATAAATGCACAGGTCTTTCCAAGATGACATTGGCTCTCCCACAAAGAGAGAGTTCAGAATATTGTGTCGTCAAAAGATATATCCAGCATATTCAAGAATTCAGGGTTGTGCCCCTAGTACACAGAGAAAGAAATAGAGTACTACCATTTTTTGGCATTGAGACACTTATGTGATATTTAGAGAAATGTCTAATAAAACATTACCTAAGTTTTAAGTGCCTATATGACCGCTATTACCAATTTTGAGAATTTAACTAGGAATTTAGTCATATTATACTTTTCTTTGAGAGGTCAAAAAGAAGAAAAAGAAGGAAAGAGGCCTTTTAACCTGGAAAGAGGCCTTTTAACCTCTATTCTAGCATATCATGTATAATGTATAGTATCTAGCTTCCTGTTGTTTCCTCAAAGAAACTTATATCCTTTTCAATAATTAACTAAGTTTATATTGTTTGGCGCTATAATAATAATTTGGTTCTTATTTATTTATGGCATGTCATATGAGATTATTGAGCTTACCAGCTGATCAGTACTTTCATCACAAAATATTCTCATTGTGACGTTGAAGTGTGGATATATTGAAAGTAGAGCCTACCACTACTTTCATTTCAAAGAAAATTAGTCATAAATTGGGACGTCTGGCTAAAAAATGGGGATAATAAAAAATAAAAACGTCTATAGTTTTAATGTGCTAACTCAATTATTTTTTAAGACAAAAAATGAAGACAATGATAACTTATTATAGTCATGTAAAATATCAATATTCCTGGTAGATAGCATTATCTGGTATGGTGGTGGAAGGTAGCACGTAACCGGTGAAATAGTTGAGGTGCGGTTGAGTCGTCCTGGACAACACCGTCACAAAAATGAAGTAAGTTTTAAATCTAATATTCTTGGACAAAACTCATAAGTCGTATTACGTTACTAGTGCGACAACGTAAAATCTTGCTTATGTCACATTTTGAGCATTCAACTTTAATTTTATTGAACTAAAATCATTGAACTATTTCTTTGTAACAGAAAGATCACTGGAATTTACCTAAGTATTAGGAAAAGTCATTGAATTATTTTTGTACCAATAAGTCACTCAACTTTGTTCAAATATCACAAAAAGATCAATAGGAGGAAACATATAAAAAAAGATAAACTAACACAAAAACTTGAACACCGACAATAGATTACTACAATTTTTTGGCTTTGAGACACTTATATGATATTCAGGGAAATGTCTAATGAAATATTACCTAAGTTTTAAGTGCCTATATGACCAATCTTTCCAAATTTGAGAAGTTAACTAGATATTTAGTCATATTATACCTTTTCTTTGAGAGGTCAAAAAGAAGAAAAAGAAGGAAAGAAGCTTTTTAACATCTATTCTGACATATTATGTATAATGTACAGTATCTAATTTCCTTTCCTCAAAGAAGCTTACATCCTTTTCAATAGTTAGCTAAGTTTATATTGTTTGGCGCTATAACAATGATTTGGTTCTTACTTATTTATGGCATGCCATATGAGATTATTGAGCCTACCAGCTGATCACTACTTTCACAGAAAAATATTTTCGTTGTAACATTGAATTGTGGATATATTCAAAGCAGAGTCTAACACTACTTTAATCTCAGAAAATTAGTTATAAATAGAGCAGAGGGCGCAGAACATAGGAGGCAAACATGTTAGGATTTAATTGTTTTCTGATTTCCTTTCATCTCTGGTTTCTCATGATGTCTTTCAAGTTCTTATCTTATCGTTTTAGTTCAGACATTTTTCGATTATTATTTTTCAGAATTTGTTATGAACTATAGTTTGGATGTAACGATCTGTATGGCCGTTACCGTAATTTCAGAAGATTCACGGCCTTGGCTCCCAAAGCATATGCGATTCATTACGTGTACTTGGTAAAACCCTAGCCTAATCGGACCCGACGTAAGAAAAGAAGTTAAAATATCAAATTTGGCCAACCGCACGCCATAGAAGCAGATGATCCGCCGTGGCAGAGGTATGCAAATCTCAAAGGACCGCCCCAGCGGTGTAAATACCGCCGAAGCGGTAACGCTGTAGCGGCACTTTGACTGCTGTAGCTGTCGACGCCTAGTTTTGACCCTATTTAAAGCCCCATTTTGGGACTTGACCTAAAATTCCTCATTTCTAAACAATGCAGCCGCCATTTTGGAGTTTTCCAGCCCTAGAGACCAGGACATTTGTAAAGGTTTGTAAAGGTAACTTTCTCTTATCACTCATTTCATCTTCCTTAAATTCTTTCTTCAATTTCCCTCATAGTCTTGAAAATGGTAGTATTAAGAAAAGGTTTCCCCAAATTTCTTAAAAGACCTAAAATAGCTAATGGGTGTTCTTAACCTACTATAACATCTTTACAACAACAACAACAACAACAACCCAGTGAAATCCCACAACGTGGGGTCTGGGGAGGGTAGAGTGTACGCAGACCTTACTCCTACCAAGGTAGGATGGCTGTTTCCGAGAGACCCTCGACTCAATAAAAACATAAAAAGAGGTCAGATACGGCTAAGAGATTCAAAGCGATATGGAAATGAAGTAACGCAAGCGACACAGATAACATAGAATAATCAAAGCACAGGAAATAACAGATAATAGCATAATAGCATAAATTAGAGCACAAGAAATTATACTACGATAATGCGACTATTAATAAGGCAGGGTAATGAGACTATCTACTAGCCTTCTACCCTAATATGGGTCCTCCAAACCCTCCTATCTAAGGTCATGTCCTCGGTAAGCTACTATAACATCTTTATGGGAAGAAAAGCTTATTTATTTCAAGCTTACATTAATGACAATGTTTCTAAGAGTTAAACCTTCTTGTTTCCAAATAGGTTAGTTGATGGATCTTAATATTTAGAATATAAACTAGAAAGACTAGTTTTGATTAATGATTAACATGGATTTCTGTAGGAAAGGATTAATTGATGATAAATGGAGATTTAGGAAGATTATTCAAGAAATTCCGGTCTTACCCTTACGAACCCAAATTCCCCAACGCTTACTTACTTGAATTACTTATCGTTCCTAGACGGCTCGGATCTACATTTCTTTACGAGGATGGGAGATGAAGTTCGATGGATGTTCGCGACACCTGCTCGACCTCGAGGTAGGTTACGACTTACTTGTGTAGACTCCGATTAGTATTTCGTAATGTTGCAATAGACAGTAATGGAGAAAGCATGCCTAGGTCTTCAGACAAGAAGATTGGGACGAAATTCTTAGGTTGCACTGTTGTGTGACTTATGTGTTTGGGCTCGTGGCCTATTACATCTCTAGGTTAAACTTGATATTCAAGTGTAAATTGGTGGTTCTATGTATTATGGAAGGTTAGTCGGAAGGAAAGGGTTCATGTGTTACTTATACTATGTTGGTTGTCTTTGTGTGCATTGACTGGAATTCATGTGTTTTGTCACGACCCTAAGTACCGATCGTGCGGGCACCTACGTTATTATCACTAGTAGGCGAACCCTTATCTATTAACTCATTAATCATTAGCCAATATCAACTTCCATAATCATTTATTAATAGTCAATAGATAAGTGAATGAATAAACAAATAAAACAAGTCATACTTAATAGATAAAATTAAGTGCGGAAATCTAACTATTACACCCCTAAAATCTGAAAGTCATCGTACAAGGACTCTAACCAACAATGTCTAAAGAATGAAATATATCTCAAATATAATAACACATAATGTCTGAAATGAAAGTAGACATCTGGAAAGAAAGATCTTCAGGTGGCATGGCATGGGTAGAAGCTCACCCTCGGATCTGATCGAGCAAACTAGCTTCAAGCTAGAGACGTAATCTGGATGGAAGTAACCCACAAATCAAATGTTGAAAAACAAGAAAGTAAATTGTCCAAAACGTGCAACCAAACAAACCAAAGAAATAGTTCGAAAATAAAAGCCCTATAGGGGCAGCCACAACAACATCATAAAGAGAGGAAAGGAACCCTAAGCAGTCCTCCTACTCGTCGCCTCATCGTCAGAGCTACTGGCATCACCACCGCGTCCACTTTTTCCACCACCACCCTTGGCCTCGCTCACGAAAGAATACTGCTCCGAGTCATCATCATCCTCCACGAGAATATCCTTGCTTGGATACATCGGCTTTCATATACTTTTGAGGTCCCTCCATATCTTGAGGTGAAGTTTTTCTCGGGACTTGTTCTTCTGCTTCTCCTTATCGAAATCCCTGGGAAGCTTGCCATGTTCCTTGGCCATAGAAGTGTATATAGTCTGCATGGTGGCAATCGACTCTTGCATCTCCTTCTGAGTATCCAAATACCCTGCATGGCATCTCGAGTGAAGTAGCCAGCCGTATCACTGGAAGAACTAGCCTCCGTAGAAGTCCTAGGAGGTCCGCGCAACAACTCCTCCATCTGATCAAAGCGGGAATCAATACTCTCAAAGGGACCCTAAATCAGGGGAGCTCCAGCTCCGCTCCCTCCCTCACCTGTACCAAGCCCAGCACTCTTGTTTGTCTTCTTCTTCTTGCTCTGCACTACGGTACCACGACCCTTCACTAATAAAGGGTTGAAATCAACATCGGAGTTATCCATGTCATCATACCTCTTCTTGGGAACTTTGGCTTTCTTGCATAGTGAGGTAATCAGTGAAGGAAACATCAGGCTTGTCCCTTCCCTACTCGCAAACTCCCTCCACTCCCAGATCACTTGAGAACCCACAATCACTGGCACGTTATCAAGTATAGAAGCAATAAGAAGAGCCTTGAGACAGGTCACATCGGCGTATTGCCTGAAGGGTGGATCCGGCGAGAGATAATATTCAACCACCTCTTCGCCTCAGCAGTAAACTTATCACTCTTAATCCCAACCTTACTACGACCCCAGGTGATAAACGCCTTGTCCTCCTCAACCACCAATTTAGAGACTAGACAAGCCGAATTATCTTCAGTATCCTTAGCGACTAATGCTTCTTCCGGATGATTGTCGAGCTTGTACATCCCATTGATAGCCTCAGACCCCACCTTCACCTTGATTGCCCATATAACAATCTCTGGATCAGGAAAAGCCCTGTCCACTATGGGAAGCATTGCGTAAAATTCCCGAACCCAAGTCTCGTTGCACTGACTGGGGTCTTTGACTAAACATGTCTACTTCATAGCTCGCAACCAGCGTAGGAATTTCAGGGCGTTTTGGTCCACACCTTTCATATTAAAGCCCCGCTCCAATAATAAAGGTGTGTTCAGTTGCCTAAAGTACCTCCGCTTGCATTGGGGAGTGAGAAAGGTAACATAGGTAGGAGCTTGTCCCTCTTTGTCTTGTTGTGCATTTCCGCCTTGATTTTGAGCCATAGTATCTACAAAAAAAACCACCTTAGATTTTATCATTACCACAAGCTCAGTAAATGATCTAGTAAGTAATAAGCCAAAGTAACAGGCGTATGTATCTTTAGCTACTGTTAGTGAGACCCCTCTGATTCAGGCACCTGCAGCGGTGGCAGGACCACCACAGTGGGGCTGCTATAGCGGGCACTCAGACCGAACGGAATATACACATAAATTATAAACAACCTTCCGGACCTCTCGAAATCGATGAATTTTTTTATAAAGGTTCGTTTACCCAAAAGTCAAGTTTAAGTCAACCCTTTTTCGCTTTAAGCCCAAATTTCACACAAAGTCACCCAAATCATATCCCAAGACCTCAGGAAGCGTGTCAACGATCCCCTCGGGTCAAATGCGAGCTAACAAAGCTCAGGAAAGGGTCAAAAGCATCGAAAAAGCAATAATGACCAAACTGGTCGTTACATCAGATACCAATTAAACAATCGCTCATCCTCGAGTAACAAGGAAGAGAACGGGGAAGGATACCTGAGCCCACAACAACTGGGTATATCTCGAACACAGCACAGACTTCTCCTTATAGGAAAGATTCTCATCAAACAAAACTGAAACCCAACTGTCACGACCCAACCCGCTATGACCAGCACCTATCTAAATCCTAATGGGCGAACCAATATACATACCACCTAATCCATTCAATACGATTTTTATATAAATCAAGCTAAACAATTATTACTCATTTAA
Source organism: Lycium barbarum (assembly GCF_019175385.1). NCBI lineage: Eukaryota > Viridiplantae > Streptophyta > Magnoliopsida > Solanales > Solanaceae > Lycium > Lycium barbarum. Next base: position 35,340,179 of record NC_083346.1, read on the forward strand.
CAACAAAAGAACAAGTAAATTATGCCATAAATAGTGTAGTAAGTGCGGAAGTTCAAACTATTACAATCCCCAAAATCCGAAAGTCATCGTACAGGACTCTAAGCCAAAACATGTCTAAGAACTGAACTTTGCCTAATAAATATCCATAATGTCCAGAATAAGAAAAGACATCATAAGTAGAAGATCTTCGGGCGGCCTGGATGAGAAGAAGCTCACCCCAAAATCTGTCACTCTGCTACAGCCTTGCCTTTCCTCAAAGCCGCAATACGTTCGAGGTCTAAAAATAGAAGGCTTAATGAGTCACATTGCTTGATTTACAAATACCAAGGCAAGAAATACCCTTCCCTCTCCCCATTCTAAGGGTGGATGATTTCTAGGGTGGTAAACAACCTATCCTAGCTTCTAATAATCATAAACAATCAATTTATACCACATTCTATGCAACATTCCCATTACAAACAGTTTTCTATGACAAAGACACCATTTTTATAGAACCCTAAGTCTCAGTCACTTATTTTATGATCCTAAATGTTCAATTTATGACAAATAGCAACTAACTAACGCATTTAGATGATAAATATGCGATAATAACCCTAACCCATCAGTTTAGGAGCTTTATTAACATTCTAGGGTTTCTATTTCAATTTCACTATTAAAGACCCATGAAGATAATTACAATAATGAAAGGGAATGGGATGATGGAATGAAAAGCAATGGAACTTACCTCTCAAGGTTGTCTTGCCCTAGCTTGAAAATTCTCTCAAAGTGTTTGTTAGGAAGTGTGTTGGGTGTTATAAATGAAAATACAAAACTAAGGCATAAAAAACCCGGACACTGCCTTCCCGTCGACAGCTGCGGCAGTCACTATGCCGCTGTAGCGGTCCCGCTATAGCGGCCAAGCCACTGCTATAGCGGTCCCAAGATAAATCGCCTCACCGCTATAGCGGTCGCCACCCCGCTATAGCGGCATTGCCGTAGCGGGCAAAGGCCCGCCACAGTGGCGCCAAGAGAAGATGGCGGACTGCAGGAAGCGGTCAACCCACCGATACAGCGGTACAGCGGTAGTAGTATTCCCACCACCGCAGCGGTGCATTTTGGGCAGTAGCTCGATTTTCTGTCCAGCTTTCCCCCTATCACCCAACATTTCATCCAAGGCCTCAAAAACACAACACAAAACATGAATACATACAAAAAGACGCCCTACGAATCCACCCGCGGCCTCAGAATTCCCAATGGAGTCCTAAATTTCCATAACGGCCAGAACGGTCGTTACACCAGATACCAATTAAGACACCGTTTGTCCCCGAACGGACAAAGATGAGAATCTAGGGAGGAGTTACCTGACTCGGAGAAAAGCTGAGGGTATTTGCTACGCATATCCGACTCCGTCTCCCTAGTTGCTTCTTCCACTGGTCGATTCTTCCACAGAACTTTTACAGAGGCTATTTCCTTGGACCTCAACTTGCGGAATCCCTGTCTAAGATAGTAATAGGCTCTTCCTTATACGACAGATTTTCATCTAACAAAATCGAATCCCAACGATGATATAGGAACCATCGTCGTGGTACCTCTTCAACATCGATACATGGAACACCGGATGAACACCTGATAAACCCGGAGGTAAAGCCAACTTGTAAGCCACCCCCCCACATGTTTGAGAATCTCAAACGGACTAATAAACCTCGAGCTAAGCTTGTCCTTTTTCCCAAACCTCATTACACCCTTCATGGGTGAGACTTTCAACAACACTTGCTCTCCTTCCTCAAACTCAAGATCTCGGACCTTGCGGTCCGCATACTCATTCTGTCTATTCTGCACTGCCAAAATCTTGGCTCGAATCACCTTCACCTTCTTTAGGGACTCTCTCAGAAGATCAGTGCCCCACGACCTCATCTCGAATGCATCAAACCATCCAATAGGAGACCTACACCTCCTCCCATGCAACGCCTTAAACAGAGCCATATCAATACTCGAGTGATAGCTATTATTATAAGAAAATTCGGCTAAGGGCAAGAACTGATCCCAATGCCCACCGAAATCTATCACACACACACGAAGCATATCCTCCAGAACCTGAATAGTCCGCTCAGACTGCCGGCAGTCTGAGGGTGGAAGGCTATGCTAAGATCTAACCTCGTACCCAACTCCTCATGCAAACACTCCCAAAACCTGGATGTGAATGTGGTACCCCTGTCGGACACGATAGAGATAGGAACCCCGCGGAGTCTAAGTACCTCGCGAATGTAAACTTTAGCCAACTTCTCTGCATCATAAGTTACCTTCACCGGAATAAAGTGGGCAAACTTAGTCAACCTATCAACAATAACCCAGATAGAGTCAAACTTCCCTAGTGTCTTCGGAAGACCCACCACGAAATCCATGGCTATTCTTTCCCACTTCCATTCAGGAATGGGCATTCTCTGCAATGTACCAAGGTTTTTGATGTTCATACTTCACCTGTTGGCAATTTAGGCACTGCGTAACGAACTCTACAATATCCCGCTTCATCCTAGTCCACCAGTAATGTTGCCTTAAATCATGATACATCTTAGTGACACCAGGGCGGATAGAATACCTCGAACTATGAGCCTCTGTCAGAATGGTCTTAATCAAATCACCCACACGTGGCACACACACTCTCCCTTTGATTCACAGCACGCTCTCCTCATCAATCACGACCTCCTTGGCCTCACCACACAACACCTTATCTCGTATTTTACATAGCTTAGCATCTTCAAACTGCTTAGCCTTAATTTGCTCTAAAAATGATGACCGAGCCTCAACACAAGCCAACACCTTGCTTGTGTTAGAGATATCCAGTCTCATAAAACTGTTAGCTAGAGTCTGCACCTCTCTAGCTAACAGACGCTCAGAATAAATTAAATGAGCCAGACTTCCCATAGTAGCCGACTTCCAGCTCAATGCATCAGCTACCACATTAGCCTTACCAGGGTGATACAAAATGGTGATGTCATAGTCCTTCAGCAATTCCATCCACCTCTTTTGTCTAGAGTTTAGATCTTTCTGAGTGAACACATGCTGCAAACTGCGATGGTCTATGTACACTTCACCATGGATACCATACAAGTAATGCCTCCAGATTTTCAATGCAAACACCACCGCTGCCAACTCTAGATCATGAGTAGGATAGTTCTTCTCATGCACCTTCAACTGTCGAGAAGCATAAGCAATCACCTTCTTTTCCTGCATCAAAACAACACCCAAACCAGCACGTGAAACATCACAATAAACAACAAAATCCTTGCCCTCAACGGGTAATGCCAGAATCGATACTGTAGTAAACAATGATTTGAGCTTTTGAAAGTTCTCCTCACACTCGTCGGACCACTGAAACGTACCTCCTTCTGAGTCAAACGGGTCATATGAGAAGCAATCGAAGCAAACCCTTTGACCAACCGACGATAGTCAACTAACCAGACCCACAAAACTATGGATCTCAGTCACTGTTGTAGGCCTAGCCTATTCCTTGACTGCCTGAATTTTCTGAGGATCCACCATAATACCCTCTTTCGAAATAACATGCCTCAAGAAAGACACAGAAGACAACAAGAATTCACACTTGGAGAATTTAGCATACCATTCCTTCTCCCGCAATACTCCAAGAGCAATTCTCAAATATTTCTCATGCTCTTCCTTACTCCTAAAGTACACCAGGATATCATCAATGAACACTATAACGAATGAGTCCAGGTAGGGGTTGAACACACTATTCATCAAATCCATGAACACAGTTGGGGCATTTGTTAGCCCAAAGGACATAACCAAGAACTCATAGTGCCCATACCTGGTTCAAAAAGCAGTTTTAGGAACATCCTCTGCCGAATCTTCAACTGATGGTACCCTGACCTTAGGTCAATTTTTGAGAACACCGAAGCTCCCTGTAACTGATCAAACAAGTCATCAATACGGGGGATGGGATACTTATTTCGGATAGTTACCTTATTCAGCTATCGGTAATCAATACATATACGCATAGACCCATCCTTCATCTTAATAAAAACCAGACAGGAGCACCCCACGGAGAGGCACTCGGGCTAATAAACCCCTTGGCACTCGGGCGAATAAACCCCTTGCTCAGAAGATCTCGCAACTGCTGTTTCAATTCCCTCAGTTCTAATGGTGCCATCCTATAAGGTGGAATAGAGATAGGACTCTAAGTCAATCCTGAAGTCAATATCACGATCCGGTGGCATACCAGGCAAGTCTGCGGGGAACACATCCGCAAACTCGCGTACCACTGGAACCGAATCAAGGGATGGAGTATTTGAACTGGTATCACGGATATGTGCTAGATAAGCTAAACAACCCTTCTCTACTAGATTCCTAGTACGAACAAAGGATATTACTTTCTTAGAGAGGGGACTAAGGTTACCCTTCCACTCGAGTCTAGGTGCCCCGGTTATGGCTAGTATAACAGTCTTAGAATGGCAATCAAGTATAGCATAATGCGGGGACAACCAAATCATACCCAAAATAACATCGAAATCTACCATGTCTAAAATCATCAAATCTGCCCAAGTACTATACCCCATAAAAGAAATTGCACACGCAGGGTAGACGCTATCCATTACCACAGAATCCCCCAACAGGAGTAGACACAATAATAGGGGTATCAAGAGTATCACATATCATATCCAGACCCACAACAAAATAGGTAGATACATAGGAAAAAGTAGAACCCGGATCAAACAAAACAGAAGCCATACGGTCATAAACAGAGATAGTACCTATGATAACTGCATCGGAGGCCTCAGCCTCGGGTCTACTTGGAAAGGCGTACAAATGACCGCACCCCCCTGTCGCCTGCGTACCACCGCGATTACCGTTACCAGTCCGAGCCCCGCCCCAGCCAGGCTGCTGTCCGCCTCTACCGGCCTGAGGACCGCCTCGGTTAGGCTGGGCACCACCCCTACCCACGGTGTGGCCGCCCCGCCCAGCCGGTACGCGATCCTTACCCCGTCGATCTGGTGCATATGGAGCTCGGGGAGCCTGATACTGAGTCCCCTGCCCACTATGTCTAAGTCTGGGGCAATATCTCTTAATATGCCCTATTTTACCACACTCGAAGCAAGGACGGTCCAGCGTAGGCCGCTGAATAGGAGATGATGAAGCAGTATAGACTCCATGCTGACCGGAAGCCTGATAATTTGCCCCTGATGGGCTCCCAGCTGATACCTGCATCGCGGACTGAACCGGATGCCCTGAATAAATTGTGAACTCTGGCCCCTCGAGAAGGAGCTGCTGAACATCCCACCCCTACGGGCCTTCTTCTCTACATGTTTCACCTGACTCTCCTGCCTAATACCCTCAACAGTACGGACGTGCTCCACTACCTCCTGAAATGAAGCCCCAGTGGCTACAAGCTGAAGAGTCGATAACTACAGCCAAGTGTTCAACCCCTTCATAAACCGCCGTATCCTCTCCCCCTCAGTGGGCAGCAACTGAATAGCATATCGGGATAGGGAGTGAAAACGAGACTCATAGACAGCAACCGATGAATTCCCCTGATCAATAGTAGCAAACTCATCTTTCCTTCGGTCCCTCAAAGTACGCAGAATATACTTGTCCAAAAACACAGAGTAAAATTGGACCCAAGTCAACGGAGGAGACCCAGCTGGCCTACACTCCACATAAGCCCTCCACCAAAGCTTGGTATCCCCTAAGAACTGGAACGTCACAAACTCTACCCCATACTTATCCACGGCCCCCATCTTATGGAGCTGCTCATGACAGTCGATGATGAACTCATATGGGTCTTCCGACTTAGCACCATAAAACACAGGAGGCTTCATTTTTGTGAACCTGCAAAATAGATCATGTTCTTTACCAATCATCACTGGCCCTGTAGCAGGCCTCGAGAAGGCCTCAAAACCCGGAATCTCATCCAAGCGAGGCGCCATCGCTGCTGCGTGCTGAACCCCCGGAACCTGTGCTCTGTCCTGATCTGGAGCCGCTACCTATGCGCCACTACCTACTGGACCCACTGGTATAGCTCTGGCCTGTGCTAACCCACGCAACAGATTCAACACTTGTGCTATCGCGACCGGTACACCCTGAGAAGCTGCAGCTCATGGTGGAACTGGTACTGCTGCTGGCTGGGTTGGTACGGCTGCAACTCTCGCTGCCTCGTTTGGTACCATTGGAGACACGGGGTTAACCACTAGGACGCCCCCCCAGCTGGGGCCGCCCCTCTGCCAGCTCCTCTGCCTCCACCTCTCCCTCTAAGTGCTGCCGCGCGTGTTCTCGCTATTTGCGAGAGAATGAAGGATGGTCAGATACCTATTTGAATCAGTAGATACCAATTGGAATCAAATATCACGAAAGAAGAAAGAAAAGGAGTTTTCCTAGTGTCCTGCAGCCTCTCGAAGATAAGTACGGACGTTTCCGTACCGATCTACAAGACTCTGCTACACATGTCTTGGTACGATGAGATCGACGAACCTAGGGCTTTGATATCAACTTTGTCATGACCCAACCCGCCATGACCGGCACCCATCTAAATCCTAATGGGCGAACCAACATACATACCACCTAATCCATTCAGTACGATTTTTATATATATCAAGCTAAACAATTATTACTCATTTAACAACAAAAGAACAAGTAAATAATGCCATAAATACTGTAGTAAGTACGAAAGTTCTAACTATTACAATCCCCAAAATCCGAAAGTCATCGTATAAGATTCCAAGCCAAAACATGTCTAAGAACTGAACTCTGCCTAATAAATTTCCATAATTTCCAGAATAAGAAAAGACATCATAAGTAGAAGATCTTCGGGCGGCCTGGCATGAGAAGAAGCTCACCCTAAAATCTGTCAACAATTATCCTCCACGCTAGATGTGAGGACGAGTAGCGGTCTCTAAATCAAAATTTGCACTCAAAGAAGCAACAAGGTAGTAGCAGTACAAACACTATGTACCGGTAAGCATCATAGGCCGACTAAGATTAGTATCATGCATATCTTATGAAATCAATAAAATAAACAAGCCAGTCAATCATACACGAATATCAATACATCACAACAAGTCAACCACAGACAATCACAACAAATCACAAAATTGCCAAGAATCACAAACACGTCAACAACAACGGAGATAAATTTACCACTATAACCCCACTCGCAGTACACACATGCTATCTAATGTCATAGCTCAGTAGTCATGACCTGCAGGGGACCCATGGTCCATGTACCACTCGTTCCGGAACACTTCTCAAACCCGAGCACAACCTCCGCTCCAGAACGAACCTCGAACGCGGGATATAACAATAAACCTCTCATTTTCGGAACTATCCTCGGACTACGAGCCCATAATCTAGGCCACATGTGTGCCATTTCATGCCTTTTACAGAACAGTGTTTCTTACCTTCTAAATATCCATATTCACCTCATCATTTCATGTCACAAAACCCTCGAGAAGACTATATTAACTTCTCATCACAATACATCCACTGCAGATTAAATCACACAGGAGTAATGGCATGAAGCCTACACAACATTCAATCACAAGCACATAGGAGCTTAACCACACAATATCATGTAATGAATACTAGACATGCTTTCTCCTAATGAAATCACAAACATACATTCAACTAACCAAAGTCTAACTCAAGTAAACCGTAACCTACCTCAGAGTAGAGCTGGAACAATGCCTGTCACTCTGCTACAACCTTTCTTTTCCTCAAAGCCTCAATACGTTCGCGGTCTAAAAATAGAAGGCTTAATGAGTCACATTGCTCAATTTGCAAATACCAAGGCAAGATATATCCTTCCCTCTCCCCATTCTAAGGGTGGATGATTTTCTAGGGTGGTAAACAACCTACCCCAGCTTATAATAATCATAAACCATCAATTTATACTACATTCTATCCAACATTCCCATTACAAACAGTTTTCTATGACAAAGACACCATTTTTATAGAACCCTAGGCCTCAATCACTTATTTTATGATCCTAAATATTCAATTTATGACAAATAGCAACTAACCAACGCATTTAGGTGATAAATATGTGATAATAACCCTAACCCATCAGTTTAGGAGCTTTATTAACATTCTAGGGTTTCTATTTCAATTTCACCATTAAAGACCCATGAAGATGATTACAATAATGAAGGGGAATGGGATGATGGAATGAAAAGCAATGGAACTTACCTCTCAAGGTTGTCTTGCCCTAGCTTAAAAATTCTCTCAAAGTGTTTGTTGGGAAGTGTGTTGGGGTGTTATGAATGAAAATATAAGACTAAGGCATAAAAAACCCGGACACTGCCTTCCCGTCGACCGCTGTGGCGGTCACTACGCCGCTGCAGCGGTCCCGCTATAACAGCTAAGCCACCGCTATAGCGGCCCCAAGATAAATTGCCTCACTGCTATAGCGGTCGCCACCCCGCTATAGCAGCATCGCCGTAGCGGGCAAAGGCCTGCCACAGCGGCCCCAAGAGAAGATGGCGGACCGCTGGAAGCGGTTAGCCCACCACTACGGCGGTACCACGGTAGCAGTACTCCCACCGCCGCAGCGGTGCATTTTGGGAAGTAGCTCAATTTTCTTTCCAGCTTTCCCCCTCTCACCCCACATTTCATCCAAGGACTCAAAAACACAACACAAAACATGCATACATACAAAAAGACGCCCTACGAATCCACCTGCGGCCTCGAAATTCCCAATGGAGTCCTAAATTTCCATAACGACCGGAAGGGTCGTTACACCAACGAATGATATAGGAACCATCAGAATGGTTCTTTTTCAACACAAAACCATGGAAGATCGGATGAACACCTGACCGGTATAGTGAAAACTAACTTATAAAACATAGGATCAATACAACGGATAGTGTAAAACAGGCCAAAACACCTCGGGCTCACTTGCCCTCCTTTCGAAATCGCATGACACCCTACATGGGCGTAACCTTCAGAAGAACTTGCTCACCCACTTACCAGTCACAACTCTCTAAACTTTGCTTAAGCTCCAATTTTCTTATCTCCATATTCGAATTCCCTCGCAACTGATCCTCAAATAAACAAATTGCTTTTGCTCGAATTCTCTGATTGATAAAATCGCAACTATGAACGCGATCAATAGGCCCCACAAACACTTTCCCAAACCAGCACAATCCTTTAAAACATGGTCACAATCATAGCCTATTCTGAACCGGGAAGATATTCGAATTTCCGCTAACCCTTTTTTCGGACTTGCTAAAGCCATTTTTGGCTCTACGATTTCTTAGAAACACATGATCATACACACCACAACCTGAAACCATGACTCACTCTTTCTAGAAAGAATCCTTGATCCATCTGAGATCTCTACGCAATTGCATCAAAACTGATCTTACCGACAACCAATTTGGCTAGTTTGAAGACTTCTTAAACCTTCAAATCACGATGCAGGAACGTACCACTGAATACCTTACCAAACCATGTCCGTATGAAACCATCGGATCAGTCTAAAGACATATCGCAGCCATTGCACCTACTCAATCAGTACCAAGCCCATTGTAACCATATACTCCCCGAATAACTATTCTTAGTAACAATATCATCAAATTCACTTGCAATCCCTGATAAAACAAGGTAAACCTTTCATACATCACATCTGAACTGAAACTCGTCGAATCCTTACATGTGATCCACTGGGAAACCATAAGTTCTCCTGGAGATACGAACACAACTCATCAAGTTCTAATCAAACCACACTGACCCGAAATGAATGCACCACCCCTGATCTCGTTAATAACCACTCGAATTGACTCCTATTTCCAAAACTAATCATGGTCTTACCACAAATAAGAAATCATGTCTATCACCCTCGACTTCACAAGTTGAGTCCTATCCAAGTTATCAACTTAGTACCGAAGAGCTATACCTTACAATTTCAATCTTCATGCTTCTCAACCTTTACCCAACACGCAAATCCGATTCGACCCTGAACTTTTCGACGCAAAACCTGAAGCCTCATATAATAATCATTTAACCATCGAACCTCACATTGTATCACCTCGATATGCCTACAAATTTTTTCGAAAGTATCCAATCTTACACTGTCGCTCTAAATCTCACGCAACTACCCCCAAGTCTTTAATAACCAAAAGCGCTTACCCAAACTGTCCAGTCAATATTACTTGTAACATAATATATTACCACGAGTAGGGTCTCACCTCAAAAATATAACTCTACTCCTCACATGATAGGGATTCCACAAATCTTTTCTCTTAAAGCATGCTGATTCATCCACTGAAGAGTGTTACAAAATTCTTCAACTGTGAACCGCACAAGCCACTTCCCTAAGCCTTAAAATGTTGGTTACTTGAAACTTACTTCTCACTAGTTGCTGATCATGAAACCTCACGAAACTCTGTCATATCACATTGTCCATTCCTGTAGATTTCCTTCTTTAAGCTCATGCAACATTCACATCTCATCTGAATATGTAATACAACGATACCCTAATCTAAATATACTCAAGAATCCCCAAGATGTACCTTTTTCCTATCGATTCACAATCAACTATACTTTTTCTTGACTCTTCAATTCCTTAATTTCTATCAGTTCACATACACCGACATTGTCTGACCATTACTTGAACCTACTCAGTAGTCTATCACATAACTATAAGTCTCGCACGCTAGCTGAATCAAACCTGGAGATAAGATCATACCACACACTGTGCACATTAGAGTTTCTTCATCGCTTATCACTCTAAACTGAACACTCTCTAAATCAAGCGTATCGCTTAATCCAAAGTTCGGCGTATCAGATCTTACTAATATCCTCATGTATCCCACTAAATCATCCTTGCCCAAATTATCTTACTCAATCTCCAAAATGTTATCTTGTACTTAACTCACTTGACCCATCATCAATCTACCATTTTCAGTGTCCTTGTTTACTAACACCTTACTCAAAATCCTTAATGTTGCTAGCCCTCGAAGAATTACCTCTTACCTCATTCATCGAATCTAAACACCTCTAACCACTCGCACGACTATCCTTTTTATTCAATCACATAAGACGAGTAATGACACCACTAATAGCGGGATCTAGTCAAATTTACACAATGAATACAAGGCCCCCAACCTTAGTCCAACATTAGGTGCAACACCTGATTAACCCTCTTGAGTACTAAACTTTTAAACTGGCCTAACATTGATAATCGTCCCATTAGTCAATCACCGGCCCAATTAGCTCACGGTACAATTGAAAATTCCAACTCATCTTTAAACTCTTAAGCCCACTCTACACTGAACAATCGCAACCAAGCTCTGGCATCACTAATTCTTATTTCAACGATTTCCTTCCTGCCCTTAACCTCGAAGACACCAATCAACCTCATTGGTCACACCTTTTACTTAAGGTTATATTATAATGCCCCCGCAATCCAAACATGACTCAAGTACCCATATTACCTCACCTCAAGTCTTACGAACCTTAATCCCCTAAACCTGATAGCAAGATGCCTCATTGTAATCCTTCAGTTCCCGTATTTCATTTCAAATCACTTTTATCACTATCAACTAAGAAACACTCAAATCCACTCGATCCTCTAAACTAATCATCCCTCTAAGTCAAACGAACCACAAAAAATATCAATATTTCTCCTCAAATCTAAGTGTAACAACCAGTAACTGCCCAAGTCATTAACTCATCACATTACGCCCATAATTGAAGTCATTTCTATCAGCCAATTACTAGCTCCTCAGAAGTCTACAACCCAGTCAAATTTACCGATCAAACGATTTGCCCATAACATTCTCTTCATAGTAGAGTAGTCCTTTAAAAATAACAAGCCCATAACAAGAATGACCCTTAGCACTAGTCACAACCTTATCCTGACAGCCATGTCAGATACCAATTTTTTCCTTCCCAATCTCACGAGAAGTACTCATATCTAAGATATTCTATGAAGTCTCACTCCGCTACACGCTTTCTACAAAAGTCTTCCTTCATGTCCTTATTATCAACTTCCTTTCTTTAATACCCGCAATCACAATAAGTTTGCCCAAATTCGATGGTCATTACCAAACTTACATTTATCCTCACATACCGACGTCTAATACTATATCGCTGCTGAATCGTTGACCTGCCATTGGTACATTAGTGTCACGTACACCATTTTAAAGCCTTGACGAAGCTGACGTTTTTCCCAAATCGATCATATCATAAAGCAAACCACCATTGTTAAGCCATCAATACACTTGTCCTTTCCAAGCAACCCAACGCTGAAACATAGAGATCATGTCACCCTCTGAACTATCTTTCCCATTTCTCATGAACTCCCACAATAATGAGTCTAATCGCGACTCCACATAACAACTGAGTCTAATCGCGACTCCACACAATCCACTCCTTAAGCCATAACTAGATACTGAACTTGATCACGTGTCTGAATCAGAATAACATGTCTCGTACCATACCACGACAAGTCATAAATCAAGCATTCACATAAGAATTTAAGGACGAGTTTCCACCCTCCGTGGGTGACTAACATAAAAAAGTCCAGATACAAATTGGAATCAACTAGATACCAATTTGAATGAAGTTGTACGACAAACTGAAAGAACGGGAAGTTTCCTAAATGTCTTATAACCTCTCGCAGATAGATACGGAGCTCATCGTACCGATCTACAGCACTCTACTAGGAACACTCTTGTATTATAGACCGGGTAACCAAGGGCTCTGATACCAACTTTTCGCGACCCAATTTCACTAAATCGTGCGGGCACCCACCTTTTCCACCTCGGTAAGCAAACCCTTATCCCAATAATCATAAAAACATAAATAAAGCAGAAGAAGATAGAATGATGTAAGTCTCGCTATAATAATATAAAGAAAATGTTGAAGTATATGAAATCCACCCCAGTATCTGGTCTGGTCATACAAGAGCCTCTAACTAAATACTACAAGTTGGAATAATAGTAATATATAAATAGCCTCAATATCATGTCTCCTGATGGAAATAAAGGCATAATAGAAGGAAGAGTCTTCGGGCAGCGAGCGTCCTCATGCTCACCCTGAAAGAATCGAATTAACAATCCTCGAATATCAGCCACGAGGAGTAGAAGTGGATCCCACCTGGTACTCTGAATTCGTAAAAGAATGCAGCAAGTGCAAGTCAGTACAAACAACAAGTACTGGTAGGTATCATAGGCCGACTAAGACTAGCTAACGTATATAAAGACAACAAAGCAAGATAAACACGTAAACCAACAAAGTACAGGTCAACACGAATCCATATCCACGGTACAAGTCATCACCTATGTTATAGCATCTAAACCCAACTGTGTCAAGTCTCAGTATAATCAATCCAAACCAGTACATCACAACAGTCATCATCTATGCTATAGAATCTAAGCCCAACTGTGCCAAGTCACAGTATAATCAATCCGAACCAGTACATCTCAGTAGTATCACAACATATCACCAGAAACTAAAAGGTACAATGCAATGCAATAATGTATGTATGATGAATGCAATGCATGTGCACTGTACACATGTACTTCGACAATGGAACATCACATCTCAGCAGTATAACCCATGGAGGACCTGTGAAGTTTATGTACCACTCGCTCCAAAAAATGACCTCGGATCAGGAGCACACTTTTAATCCCGGTAAGAAACCTCGGGCGTCGTACACTCAGTCGTTCTAGGCAAGAAACCTCAGGCAACATACACTCAGTCCGCTCCAGTAAATGACCTCGGATCACAGACTCTCATCTTTTTTTGACGCTCTCCGTCAGAGACCTCGGAGGCTACACTCTCTCACTTATCATCATCAGTACCATTACCATGCAATATCAATGTATCATAGAAATGATTATGAATACGATGCAATGTAATATCTACAACCAATTCAATCCCAAACAGTATCACACAAGGCACACAAGTAATATCAATAATAAAGCTACACAATAAGCCACAATGAAATCATAATCTCATCTCAATATCAATTAAGTAAAATACAACAATATCATAGTCGTGATATATCACTATTCACAAGGACCTAATGTCTCAACGTTGCAACAAGCCAAAAAGTAAATAGATCGAGATAAGTCAACAACACAACGGGGTGGCTAGCAGTCATACAACAAGGCCCAACCTAAGACAATATCCAACCCAACTTAATATCCGAAGGTTTACATGCATTCTCCGATAATATTATCTAAACATACGCTTCACTAATCGAAGTCTCACCATAAGGTAAACCATAACCTACCTAGAAAGCCGACCAACAAAGTCTTCAATAATCAAACCTTAGTCTTTCCCATCCTTTGAGACTCGAGATAATAGAAGTCTAAACATATCCGAATCATGAAATTAGAAACAAGAAGAAACATCATTCAAACCTTATATCAAGAAGAAACAACATTCAAACCTTACTTCTATTCAAGACCCAGATCCCAACCTATGGAATGGGGTTTATGAACTAGAAAGTTGGAATAAGGAATCTATGGATCTCAACATGAAATTAATATTCTAGCTGATCAATTCCCATCAATTATAAGCTAGGAGAACTAACAAATCACTTAAATTTCAGGTTCTAGGCCAAACCCCCAGATTTGGGTATAAACCCTAGCTTTTCAATTCAAGAATTAACCTCTAATAATTGATACTACCTGATTAACAATATTGAATACATCAGATTCTACGATTATCTCAGCCAATTTCATCAACATAATCAACTTAAGAAGTCTAAACCTCTTTTTAAGAAGCTTTCATAAAAACCCATTTAATCCGTTTTTCATTCTATATATTTCTAGCATTAGAACATGATTAGTAATAATAACTTGTGGAATCTAAGACCAAGAGAATTACCTTGATGAAGAATCTGCCGCAACACCCTTAAATTCGCCTCTAAAGCTTAAGGTTATGAGAATAGAATAATGACATAAGGGTTTGAGGTTTTAACAAGTCATTAAATGATATCACTGCCCGTCAACCGCTTTTGCGACAACGAGACCGCTGCAGCGGTCCCACAAATCGCTGCGACGGTTACCTAGTAAATGCACTTGGCCGCTTTTGCGGCTTGGCCACCACTAAAGCAGCGCACCAAACACTAGAAAATAAACTCAAGCTTCGCAACTTTATTCCGAAATCCAACTAGCAACTGAGATCACCTGCTCACAAGCCATAAGTGCAGACATACATAAAAATGTGCTACGAACGCAATCGTGGCCTCGAAATTTCCATCAGAGGTCTCGTTGATTGAGTCAACCCCTGATACCTCAAAACTAACTTTTCAACCCAAGTTCCAAAATGCGCCCGAGTACATTGGGGATCGAACCAAATATACACACAAGTTCTAAATGACCATCCGGACATGTTATATCCCGTAATTTTGCACGTTCGGAAAATTCGAAATAATTGTGACTTGTAAGAAATAAGGCCATAATTTGATTTTTATTCAATATATGGGTGGTGTTCATGAAATGTTGATATGGAAACATGGAGGAAGGTCAAGGAAAAAATGGAAAATTTTAGAAATTAGTTTCGGGAATTACAAAACAAGACCCATAACTAATTGGGCTCAAAAGTGAAAAAAAAAAAGAAAACAATAGGCCCAAATAAAAAGGGGTGGCCGGCCATGGCTATGGGAAAAAGGCCCAAGCCCAAGTAAAATTTAGACCATGTATTAAAAGGAAAAAAAGAGGCCACAACTCTTCATTTCAAGAAGTTTCAAGAACAACAACTTGAGAGCACCCAATTGAAGGGCCATTCGGTCAACACAAAGAAAAGAAAAGAAAATTTTTAGCCCATCATCTTGAGTCCAAAAATTGTAATTTTATTGTATTCCTACTAAGCTCAAGACCCTCTTCAACGTGGTATAAACTTTGAGGCAAGAAAGTACTTTTTTTACAAAGTGGAGAATTTGGAAAAGGTAAGAATTCTACTCTTTTTAGCTTGGAAGTTTTTTTTTATATATGTTGTAGTATGTGGGAATGAATGTAGAGTATGAAAATTTTGTGTCATGGGTATGTGTGTGTGTGGCCGAAAATGGGTATTGATGGAGAGGAATGATCAAATTTTATTTATTATGTTAATTGTGTTGTAATGGCCTTTTAATGCAAATGGAAGAATTCTAGTTTAAGTTTGCATGAAAATTTGTGGTTAAGTTGTTGTCGGGAAGAATGTGGTTTTATTATAGTTTATGTAATTATGGGAATGAAAATTGTTAAAGTGCAAATTGTGGTTGTTGTTGATGAAATGGGAAGATGAAAAATGTGTTGTGAATGTTGTGTCGAAGGTTGGAGATTTCGGATGAATTCTAGTCTTGGTTGATTTTTTTGTATATTTTATAAAATGGTATGAAATGCTTTTGAATTGCACTTGAATGATCTTGAATTGGTAGTGGATATGCAAGAATCGATATCGGCTTGAAAATTCGTAGTTGAATTGAATGTTGATGAATTATGTTAGAAAGGAAGGTTACTAGTGTTGGAATGCGTTTTAAATTGGTTTTTGATGTTATTGGTATGGTTGTTGGTATCGTTGGTATGGTTGTTGATGAATTTGGCCGAGTTTAATTCTCGGGGATATTGAATTTACAGGGGAGATGCTGCCGAAATTTCTGTAGACAAGTAAATTAGAATTAAACTCCTAAGTACTTGTAGCTAATTTTTGGAAATTGATAATATTATTGTAGATATTGGAGAGCCCGAGACTTGAGTCGGGATTTGGTTGGTGAGTGATCGAGTTTTATTAGTAAGGGATCGAGGTATGTAAAGCTTAACTTTCTTCCTTTTTGGCATGACCTTTATGAAATAAACGAATGACATATATGTATGCTCCAAAGAAAGATTCTACTCCTAGAGCCACTAGGATGGCCTATGTCTTTGATTTCCACGAATTATTCTATATGACATGACACATGCCTATTATGTTTGAAGTACTAGCCGATACGTTTCCGGATGTGGTTCGAAAAATATTTGATATGGCCAAGGTTTGGATATAAATATTTCGGATGTGTGCATATGAGCTTAAGGCTCCGTTTGAAGTACTCCATAATGTTATTTGAAAGATCCTTAAAAATGAATGATACTTATTTTTTTAGAAAATGACCTATGAAGTGTTTTTAGAAAGTTTTGTAATTTAAAAGCTCGCATCTTTTGTAAACTAATTCCGATGGACTCGATACTTATTTTGAGCTTTCTGATATCAATATATATATATGTATTTATTCGTCGAGTCTCGGAATTTAATTATGTATATGCATATGGTTTTCGCAATACTCCGCTCGTGCCTACTACTATGATATCGTTCGCCGGATCCCGGGCCGGTTTTTGTGATCGTGCGCACTACGATATATTCGGCAGTATGATGTGTTACGGTTCCCGAAACCTCGCCATAGGGCCGGGTTCCGCTTATATACGGCGTTATGATGTGATATGGCTTATGATGTGTTCTGATGATGTGATATGTTTGATGATATGATATGTCCGGGGATTGTACGGAGATTTGAAACCTTCTGGAGTATGATGTGTTGTGGCGCCAGTGTCGGAGTGGCGACCACGTTCCTGAGCCCGATGCATGATTTTTATTTGCATATATATATATATATATATATTTTCAGCATAGTTATTGTCATACTAATTCTGTATCCATTTTCTGTACTCCTCACTTCAGTTATGATTCAGATTTCTGTACTTCATGCTTTACATACTCAGTACATATTTCGTACTGACCCCCTTTCTTCGGGGGCTGCGTTTTCATGCCCGCAGGTACAGACGTTCGTTTTGGTGATCCTCCAGTATATGATACATATTCTGCCACTTGGATTACTCCTTTTGATTCGGAGCTCATATTTTTGGTACATATCTTCTGTTAAACACATTCTGTATATATGACCGTTTGGGTACGGCGGGGCCCTATCCCGTCATACGTTTCTGTCATGGTTTGTAGAGGCCTGTAGTCATATTTGTGGGTCATGGGTCATGTTTGTTCGTTTGTGATTATGATTTGCGTCTTAATGCGGCCCCGTTTACTATTATGGCCATAACGCCCATTTGTCTGTACATGTGTATATATATATCTGGCGACGTGTATCCCGCCAATCTATTGGATTTGGATATGATGTTTCTGTACGGGCGACCGCTTAAGATGATATTTGCTTTCAGTATTTGCTTAAAATGACGTATGTTAAGTTTGAATGAATTTTGATATGTCGATCTGGTACGTAAGTCTGTTTGGGTGTCCAAATAGGGCACCAGTCGCGGCCCACGGGGCTGGGTCGTGATAGAAGTGGTATCAGAGCGAGGTTTGTCCTCGGAATGTCTACAAGCCGTGTCTAGTAGAGTCTTGTTTATCGGTGTGTTGTGCACCACATCTATAAACAAGAGGCTACAGGACATTTAGGGTGTTACTTTTCTTTGGATCTTAGATCGTGCGATAGAGCCCAGCCATAGGAAATGAAATTCCTTTTTACTAACCCTTGATTTCAGCTGAAGAACGACATCGACAGAAGAAAGTGACTGATGATATTGGAAGCTACACAGTACACAGGTAAGCAATGGTATGAAAGATGTATGTCGGGTAAGGTATTTGAAATACGATTGAAATATAAAGTTGAAGATTGAAAGGGAAAGTAAACAGGAAAGTGTAATAGGTGCAGTTTGAGTTGGACATGTGAGGTAAGTCTCGACATCTTCATAATTTTACTTGAAATTGTTAGCCCTGTGTGGCTATGATACGATATGATATATACGTATATATGTTGGCCCTGTGAGGCATTGTTGATATTTCCTGCGTGCAGGTTTTGGGATAGTAAGAAGTACAGAGGAACCTCTGCCCAAATTTTCCCAGAAATATAAAAAGGAGAATGAGATATAAGTTCATAATATGTCTTAAATGTCGATACCGATAGGGTAAATTTACTACGTTGGATTAAAGCTTAAGAGATATCCTCCATGTCATTCGTAAGAAGCATCATCCTTATTTGGGAAATTTTATTTCGAGAAAGCATATATGAGCAGCGAATTCGCAATTCATTTAAACGGACCAGAATACGTTCCAACCACATTTTGCTTTAGAAAAAGCCTATGTTGAAGGGCAAAAATGTCCGGCGATTAAGTTTCACCTTATTGGAAGAATACAAAGCGTATGACAAGCAGTTGGGAATTAAATGATTCGCTCATGACTCAAAAAAATAAATAAATATGGAGGTAAACTATGTGAATTAAGTACTAAGAAGTTCTGTGGTGCTTGTCGGACTCTAGTTTTCTTCTGCTGGTGGTTGGAGAATACCTTATAGTAACATTTTATCAGTTCTTATCGACTAATTGGAGTTGGAATTTGTGGAATAAAAACTTAAACTTGTGGGCTGTCTAGGATCATATATTTCATGTGTTGTTGGTGAAGTACTAAAGATGATCTAGGAAAAGACGAGCAACAAGACAGAACAAATACCAGAAATGACTGGTGTGATAAGAATAAAAAGAGATAAACAGAACATGATTTGAAAATGAGGAAGGGCTTATGTAGAAGTTGTGTTTTCTGAAAGATACGGGAACAACATGAGATTCCTCGTGCACAAAATAAAAGATGGACGTAGACTGGAGAAATGAAAGGAATACTAAAGGAAGTACCCAAGACAGACGAAACGTTGATAAGACAAGACCACTATTAAGACAAATTCGACATGATTTCGAGTAAGTTAGAAGTTAGCATTTGATATACAACAAGAGAGAAAGAGTATGAGGCATAAAAGAGTACTGCTCAGATGCGACTTCACCTCGAGAATAGTGAAATCTTTAAAGGACAAGGATCGTGGGTTTGCGAAACAACTGATGTATTGTGAATTTATTAGAAGAAAGAGACGATATTCGTTGGGATAAAGATAGTGTTATAAGAAAGTCTGGGACATTTATCATTAGAATATAAGTGCTACCTAATGGAGAATTTGAAACGGCTATAAGCACTAGCTAATTACTGATCGGAATGAATGGAACGTGGCCTCGGATAAATTGCTACATTAATTACAATACTTGAGTACCAACCATCAGATAAGATTTCGTACTATATAAGCGAGAGTTCTCGTCGCCTCATGATTTTGTTAAGGTCTCGTACAAAGATAATCAAGTTATAGATTATAAAGAAAAGACATGGATATGGTATAAGTACAACCCCAAAAGGGGGGAAGCGGGTGAAAGTAAAGTAAGTATAAATGGAAACAATTGACACTGCAACACGTTTAATGTGAATTCTCAAACTTTAAGTGAGATCCCTTGTAGAAACAAGTTAGTGAGATTTGAAGGCCAGCAATAAGCGGATAGAAGTCAAGATGGTGTGGAATACAGTGCTGAGAATTATTGGTAGAGGTCTTGGATAATATGACAACAGAAAGTGAATGCTTGAAAAAAAAAAGGGGAGAAGAATACGACAAGAGAATGGTAACGAGTAACTTAAAAGATATTATAAAGGATAGCAAGGCTATACCGGATTAGAGGTTAAGATGTTGACAACGGAGTTATTGGCTAATGATATTGTGACATATAAGTAGCAAAGGAGAAAGGATAGGAAATCTCTCCTATAGCAAGGTATGAGAAAACCAAATGGTGAATAGAGGAAGGGAAAGGAGTATGGCGAAATAGACAACAAGAGAGTGATAGTACAATAAGATATGTAAAACAGGATGAACCAGGAAAATGAAGGACTATGACTATGATTAGATACCCTTTATACAAATTGTACACGAATAGTTATGCAACCTACAAATACTTGTATGCTAAGGATAAGACCAAGTAAGTACTTGATAAAAAGGGTAAGAATTCAGTAACAACAATGCGGTTGCAATGTTTTGGATACGTCAAAGAAAGGTGTAAGGTGGTTTGAGGCAAAACTACAGAGACATAATTAGTACGGAGGGCAAAATCCATAATTGGGCCCCGATACTATTGAAAGGTATGAAGGAAGAATGTAAGGTAAAGCATAAAGACAAGTGAAGCGACGTCAGTTCGAGGATCCTATTCTGGCACAGTATAGAGACACAGTCTTTGATAAAGCAAAGACCCAATTCGTGATGTCACCTGACGGGGTATTGCTATATGGTGGCAGGTTATGTGTGCCTGACGTTGCAAGACTGCGACGACAGATTATGGGAGAGGCACATTATGCTCGGTATTCTGTTCATCCTGGATCCACTAAAATGTACCACGATCTCAGATGCTTATATTGGTGGGATGGTATGCAAAGAGATATTGCAGAGTTCGTTGCTCGGTGCCCAAATTTCCAGCAAGTTAAGATTGAACATCAAAAGCCTGGTGGATTGTTATAGGAAATGGAAATCCCAGCTTGGAAATGGAAAATAATTAATATGGATTTCATTACAGGTTTACCGCGCACTCCACGCAGGTATGATTCTATATGGGTTATTGTTGATAGACTGACGAAATCAGCCCATTTTCTTCCGGTCAAGACTTCTTATTCGGCTGAGGATTATGCCGATTGTATATTAAAGAGATAGTAAGGCGTCACAAAGTTCCGACATCTATTATATCCGACAAAGGTGCACAGTTTACAGCTAATTTCTGGAGATCGTTTCAGGACGGGTTAGGGACTCAGGTGAGTCTTAGTACATCATTCCATCATCAGTCTGACGTTCAGGCCGAGCGTACTATTCAGACGCTGGAAGATATGCTACAGGCCTGTGTTATTGATTTCAGAGGTAGTTGGGGTGATCATTTGCCGCTAATTGAATTTGCTTATAATAATAATAGTTATCATTCCAGCATCCAGATGGCACCGTATGAAGCCCTATATGGTAGAAAATGCAGATCTCCGATTGGTTGGTTCGATGTGGGTGAAACTAAATTGATTGGTCCGGATGGATCCAACAAGTAGTCGATAAGGTGAAACTCATTCGGGAGCGGTTATTAGCAGCCCAGAGTCGACAGAAATCATATGCAGATAAACGACGTCGACCTTTAGAGTTCCAGATTGGTGACTGGGTATTTCTGAAAGTGTCACCTATGAAAGGTGTAATGCGATTCGGCAGAAAGAGAAAGCTTAGTTCGTGATATATTGGGCCTTATCAGATTGTTCAAAAGATAGGCGAGGTCGCCTACGAGTTAGACTTACCATCTGATCTGGAGGCAGTGCATCTGGTATTCCATGTGTCAATGCTCCGTAAATGTATTGCTGATCCTTCCAGAATATTTTCCACAGAAGATATCCAAGTAACAGAGGAATTGGCTTATGAAGAACAACCTGTAGTTATTGTGGATCGTCAGGTGAGGAGACTACGCACCAAAGATGTACCCTCTGTTAAGGTCTTGTGGCGAAATAATAATAGAGAATAAATGACCTGGGAAGCGGAGGGCGAGATGAAGAAGAAGTACCCTCACCTGTTTCCTATGCCTTCAGGTAATCTAAATTCCGTATTTGGTTATGTTGATTAATGAATGATTTATATGTGCTGCCCATATAAAGAACCTCCCTCAAAATGTTTATGAGACCTATAAGGCTAATTTAACATTCGAGGACGAATGTTCTAAAGGGGGGGAGGATGTTATATCCCGTAATTTTGCACGTTTGGAAAATTCGAAATAATTGTGACTTGTAAGAAATAAGGCCATAATTTGATTTTTATTCAATATATGGGTGTTGTTCATGAAATGTTGATGTGGAAACATGGAGGAAGGTCAAGGGCAAAATGGGAAATTTTAGAAATTAGTTTCGGGAATTACAAAACAAGACCCATAACTAATTGGGCTCAAAAGAGAAAACAAAAAGAACAAGAGGCCCAAATAAAAAGGGGTGGCCGGCCATGGCTATGGGAAAAGGCCCAAGCCTAAGTAATATTTAGACCATGTATTAAAAGGAAAAAAAGAGGCCACAACTCTTCATTTCAAGAAGTTTCGAGAACAACAACTTGAAAGCACCCAATTGAAGGGCCATTCGGCCAACACAAAGAAAAGCAAAGAAAAATTTTAGCCCATCATCTTGAGTCCAAAAATTGTAATTTTCTTGTATTCCTACTAAGCTCAAGACCCTCTTCAACGTGGTATAAACTTTGAGGCAAGAAAGTACTATTTTTACAAAGTGGAGAATTTGGAAAATGTAAGAATTCTACTCTTTTTAGCTTGGAAGAATTTTTTTTATATATGTTGTAGTATGTGGGAATGAATGTAGAGTATGAAAATTTTGTGTCATGGGTATGTGTGTGTGTGGCCGAAAATGGGTATTGATGGAGATGAATGATCAAATTTTATTTATTATGTTAATTGTGTTATAATGGCCTTTTAATGCAAATGGAAGAATTCTAGTTCAAGTTGGCATGAAAATTTGTTGTTAAGTTATTGTCGGGAAGAATGTGGTTTTATTATAGTTTATGTAATAATGGGAATGGAAATTGTTAAAGTGCAAATTGTGGTTGTTGTTGATGAAATGGGAAGATGAAAAATGTGTTGTGAATGTTGTGTCAAAGGTTGGAGATTTCGGATGAATTCTAGTCTTGGTGGATTTTTTTGTATATTTTGTAAAATGGTATGAAATACTTTTGAATTGCACTTGAATGATCTTGAATTGGTAGTGGATATGTAAGAATCGATATCGGCTTGAAAATTCGTAGTTGAATTGAATGTTGATGAATTATGTTAGAAAGGAAGGTTACTAGTGTTGGAATGCGTTTTAAATTGATTTTTGATGTTATTGGTATGGTTGTTGGTATCGTTGGTATGGTTGTTGATGAATTTGGCCGAGTTTAATTCTCGGGGATGTTGAATTTACAGGGGAGATGCTGCCGAAATTTCTGCAAACAAGTACTAATTAGAATTAAACTCCTAAGTACTTGTAGCTAATTTTTGGAAATTGATAATATTATTGTAGATATTGGAGAGCCCGAGACTTGAGTCGGGATTTGGTTAGCGAGTGATCAAGTTTTATTAGTAAGGGATCGAGGTATGTAAAGCTTACCTTTCTTCCTTTTTGGCATGACCTTTATGAAATAAACGAATGACATATATGTACGCTCCAAAGAAAGATTCTACTCCTAGAGCCACTAGGATGTCCTATGTCTTTGATTTCCACGAATTATTCTATATGACATGACACATGCCTATTATGTTTGAAGTACTAGCCGATACGTTTCCGGATGTGGTTCGAAAAATATTTGATATGGCCAAGGTTTGGATATGTATATTTCGGATGTGTGCATATGAGCTTAAGGCTCCGTTTGAAGTACTCCATAATGTTATAAGAAAGCTCCTTAAAAATGAATGATACTTATTTTTTTTAGAAAATGACCTATGAAGTGTTTTTAGAAAGTTTTGTAATTTAAAAGCTCGTATCTTTTGTATACTAATTCCGATGGACTCGATACTTATTTTGAGCTTTCTGATATCAATATATATATATATATGTATTTATTCGTCGAGTCTAGGAATTTAATTATGTATATGCATATGGTTTTCGCACTACTCCGCTCGTGCCTACTACTATGATATCGTTCGCCGGATCCCGGGCTGGTTTTTGTGATCGTGCGCACTATGATATATTTGGCAGTATGATGTGTTACGGTTCCCGAGACCTCGCCATAGGGCCGGGTTCCGCTTATATACGGCGTTAGGATGTGATATGGCTTATGATGTGTTCTGATGATGTGATATGTTTGATGATATGATATGTCCGGGGATTGTACGGAGATTTGAAACCTTCTGGAGTATGATGTGTTGTGGCGCCAGTGTCGGAGTGGCGACCACGTTCCTGAGCCCGATGCATGATTTTTATTTGCATATATATATATATTTTCAGCACAGGTTTTGTCATATTAATTCTGTATCCATTTTCTGTACTCCTCGCTTCAGTTATGATTCGAATTTCTGTACTTCATGCTTTACATACTCAGTACATATTTCGTACTGACCCCCTTTCTTCGGGGGCTGCGTTTTCATGCCCGCAGGTACAGACGTTCGTTTTGGTGATCCTCCAGTATAGGATACATATTCTGCCACTTGGATTACTCCTTTTGATTCGAAGCTCATATTTTTGGTACATATCTTCTGTTAAACACATTCTGTATATATGACCGTTTGGGTACGGTGGGGCCCTGTCCCGTCATACGTTTCTGGCATGGTTTGTAGAGGCCTGTAATCATATTTGTGGGTCATGGGTCATGTTTGTTCGTTTGTGATTATGATTTGCGTCTTAATGCGGCCCCGTTTACTATTATGGCCAAAACGGCCCATTTGTCTGTATATGTGTATATATATCTGGCGATGTGTATCCCGCCAATCTATTGGATTTGGATATGATGTTTCTGTACGGGCGACCGCTTAAGATGATATTTGCTTTTAGTATTTGCTTAAAATGACGTATGTTAAGTTTGAATGAATTTTGATATGTCGATCTGGTACGTAAGTCTCTTTGGGTGTCCAAATAGGGCACCAGTCGCGGCCCCCGGGGCTGGGTCCTGACAGGACCTTTCGGAATCGACAAATTTCGGATAAAAGTATGTTTACCCAAAAGTCAATTTTAAGTCAACCCTTTTCACTTTAAGCCCAAATTTCCCACGAAGTCACCCAAATGATATCCCACGACCTCGAAAAGCGTGTAACCGGTCCCCTCGGGTCAAATGTGAGCTAACAAAGCTCGGGAAAGTGTCAAAAGCATCGAGAAAGCCATAACGAGCAAACGGGTCGTTACGCTCGAATTATTTTCGAAGATTTTACGGTGCTTTACCTATATCAGATGGTTGTGCGACACACAAGATGTACGTGGAACTCACATGATGCATGTGGTACGCACATGATACACATATAAAGAGAAGAAAATGAGAATTTTGACTATATAAATGTGTAAAAAGTAGAACCAACCAAATAATCTACCTTCTCTGTCGCTTTTTGATTTTTTGATCCTTATGTATAACCAAATGAGATAAATTCTGTCACATCATTAATCTTCAAGGAGTGAAAATTATCTGCCGGCTGCAAATTCTTTGTACCATTGTTCGATGAACTAACTGCAAATTGTTGTTTAGTGTTGAAGCCATGACAACTCTATGTCCTCTATTTATTTGAATATAGAGAAGCATATGGTTCTATATATACCAGTGTTTTCAAAGGCGAATTCGAGGCGAGTCCCAGAGTTAGTCCCGGGAGGGACGTGCCAAAAACACTCTAGGTGCAAATGAGAGGCGTAAATCCTATCATGACCCAAACCGATGAGTCGTGACGAGTGCCTGATATCTAGAGACCAAACACCTCTACACACATACCTGGATAACACTGAATAACAAGGGCCCATAAATAACTCAATCTGAGCTATACTGACTCAAGAAAGGATACATTATGAACTCTGTACCTCCAGAGTATATATATATATATATATATATATACGCGTATATAACGCCTTCTGGTTACGGGTCAATGTGCATATGTATGAATAAATGCAATGCATAAGTAAAATAAATACATAGAACTCTCGGAGCGACATATGGTTGTACTACCTCCGATAGTACATATATATATACGCGTATATAACGCCTTCTGGTTACGGGTCAATGTGCATATGTATGAATAAATATAATGCATAAGTAAAATAAATACATACAACTCTTGGAGTGACATAAGGTCGTACAACCTCCGATAGATATCTTTGAGCTAATATCATCAATAAAAGTAGTTTCAAGATCCATGATAAAAGTAATAATCATGAAAAGGGGTACAAGAACATCAAATATTGAAGTAATCCTAGTGCTTCTAAGAGTAGAGTAATATGGATGCTTGTTTACTCGCTTGTTGGTTCATATCATAAGATCATGCCAAAAATGAAAGAAGGATAGCCTTAACATACCTTCACGTCTCCTTAACTACTAACGTTTCCTCCCAAGCCCGCAAAATCTACATTCAAAAGGATTCACAACAAAGTTAAGTCTTGAAAACATGCTTAAGTTCAACTAGAGTGACTAAGAAGGCTAACGGAATTTGGGCAACACTTCCCCTATTTCATCAACTTCCACCATATGACAAAACAACTCCCAAACAATTATAAAAACATCCATAATATTACAATCAAGAAGTTATATTCAATTCAATCCCAAGTTTAGCCGAAATCCCCCTTTTGAGTCCACCTCATAGTCATCTTCTTAATTACACCATTCATGGCTTCTCCACTTTAATTCTTTTCCTTTCTAAGGAGTACTAAATTTTTACATCAAATCATTCATACAAATAAGATTTAGAACATACTTTATAATCAAGGAAATTCACCTCACTCAACTCGCTCCAAGATCAAGTTCACCACAACCTTGAAGAGAAGCAAGAACAATCACCTTCCTTGGATTATCTTTGAGTTTTGATGTTGATTCTCTCTTTAGATGATATGGAAAGGTGTAGAGTGTCAGAGGACCTTCAAGAGCTCTCAAGAAGTCTCTAGAAATGTAAGGAAATAAGTGTAGAAATTTGAAAATGAAGTTGGGGTCATTTGAGATTTAAAAAGGTGGCAAAATCAACCCCCCCCCCCCCCCCGATCCACTTGGCGAAGAGTATGCGGCCGCACACTCCCTCCTCAGCTTGGGATGATTTTGGACAGTGAGGTCAGCCAATTTGGAAAGTTGGCAACTAGTGTGCAGCTCAGCACATCGAGTGTACAACCGCACATTGCCCACTTTTACCAATTTTGTGAAAATGCGTTCTTTTCGATTCGTTCAACCTTAAATCCTTATGGAACCTTCTTGGAACTTGTCTAGAACTTCATTAAACATCTAAGGGGCTCTATATATCTCCCTCAAAGTGATGCTAGGCAATGTATAACTCACATGACATGAAATCTTTCCAAACATGACTCAACCTCAACTTTCTCCGACGAACTTACTTCCATTGCCTCATGTGGCTTTGGAACCTTGAGGTATACTCTTTGCATTATCATACCCTTATTAACCTTACAAGGGATTCATGTCCACTTTAGGTTTACATTAGCATATTCTTAATGCGAGCGACACGAAATTTCCAAGGTGTAACATTCCTCCCCCCTTAAGAACATTCGACCTCGAATGTTAAACTCTTGAGGGTTCTATAGAAATTTTGCCAGAGTTTTCCCCATAAACATACCAATCCATCCTGTACACAACAACCCAAAATAATGCCACATGCTAAAATATACAACACCATGGCCTCACACGACCAATCACAATAACTATAAATAAAATCAATACCTAGGGGTGATGATGCTTCACACTGAGCCTTCTGGGTCAATGGTAATAAGTACGGGTACTTAGTATTCATCTTTTCTTCAGCCTCCCAAGTCATCTCTTCAACATTATTGTTTCCCCACAACACTTTAACAGAAACCACATCCTTAGTCCGCAATCGAAGAACTTGTCTATCTAATATAGCTATGGGGATCTCCTTGTATGATAACTATTCGGTCACCTGGATATCGTCTATCGGTACAACCCTTGAAGGATCTCCTATACACTTACGGAGCATAGATACATGAAATACCGGATGCACAGACTCCAACTTAGAAGGTAGCTCCAAATCATATGCCACCTTACCCACTGTACGAATAATTCTATATGGCCCAATGTATCGCGGGCTCAACTTACCCTTCTTACTAAATCTCATCACTCCCTTCATAGGCGAAACTTTCAGGAGAACCCAATCGCCTACTTCAAACTCTAACTTGTGTCGTCGATAATCTGCATAGGATTTCTATTGACTCTGTGCTACTAGTAATCTTTCTTGAATTATTTTCACCTTTGTCAACTACTTGCTGTATCAAATCTGGACCAACTAACTGATTTTCTCCAATATCAAACCATCCTATAGGGGATCTAGATCTCCGTCCATATAAAGCCTCGTAAGGAGCCATCTGGATACTAGAATGGTAACTATTATTATATGCAAACTCATTAAGAGGTAAATGATTTTCCCAGCTACCTTGAAAATCAAGTAAGCAATCTCTCAGTATATCCTCAAGTGTCTGTATAGTACGCTCCGCTTATCCATCTGTCTGCGGATGAAATGCGGTACTAAGAATCACCTGAGTCCCCAATCCATTCTGAAAAGATTTCCAGAAATTAGCTGTAAATTGCGCTCCTCTATCTGAAATAATGGCTGTAGGAACACCATGAAGTCATACAATCTCTCTAAGATAGAGCTTCGCATAGCCTTCAGCTGAATAAATAGTTCTGACAGGCAGAAAGTGGGCTGACTTTGTCAGCCTACCAACTATGATCCATATCGAATCATAGTTCCGCTTAGTACAGGGAAAACCTATAATGAAATCCATATTGATTACCTCTCATTTTCATGTCAGAATCTCCATAGCCTGTAATAAACCTCCGGGCTTCTGGTGCTCTATCTTGACTTGTTGACAATTCAGACACTGAACGATAAATTCTACTATATCTCTCTTCATACCATTCCACCAATAAACTTCCTTGATATCATGGTACATTTTTGTTGTGCCCGGGTGAATAGAATAGCGGGAATAGTAGGCTTCCCCCATAACCTGCTGACGAAGCCCTATAACATTAGGAACGCACAATCTAACTCGATACCTGAGTACTCTATCTCCTGTGATCATGAAGGATGTCTTTCTTTTTGAGGAGCTGTATCCCGATAATGAACTAAAACAGGATCCTTGTACTGTCATTCCTTTATCTCTGCTACCAAAGATGACACCGCTGTGTCTTGAACAGTAACTCATGCATCACCTGAATTTATCAGCTGAACTCCCAAACTGGCTAGCTGACATACAACATGGGCTAGTTCTCTCTTCTCTGGCTGTAAATATGATAGGCTACCCATGGATTTACGACTAAGAGCATCGGATACTACATTGGCCTTTCCAGGGTGATACAGAATATCAACATCATAATCTTTTAACAATTATAGCCATCGCCTCTGACGTAAGTTCAAGTCCTTCTACTTAAAGATGTACTGGAGGCTCTTACGTCAGTATAGATATCAACATGGACGCCACATAAATAATGTCTCCACATTTTCAAAGAATAGATCACCGCAGCTAACTCAAGATCATGGGTTGGATAGTTCTTCTCGTGCTTCTTCAAATGTCTAGAAGCATAAGCAACAACCTTACCGTGTTTCATCAATACACAGCCCAACCCAATACCTGAAGCATCAAAATAAATCACATAGCCATCCGTTCCCTTGGGAAGAGTCAAAATGGGTGCTGAGGTTAACTTGTCCTTTAATATCTAGAAACTTCGCTCACATGCATTCATCCACTAAAACTTAGCTGATTTCTGAGTCAGCTTAGTCAACGGGTCTTAAAGAGAAGAAAATCCTTCTACGAACCTTCTATAATAACCAACCAAACACAAGATAATACGTATCTCCGTTGGTGTCGTGGGCCTTGGCCAATTCTTCACAGCTTCAATCTTTTGAGCATCTACTCTAATGCCTTCATCTGAGATAATGTGACCCAGAAAAGCCATAGAGTTCAACCAGAACTTACACTTGGAGAACTTGGCATACAGCTGTCTATCTCGAAGAACTCTAAGCACTGCTCGTAGATGTTCTGCATGTTCAGCCTCTGACGGTGAATAAAACAGAATATCATATATAAACATAATCACGAATAGATCTAGAAAGGGTCTGAATACGCAATTAATCAAGTCCATGAACACAGTTGGAGCATTATTTAACCTGAATGACATAACACGAAACTCATAGTGCCCATATCTAGTCCTAAATGCCATTTTTGGAATGTCTTCCTCCTTCACCCTGACCTGATGATACCCCAATCTCAAGTCTATTTTTGAGAAATATTTGGGCCTCGTAGCTGATCAAACAAGTCATCAATCCTCCGAAGTGGATATTTATTCTTTATGGTCACCTTATTCAATTGCCTGTAATCAATACACATTCGCAAGGAGCCATCCGTCTTTCTTACAAATAACATCGGCGCTCCCCACATCGATGTACTAGGTCTAATAAAGCCTTTCTCAAGTAAATCCTTCAATTTCTCCTTTAATTCTTTCAACTCTGCAGGTGACATTCGATAAGGTGGAATGGATATTGGCTGAGTATCTGGCAATAAATCGATAGTAAAATCAATCTCCCGTTCCGGTGGAATGCCTGGAAGCTCGTCTGAAAATACCTCCGGAAACTCATTGACCACAGGGACAGACTGAAGGGTCGGTGATTCTGCTTGCACATTCTGGACCAGAACAATGTGATAAATATACCCTTTTCTAATCATCTTTCTTGCCTTTAGGTAGGAAATAAACCTACCCCTTGGCTAAGCAGCATTGCCCTTCCACTCTAGGGCTGGCTCGTCGGGAAACTGGAATCGAACTATCTTTGTTCTGCAAATAACATTAGCATAATAGGAGGCCAATCAATCCATACCCATAAAATTAACCATGTCTAACTCAATCAATTTTGATAGGGTATGGCGATTATAAACTATCACTACACAACCTCGATATTCTCGCTTAGCTATGACTGGGTCACCAACTGGCGTAGACACCTCAAACGGTTTAATCGATTCAGGATCTATCCCAAACTTGCCAGTAATTAATGGAGTAACATATGATAAGGTGGAATCTGGATCAATCAGTGCATATACATCATAGGAGGAAACTGATAATATACTTGTGACAACATTAGGAGATGACTCACGATCCTGTCTACCGGCTAATGCATAGACACGGTGCTGAGGACCACTCGAGCTAGATGCTCCACTCCTCCCTCTACCACATCCCGCTGGTGTCTGAGAACCTTGCCCTGAAGGGCGTACTGCAGAAGAAGAACCAGCTACAGAACCTGTGGGCTGAACCATACCCCCACTCTCTCTTATCGGACACTGCCGTATCCTATGACCTGACTGGTCACAAGCATAACAAGCATCTGATCCCAGCCGACACTGACCTGCGTGTAACTTGCCACACTGGGCACACCACGGCAAATGGTGTCTTATCTGGCCTGACTCCGGTCTATGCTGAGAACCCAAAGCTCTAGAACTCTGACCCGTCTTGAAATACGAACACCGATCAAATCTCGGACCTGAAAATCGCAGAGGTGCACTCCCTGCTGAATGGAATAGATACCGAGAATACTGCTGTCTCTATCCTCCTCTGAACTCACCCCCGATATCTAAAGATCTAGCCCTCTTACCATGGCCTCTGTCACGCTCACGCTCTGTCCTCCGCTGACGCTTATGATCTTCCAAATTTTTGTGCATATGTCTGTATACAGGAAATATCCATGCCCGGCTATAATGCAGCAGTCGTACACTCATCTATCAAATGTGGCCCTAGACCAGCCACGAAACGATGAACTTGATCTTTCATTCTCAGCCACGATAGTTGGGGCATATTTAGTCAACGAATCAATGTATACACTGTACTCCTAAACACTCATGCTGCCCTGCTCAATACGCAAAAACCTATCTGCTCGGGCCTGCCGGACTTCTGGTGGTAAATAATGGAAAATAAGAGCATTCGAAAACTCTCGCCAAATGGCTAGAGGAGCATTCTCTCCCCTAGACAGCTCTCATGTCTGATACCACTGCACTGCAACATCACAGAGCCGATAATAAGCTAACTCCATGGACTCGACCTCATCAGCGTGCATAACCATTAAGGTCCTCTGCATACTATCAATGAAGTCCTGAGGGTCCATAGTTTGCTTCAATACGGAGAACTATGGAGGATCTAACCCGAGGAAAGTCTTAACCCTTGCACTAGCAGCTCGGTCTGCCTGGTCAACACCAACTCCCTGCCGCTGAGCCTGGGTGACTACCAATCTGGTCAATAACTGTATAGCATCCCACATATCCTGGCCTGGTGCATCTGGCTGAGGAACTGAGGGCACTGGGGCAGGTGCTTGAGGCGGGGTATGTGAAGTCTGAGATGGGCTCTCACTCTGAGACTCGCCCCGAGCTCTGGTAGCCCGCTGAGTACATCTAGTGGCCTCACCAGCCACTCCCTTGCCCTTCTGGGTGGCTGTAGCTTTCTTGCGAGGCATCGCTGAAATTCGAAAAAATTATTAGAAGGCGAACTCTTAGCACGACTCTATCGCGTGATCTAAGAGAGAAAGAATGACAAATTCCTAAATGTCTTGTAGCCTCCTGTTTATACGTGTGGTGCACAACACACCCATAAATAAGACTCGACAAGACACGGTCTGTAGACAACCCTAGGATGGAACTGCTCTGATACCACTTCTGTCACGACCCAAACCGATGAGTCGGCACGAGTGCCTGATCTCTAGCGACTAAACACCCCTATACACGTACCTGGATAACTCTGAATAACAAGGGCCATACATAACTCAATCTGAGCTATACTAACTCAAGAAAGGATACATCATGAACTCTATATCGCAAGAGTATATATATATATATATATACACACTGAAAAGAATGGTGCAAGCAGACTAGGCCGCTACATATGTTGTACACAAAAGAATAGGAGCCGACAATGCTACATCACATGTCATCTACAAACAATTGTCTCCAGACCTCTACTGGAATAAAAACTGTAGAAAGGACGGGACAGGGCCCTGTCATACCCATAAACATGCATCTCAAAAATAGCATACCAAAATGGACTGCGGCTCCGGATCAAATGGAGCGCACCGACCACCGCTGGATGGAAGTCGTACTGAGCTGGACTGCCGGTCTGTCTACCTGAACCTGCGGGCATAAACGCAGCCCCCCGAGCAATAGGGGAGTCAGTACGAACAATGTACCCGAGTATGTAAGGCATAAGAGTAACATAAACATACGAATCATGAAAGGAATCTGAAACTCAAAGATTAAACTGACTAACTGAATACATCTGCATGACTGCATATTTGTAAGCATCTGAATAACTCTGTATAACTGAAAGTGCCTCTGAGGGCGTATGATATGAATGCTCTTGATAAAGATCATGTATACACATATAGGTCATAGTGCTGAGGAACGTTCAGCCCGATCCATATCTCATATCCCATCGGCCTTTCTGTGGCCATCATCATATACGTTGCTGCGGAACGTGCAGCCCGATCCATATCTCATCATCACTGTGCACAAGCTGATCAGGTGGTAATACGTATATAACACCTATACCTTTCCCCATACCCCATATACATATAATATACAAGTATATAACGCCTTCTGGTCACGGGTCAATGTGCATATGTATAAATAA
Source organism: Lycium barbarum (assembly GCF_019175385.1). NCBI lineage: Eukaryota > Viridiplantae > Streptophyta > Magnoliopsida > Solanales > Solanaceae > Lycium > Lycium barbarum. The sequence goes on from NC_083346.1 coordinate 35,374,293, forward strand.
ATGCAATGCATAAGTAAAATAAATACATAGAACTCTCGGTGTGACATAAGGTCGTACTACCTCCGATAGATATCTTTGAGCTAATATCATCAATATAAGTAGTCGCAAGACCCATGAACAGAAAGAATAAATACATGAAAAGGAACATCAAAGATTGAAGCACTCAAGTGCTTCTAAGAGTAGAGCAATATGGAAGCTCGTTTACTCGCTTGTTGGTTCATATCATCAGATCATGCCAAAAATGAAAGAAGGATAGCCTTAACATACCTTCACATCTCCTTAACTACTAAAGCTTCCTCTCAAGCCTGCAAAATCTACATTCAAAAGGATTCACAATGAAGTTAAGTCTTGAAACCATGCTTAAGTTCAACTAGAGCGACTAAGAAGGCTAACGGAATTTGGGCAGCACTTCCCCTATTTTATCAGCTTTCACCATATAACAAAACAACTCCCAAACAACAATAAAAACATCCATAATATTAAAATCAAGAAGTTATATTCAATTCAATCCCAAGTTTAGCCAAAATCCCCTTTTTGAGTTCACCTCATAGTCATCTTCTTCATTACACCATTCATGGCTTCTCCACTTTAATTCTTTTCCTTTCTAAGGAGTACTAAACTTTTACATCAACTGAATCATACAAATAAGATGGATAACATACCTTATAATCAAGGAAATTAACCTCACTCAACTCCCTCCAAGATCAAGTTCACCACAACCTTGAAGAGAATCAAGAACAATCACCTTCCTTGGATTACCTTTGAGTTTTGATGTTGATTCTCTCTTTAGATGATATGGAAAGGTGTGGAGTGTCAGGGGACCTTCAATAGCTCTGAAGAAGTCTTTATAAATGTAGGGAATTAAGTGTAGAAAGTTGGAAATGAAGTTGGGGTCAATTGGGATTAAAACAGGTGGCAAATTCACCCCCCCCCCCCCCCCCCCCCGCCCCCGATCCACTTGGTGAAGAGTATGCGGCTTAGCACATTGAGTGTGCAGCTGCACACTCCCTCCTTAGCTTGGGGATGATTTTGGGTAGGGAGGACATATAATTTGGAAAGTTGGTACCAGTGTGCGGCTCAGCACATTGAGTGTGCGACCTCACACTGCCGACTTTTCCCGAATTTGCGGAAATGCGTTCTTTTCGATTCGTTCGACCTTGAATCCTTATGGAACCTTCTTGGAACTTGTCTAGAACTTCATTAACCATCTAAGAGGATATATATATCTCGCTCAAAGTGATTCTAGGAAATGTGTAACTCACATGACATGAAATCTTTCCAAACATGACTCAACCTCACTTTTTCTGACAAACTTACTTTCATTGCCTCATGTGGCTTTGGAACCTTGAGGTGTACTCTTAGCATTATCAAATACCCTTATTAACCTTACAAGGGCTTCATGTCCACTTTAGGTTTACATTAGCATATTCGTAATGTGAGCGACACAAAATTTCCAAGGTGTAACAGATCCATTAGGCATACGCCCTGAAATTTGGGGCGTAAGCCCCGTGTGCAATAGTGCAAGCCCTGGGATTGTGTTAATTACCAAGATGCCTAATAAATGATTTTTTTAAGTACAGAGGAATATGAGCGAAAAGAGAAATGACTGCTTTTCTGGAGAAGAATCTTACATTGAGACGTCTGGCTAAAAGATAGGAATATTGATAAATAAAAATGTCCATATTTTTAATGTGCTAACTCAGTTATTTTTTTTTAGACAAAAAATGAAGACAATGATAACTTATTAAAATCATGCAAAATATCAATATTCTTGGTAGATACCATTATCTGGTGTGGTGGTGGGAGGTAGCATGTAACTGGTGGAGTAGTTATTATGCGGTTGAGTCGGCCTGGACAACACCATCACAAAAATGAGGTTGAGTTTTAAATCGAATATTCTTGGACAAAACTCATAAGTCAAATTACGTCACTAGTCTGACAATGTAAAATCTTGATAATAAATCCCTAATATCTCGAGCAAAGAAACAACTCTATAGATAATAGAAAACCTAGCGGCCTGAATACCTATTATCACCGGCCTCTATGGCCAATCCCATCGGCGAACAGCCCCCACCGGAGGCTGGTCCGTCTACTGTACCATTGAAACTTTCATCTCTTAACCCTCTCCCACAAACAGAGAGTACAAAATTGCCTATAGTTGCACTTACTGTTACACCAACATTTGCAAACCTACTGAAACTAATCACACAACCAACAACACAATTGGTGGTTCCTCCAAAACCAGTTACTTATATTCATGGAAAACCACATGTTTCTTGAAAATCCTCAGAAGTCAAACAATTGATCATTAAGAAAATTTATGATATGCTATCTTTGGTAAGTTTTCTTACGACGTTATTGACATTAAGCAGTTACGGAAAGTAATACCAAACCAATGTGAGATTAAAGGCTCTTTTACAATAGGATTAATAGATGAGAGACACATCTTAATCCGTCTTAATTTGCTAGAAGATTATGTCAAGATGGTGTCTACTCCTGCATATTATCTAAAAGTACATAATAGATATTGTCAAATGAGACCCTTGATTTGGGATCCATGGTTCAAGCAGGAGGAGGTAACATCAATTGCAATCGCTTGGATCAACTTTCTTGATTTACCTCTAATTTGTTTCACAAAGGAAACAGTATTTTCAGTGGTGTCTGCTATAGGGATACTACTGATAGTTGATCTGGCAACATCGAATTGAACAAGTCCTAGTTATGCAAAAGTGAAAGTGGACATTGATTTAATTGCAGAACACCATCAATGGATTCATATCTCTGAGGAGGATGATGTTACAAGAATAATAAAGTCAAAATGGATACAAATCAAATATGATTATATGCCTAAGTACTGCAAGAATTGTAAGTTACAAGGGCATGGAAAAGTGGAGTGCAGGGGTTTGCATACTGAGTTTGAGAAGAAATTCAGCGAGGAGCTGAAGTATGCTAATAATCAATTCGGAACTACTGTAAATCAGAGAAGGGTCATAAACAGTGGAGAACAGTTGGCAACTTTGAAAGGAAGCAAGAATGGATGACAAGATGAATTAAGTACATCAAGGATAAATGTGGAATAATAATTGGAGAAGTTGGAGATGATATCAACAAGAATCGGGGAGGAAAGGTTGAAACACAAAATACCTTTGCAATATTAGGCCAAAAAAATGATGCTGTAGAGAAGGAGGAAAACTCAACCTCTACCAATAAACCTGCAAGTCAAAACATAGGGACACACGATGAAAAGACTCCTGAAAAATAACCCACTACTAAGGGGTGGGGAGAAAACAATTTTCCCTCCAAGGAAGGAATATAATCATCTACACAAAAGGAGCAGATCAAACAAGAGGAACTGAGAAAGGAAAAATACTGAACATAGCAAGTCAGAAGCAGAAGAAGATAATAGTCTTAAGGAGCAGTCCAATAACAAAACAAGCAGAGATGCTGCAGGGGATAGTCAACAGGCTACACAAAGTTCAAGGAGTACAACAAGGGTGCTAGTAAGTAGTGATGACCAAGCAAAGCACACAGAAGAGGATAAGGAGAACCAGGATTAGATACAACAAGTAGGAACAATGGGAGAACAAGAGATACACATTTCACAAGCACAGCAAGTAGAGGATACAAGCAGCAGTGTATCAAATACTAAAGGGGATGGCCAAAAAGGCGATGATGATAATTCAGGCCAAGAGAAAAAGTGGGAAACAAGTAACAAAGATGTACAAATAAACAATAATAGTGAAAATAATAGTAGCAATGACAAGCAATTAACACTCAAGAACAAAGACACTGGCCAACTGGTTACTCTGCAGAATGATACAGAAGTAAAGATACAAGGTTTGTCAGAAGTTAAGGATTTGGATGCGCATTCCATAAAACAAAACATACAGGCAGTGGCAAGAGCAGGGGATATCTCTCCTAAGCAATTTGAAAAAAGTTTGAGAAGAGGAAAGAAGAAGAATAAAAAAGAGAACAGTGTTCTACTAGGAAGTGGGGCACAAACAAGAAGAACTGTTAATAAATCTACTGTTTCATTATGAATGTTATCATATGGAATATTAGATCAATTAACACAATGGAAGCTTTTCAAAGGTTAATAAAAATGTTTCTCAAATATCATTTTGGTTCTATTAGATTGATGGAGCCTTTTCAAGATGCAGACAAGATTGATTCCTACAAAAGATAATTAGGGCTACGCATTTCCCTTGTGAATGCCTCAGGAAAGATATGGGTCTTTGTGGATGAAATGTATAAAGTAATGGTGATGGTGGATCATGCACACCACCTCACTATTAAGCTGTATAATCAGGAGCTACAGGAAGATCTAATTGTCACTTTGGTGTATGCAAATTGTTCTCAGGTTGAGAGATCGGAACTTTGGGATTCTGTGGAACATTTTGCTGATTCTATTTGAATTACTTGGATTATTAGAGGAGATTTCAATGTTATAAATTCAGGAGAAGAGAATACGGAGGTTTACCTATGAGTATTAGTGAAATACAACACTTCATTCTTTTTATTCAGAATTGTGGAGTTAGTGATCTTGGTTTCAATGGGAGTAAGTATACATGGTGGAATGGACAATGTGGAGTAGACTGCATATTTAAGAGGTTGGATAGGTGTTTGGGAAATCAGGAATTACTGAATAGGTATACTGGTCTTGATATCTCTAATTTGGTAAGAATTGGTTCTGATCATACTCCGCTCTTAATATCCTATTATGGTGCTTCCATTCCAGCTACGAAGCCTTTTAAATTCCTTAATTTTTTACTAAGAATGAGTCATTCCTGGATACTATCAGGAGTAATTGGTTAGTAGATTTCATGGCAAATCCTCTTATTTTGTTCCATCATAAGTTGAAGAAAGTGAAAGCTGCTTTAACTCAATAGAGAAATACTACATTTGGTAACATTTTTTAGGAAATTGAAACACTGGAGGATGTTATAAAGGTTCGTGAGGTTCAGTTTGAAGTACAACCCACTCCAAACAATAGGGATAGATTGCATAAAGTCAAAGCTGATTTGGACAGGTACTTACACTTGAGGGGGAATTTTCGAAGCATAAGGCTAGTATGCAATGCTTTCAAGATGGTGATAGGAACACAAGATTTTTTTCATGCTTATGTTTAGGGAAGAAGAAAAAAACCTCAATAGAAGAGGATACAAGATCATAATGGAAATTGGATAGAAAATGATGAAGGAATTGCAGAGGAAGCAATCAGATTATACAGTGAACGGTTCACTAAAGAATCTGATCCTGATAAGTTTGAGATGCTGGATCATGTGCAAAGAATGATATCTGATCAGCAAAATGAAGCTTTTACAGTAATGCCAACATAAGAGGAAGTGAAGAAAGTTATTTTCAGTTTAAATGGAGAAAGTGCTGGAGGTCTAGATGGCTTTACTGGATTATTTTTTCAGGTATGTTTGGATATTGTAGGAGAAGACTTAACTAACATGGTGAAAACTTTTTCGGTGGAGCAGAACTTTCAAGGTTCATTACTCATACAAACTTAGTTTTATTGCCAAAGAAGGAGATGATAAATACCTTATTTGACATGAGACCAAATAGTTTGAGCAATTTTGTGAACAAAATATTTTCTAGATTGATACATGAAAGACTTATTGATGGGACGGAGAGTATCATATCTTTAAATCGCAGGGTTTGTCAAAGAGAGAAGCATAGTGAAAAATGTGCTATCATATTAAACAAAAGATTAAGAACCAAATCTGGAAAAGTGGTCCTTAAATTAGATATGGCCAAGGCTTATGATAGAGTATCCTGGTTATTTTTTACTAAGGTGTTGAGGAAATTAGGCTTTTCTGAAGGACTAATTGACATGGTATTTAGATTACTTTGCAACAATTGGTACTCTATCCTTATTAATTGTCAGCGACAGGGTTTTTTCCAGTCATCAAGGAGAGTGAAGCATGGGGATCCATTATCCCCTACTTTGTTTATTCTAATTGTCGAGGTTCTAACAAGGAATTTGAATGCTTTGCAGCAGGTGCCACAGGTCAAAAGATATGGATGCCCAAGTGGAGTCCCAAGATTAATCATTTAGCTTTTACTTACGATATGATCATATTTTATTCTGCTGACTTATTCTCATTACAATTGATTATGGATGTGTTAAGAAACTATGAGAAGACATCAGGGCAGAAGATCAACAGGGAGAAAAGTTTTGTTTACATGCATCATAATTTACCAGGAGATTCAGTGTGTTGGTGGAGGTGGAAACTAGAATAATAAGAAGGGAGTTTCCTTTAACTTATTTAGGCTGTCCAATTTTTTATAGTAGGAGGAAAAAGGAGTTCTATAATCCTTTCTGACCAAAATCATGAATAGATTACAATCTTGGAAAGGCAAGATGTTTTCTTTTGGAGGCAGGGTTGTGTTGATTAAGCATGTACTTAAGAGTATGCCAATACATATGTTATCAACAGTTAACCTCCCCGATGGAATTATAAAGCAAATACATAGAATTTGTGCTCAGTTTTTCTGGAGCAATACCATTGGAGGAAAAAGCAGACATTGGGCAGCCTGGCCACATATATGTCTACTAGTGAAGGAAGGAGGTTTAGGTTTTAGATCCATGCATGATGTATCAATGGCTTTGTATTGTAAGCAATGTTAGAATTTCAGAACTAATCCATCCCTATGTAGTGTTTTTATGAGTAACAAATACTGTAAGAAGGTGAATCATGTGATTGCACAATGGAAGTATTGATCACAATCTTGGAAGAAAATGTTACAAGCAAGAGATTTGATAGAACATCAGATATGGTGGCATATAAGGATTGGAGATGCACAATTTTGGTATGACAATTGGATAAGTTTGGGGAACTATACTATGCTACTTCTGAGGAATACTGTGATGGAAGGATATAAAATGTTCACAATGTTATGAATAATGGAATGTGGAATACAAATATTCTAAAATATATCCTTCCTGTTGATATATTACAACACATCAATAATACCATTCAACCACCTTGTTTGGAGAAGGAAATGGATAAAATTTGGTGGCTTTTGGATACAAAGGGAGATTTTACTGTAAAATCAGCATGGGAGTACTTGAGATTAAAGAGACAGGAAAGAGAGATTTATATGTACATGTAGATCAAGAGGATACCATTTAAAATCTCTTTTTTCCTATGGATATGTTGGAAATTCAAAGTACCTTTGGATGATGTGTTGAGTAAAATACATTATGACTTGGCATCCAGATGTTGGTGTTGCTCAAATCCAATGGAAGAGACAATCCAACATCTGTTTGCCACATCTTTTTCAGCTAACAGGACTTGGTCCTATTTCTATTCTTTTGCAAGTACTAATATTGATGGTTTACAATTACAGTAGATCAACTTGAAATGGTGGCGAGCCCCTGTAATAGAGAGGCTCAAACCAGTATTTCAAGCTGTCCCTGCTATAGTTATTTGGGAGCTGTGGAAGAGAAGAAACAAAATAAAGCATGGAGGAAAGAGATTTGTGGGTAGAGTAATATATCTGGTTCTCTCAATAATTCTGAGATTGGTTTAGATAAAAAATCCATCAATTAATCAAGTACCACATAGATGGGGTAACCGGATTCAGATGATGGAAGATGGAGCACCAAATCTTAAGTTTACCAGAGTTATATGGAAACTACTCCCTAAAGGTTGGTTAATTTGTAACAAAGATGGTGCCTCAAGGGGAGACCCTGGAAGAAGCGCATATAGCTTTTTTTTTTTTTTTTTTTGTAGGAATGCAGAGGGGAATATGATATATGCACAAGCAAAGGAACTAGGACACATGACAAATACTGAAGCAGAAACTTTGGCAATGTTGGAAGCTACCAAATATTGCAACAAGAAGTCATTGGATTGTATTATCATTCAGACAGATTCCAAGTTAGTTCAGAAGATTTTATCAGAAGAGTGGAAACCACCATGGTCAATTGCTATTTGGATAGAGGAGATTCTGGAAAGGAGTAAAGGAATGCATATTTCTTTTACTCATATATTGAGAGATGACAATAAAATGGAAGATGCTTTGGTAAATCATGCTTTGGATAGGGGGAGGTTAGATGTAAAATATTTTAGGAATTGGATAGGGAACAAAGAAGGATAATTAATAGTGATAAGTAACAAATTGCCTATTTGAGAATTAGAGCAACGACATGATGTAAGGGAGTACTTGCAAACACGTGAAGCAGGAGGATATACACATTGAGAAAAGAAAGAACACATAAATGAATCTCAGATTTATGCACAGACAAAATTCAACATCAATTGTGAACAATCAGAGAAATCACAAGGTAAATCACACAGGAAAAGATAGCACAACAAATAATCCAGCAAACATGTAACACCTCGTGCGTTCGGGCTAAGGTTTGACTAGTAAGACGGGGGTATAATGAAACCAATATGAGTAGTGTAGAAAGGGGGTTTGAAACCTAATCAAGTCATAAGAAGAGTCTTTGGGTAAATTAAAGTCAGAAGCTACTCTACGGAGCATGTTTTTAAGTGAGCTTGCACCAGGTCTCACTTAAAGTGAGTATGTGGAAAAATATATAATGAATTCGGAAAATGTCCAACATAAAAGTTGTAACCTTTGAAATACCTTTCTAACATATATTATGACTACCAAACAGACATCTGTACAAAAGGTTATTTACGATTTACTAAATAGTGTTCTGCTAAGTCCAACAGAATTTATGGTCTGTGAAAATGAGCTGTAAAATATTTACAGGCCATAAAAATACCAAAAGTATCCAGCACACTGTTATGGTTTCACGGTATGATTTACGGGCCGTAAAATGGGCCAAAAATAAGCGTAAAACGAGTCGGACAACAACTTTAGAAATTCGTGTTTTCGCTTTTTTACTTCATTCTTCACATCCTGAAGCCCTAAAATGACCATTCTCTCTTCCCATCATTCTCCTACACTAAGGTAATTCTCTTCCAAGTGATTGATAGTGTTTCTAACATCAAAAGATGAATTCTAAGGGACAATCCATCGTTCCTAACCTAGGGTTTTCAAGAAAACCCATCTCCAGGTCCAAGATTCAAGCTTTTGGAATTCTTCTTCAAATATTCTGACTTTTCTCAAGTTTTTAGAGCGATTAAGGTATGTAAGGATTCTATTCATGTGTGGAAATATCATTGTTCTTCCCACGCCACAGTTATTCCATGATTTCCTATAATTGCCCTAGTTCATGAAAATTCCAAACCATGTTATAGCCAAGTTATAATCTCTTTATTTGTGTTCATGATATATCATTACGAATGCCATGAACACTACACATAATCCATGAATGCTCATAATATCGATTCCATGAGTTTCAAGCATGCAATACCAGTATTTATGAACTACTATAGAATTACTTCATGAATCCTCCATGATTTTCCATGTCTTATGAAAACTATATTCATGTTATATTATACTTAGAAATCATGTCTACAAGTCATGTTTATGAAATCCATGGGCTTTTAAGCCAACTATATTCATGTTCATGTTTTTGGAGTTGCATAGATTACCGAGAGAGTTTAATACATGGAACTATGCATGCCAACGTACGATAAGAATCGCTCTGCCCAGTTAGGACGATTCTTTCATGTTTTCCCATTACGGGTTATTTTATGGATCCATTCATGTCTCGTATCTCGACAAGGTACGAGATGGCTTAGCTGATCGGGCAAAGATCAGACGCCATGTGCTCACGTGGTGGTTACATGTCTGTTATACTATGGCTATCCCATTTAATAATCTTTTACTCATGTTATTATATATTCATGTCAGATTATGGTCATGTTCATGTTCAGCTTACAGTTTCAGTTTCAGTTCTATTATTTCATATGCCATGTTTATTTATTCAGTTGTTCTACATACCAATGCAATTCAAATGTATTGGCATCCCTATTGCCCAGGGCCTGCATTTCACAATGAAGGTATAGATTTACAGGACGACGGATCTGCTCGCTAGGATTTCTCTCGTATCAGCTATTGGTGAGCCCCACTTTATTCAGGGTGTTGTCTTGTTTTATGTTATGCCATGTCATGTAGTAGAGGTATGCCGGGGTCCTTGTCCCAATAAACAGTTTAGCATTCGGACTTATGTTAGAGGTTTCATAGACTAGTTTAGCATGTCATGTCAGATACTCAGTTGTGCTTAGACTTGGCTACATTATCATGATTTTCGTACTTATGTTTAAACGTTATTTTCAGACTTATGATTACAAAATCTCATGCTTATTTAGAATTTCATAATTTAACTTATATTCCGCACCAGTACATGTTTCATGTTGATTCAGCAAGCTATGTGATTCGCTCGGTCACATGCTGAATGGCACCGAGTGTCGTGTTACGCCCAGGCCATAGTTCAGGGTGTGACAAAACAAACACAAACATGAAGGGATTTCTGGGAAATATGCAAAGGAGAAGAAGAAGAGCATATTGGAGCGAATACAAGAGGTTTTGAATGGAACAAGACTTGATTCGTTGAAGGAGAACTCCAGTTTGGGAGGCTTCAACCACAGTACCAACAAGAAAAGGAAAATCGTGAAGAAAAGTGAGATATCGAGAGTACAACCAGAACAACAACACACAAACAATGGTTGGAAGGTTATCTTACCTGAGGTGGAACGACAGTGATGGAAATTGTAGTGAATCAACACCGACGATCGGAGAAGCTTCACTGTTGCAGTTCACTTGAGATGGTAGAGAAACCACAATTTAGGAAAGTGTTACATCTCGTATTTTCATTCAATATATGCCCGAATAAGTTGAGGTGAATATGGCTGAAACCACAGAGGGATTACGCAATAAGATTATGGCTGAAGTTCGCTATTCCTGATATGCTATTCATCCGGGATCGACAAAGATTTACCATGACATTAAAGAAATGTATTGGTGGAATGACATGAAAAAGAACATAGAAGAATTTTTAGCTCAATGTCTGAACTGCCAACAGGTTAAGGTGGAGCATCAGAAACTCAGTGGGCTAACTCAGAATATAGAGATCCCGACGAGAAAGTGGGACATCATTAATACGGATTTCATCACAGGATTGCCTCATTCATATAGTAAGTATGATCCTTTATAGGTTTTCATTGATAGACTTACGAAATTGACTCATTTCTTGCCGGTTAAGACTGATGACGGTTCGCTTTTTCACGCGGGTTTAGGGTGTTAAAAGGCTACTACGAACTTGTTGACACTCTTTCAAACTTGTTTGGAAAAAGAGTCGCCACCTAATTTTTAGGAAATTAGGAAAACCGGTTTTGAAGGGTTTATTCAAATACCGTGAAAAACCCTTCGTACTCTAGAGTTCTAGGTAATGATTCTGATGATCCCCTGGGAAAGGTGTTAGGCACCCCAGTATTAAGGATCCGTACTATACGGTTGACCTTCGAGTTCCAGTTTATGAGTATTTTTTTAAACTGCTTATTTTGTGCTTATTTTCCCATAAAAAGAACTGTCATAGAGAGTTCTTTGCATATCACTTTTTTTGGAAGAATTTAAATATATCCCTTTTATTTATAGGGTATCGTAGTTTTGGATTTATTAGATCCGAGTGTAAAAAGCTTCCTTTTATATATAAGGAATAAGTATAAGTTTATAAAGAAGAGTAAAAGAAAAGTTATTATTTTGTAAGTTACTTATTTTGTACTCATACATTGGGGCTTGGGTTAACTCGTATTGGTACGTTTCAGTCTTATCAGGAACTTTATATTATGCGCAGGTTCTTTAAACGTTTATCAAAGGATTTTATATTTGAACGAGGATATTCCGCCTGAAAATATAAGCTAATTTGGGCCAACTTTGGGCCAAAATAGTGTTTGTGCTAAAAATCCTTCGCTTGTTTCTATTTTCCAGAAACGAGTTTTTCATATCTTGGTGGGAAAAATCTGGTTTTTGTTTGAGTTAAAAACTTGGTCCAATATTTTGTAAAAAAAAGATTTTCCACTTATTAATACAAGTTAAAGCCAATTGCGTCACATTATTCTATTTAAAACAAAACCAATTTTTTGGAAATTCAGTCATTAAGTTAATTAACTCATCTTTTGTGAAAATACTTCTATTATATAAGAACGGGATTGCCATTCAAACTTAGAAAATTAATGGTGATCCATTTTTCTTTGAAAGCAGTTTTGAAAAGATCTCGGTTTTATACCTTAGTTGTAAAAGGCATTATGTTTGAGTCCGTGGTTTTCAAAAGTTGCGTACATGGACCTAAAGAAAACGAAACGGCATAAGAACCGTTGTCCTAAGATGTCTAATTCCAATCATAAGTATTTTCCACTATAATATGTGTTGAATACACATAATTACTGTTACACCCCGTATCTTCGAAGAGCACTTATCAAATTTGAAACATAAGTACGTTGAGTTAGGGCTAAGTAAATCCACTTTGGAATATAAGGAGCAAGCATAATTAAGTATATTTAATAAGTGAAGGATGTATATAAGATATACCGGAAGGCTTTATAAGGAAATGAGTGCAAGAAATGAAGTAGTACGACTTCGGAGAAAGGATGGGTAATGTTTTGTGTGAAAATTTTGGTCCAACTTGGGGGACGTATATCTCTTAGCATATGAAGTGTTTTAAGGTGAAAAAAAAATCCTAGAATGAAGTTCGTCGAGTCTAGTTTCCAACGCAACAAACCGCTCGTCTATAGGACATCGGAGTAGAGAATTATGGACGTTACAAGTTCAGCTGACACAGCACAAACGCGTGCTACAGTACTGCTACAGCAACCAACTTGCTACAGTGCTGCTACAGTGAACCTAACCCGAATTTGACCTGAATAAAAAGGGTAGGAACCCCTTTTTTTCACCAGATTTTGCTGGAAATTTCCAGAAATTGAAGAGAGAGAGAGAGAGAGAGAGGGAAACAAAAAGTGAGCAATTTTCAAGTATCGAAGTAGTGGTTTAGGTCCGGATAACGCATGGTTGTGATTCTAGTATTGTTTTGTGGTGGATTTTAGCGTCGATATTGAGGATATTTCTGGCTTAACAAGAAAAAAGGTATGAATCTTTCTCTTTTGGTATTATTTAAGGCTTATTTACGGAGATAAATTCGCTAAATAATTGTATAATGGGTTGATTAGTTATGGAAGTTGGAAAACAGCGTGTGGGCTGTTCTATGGAATACTTTAGTGTTGGAAATGATGTTATGGATGATGGTATTGTTATTGTTGTTGTTGGTTGTTGAATTGAGAATTCGGGCTAGGCATATAAATAGGGAAAATGTTGCCCGATTTTCGGCAGAATATAGAATAGTTTGATTTGAAACTTGGAACAAGTGTGCGATAAAGAGGCTAACGTTAGTGTAAATCCTCTTAAATGTAGACTTGCGAGCTCGGACGAATAAGCGTAGCTAATAGGAGGTCGAACAGGTATGTTAAGGCTCGTCCCTTTCTTTCAGAGGCATGATTCCTATGTTATGACTTCATAAATGTTTCCATATCTTCTTTATTTTCAAAAGTTAGATGTTTATGACTCCAAGGCATAATTCGTTTCCTAATAATTCATAAATGTTTTCCAAAATGCTCGTATTTTCCAAACCAAAGGTTGTGATTATGTGAGCTCTTATGATAACAACGATGGATATGTTTTTCAATGACAACGATGATGTCAAAAATGAGAATTTTATTATGATTACTACGATGAAAACGATTTTATGTTTAAAGGTTCCAAGTTTATGATTTCAATGACGATATGAGAATATTGAGCTATCTTTTGACCTTTCTTAATTTTATTCATTATTGTTGGTCTCACCTTATAATAATTGTTCCTTCAAGGTGAGACAAAGCGATGATGATTATTCCATAATATAATCGGACGTAACCGACCTTACGTCACTCCGATAGAGTTATAGCTTTTCTTGGGCTCTCTTGCATGCTGTTTATATGATATATGAACATGATATGTATATGTATATGTATATGGGGAATATGGGAAAAATGGGAAAAATGGCGAGGCGCTATAGATGCATGGCTACCTGATCAGTTGGTATAACATGACATGATATCATCCCGGACGCGGGATGCCCGGACGTGGGACATATGTGGTTAAATGGATCGGAGCCGACGCCTCGGCAACATGATATGTTCTATTTTATGTATACATGAACAATAAATGTTTTTCAAAGAAAGCTAAGCATGCATGGCATCCGCCCTAAGAGACACTCATATGTACAGGTTACTCTTTTATCTTACGATACGCTTTATATTTCCATTCTGTTATTATTCATACTTTACATCCCTTACTATGTTATTATTCATACGTTACATACTCGGTACATTACTCGTACTAACGTCCCTTCCTGTGGACGCTGCGTTCATGCCCGCAGGATCAGGTAGCCAATCGGACGATCCATCGCAGTAGGACCTCCCCTTAGCAGCAGTCAGTACGCTCCATTGATCCGGAGCTACAACCCTTTTGGTATGCTATTCGGTTACGTACATATATGGTAACGGCAGGGCCTTGTCCTGTCATTTCTACAGTTTGTACTCCATAGAGGTCTGTAGACAGTGATATGTAGTAGTGATGTTATGCAGCCCCGTCAGCAGTTATTTTGTTGTACAGTACATATGTGTGACGGCCAAATCGGCTCACGCTGTTATTCTCAGTGTTTATGTTTAGATGTATGCGTTGGCCGTGAGTTCCCGGTACGGTGTCTTTTATGTTTATTGTTCGGGAGATAGTATAGCACAGTTACAGATTGTACATGGGCCCAGGATAGTCAGTGAGAAGTGAATGCAGACATAGGAGTGTTTGACCAGCAATGGTCGGCCACTTGTTGCGGCCCATCAGTTTGGGTCGTGACAAAAGTGATATCAGAGCAGTTCGTCCTAAGGATTGTCTACAAACCGTGTCCGGTAGAGTCCTTTTTATGGGTGTTAAGCCGACCACACTTATAAACGGGAGGCTGCAGGGCATTTAGGAATCATTAACTTTTCCTTCCGTCTTAGATCGTGCGATAGAGCCAGAGTCTAGGAAAGATCGCTTCTGATCCTTTTTCTTGTAGGTAAGTGCAGACTGACGAAAGATGAAGAGATCAACCTCGGACAGTGGGGGTGATAAAAAGGCTCCCCGAACAGATCCAGGACCGAGCAGGAGGAGCCTCAGTTATTCTATTGAGACCGATCCTTCGGAGGACCCAAAGACGATTCCTCCAGAGTTTTTAACTCCCAGGGAGGAGGCCCCCCAGAGGACAGTTATGACACGGATCCGTCCGAGTATTCGTCTGGGACACCGGAGGAGGATATTCCCGAGGCCGTACCAGCTGCTCCTATTGCAGAACACTATGTCAGACCAGCCTCCCCGGTGAGTGTTACGGATTACTCTATCCCTTTATCCTGGCCGTCGGTAAACCAGGAGTTGCCCAGTTAGTTATATCCCTCGGACTCGGATGAGAGAGATGATGAAGGCCAGACGAGCGGATGCTGGGTAGACGATCACGAGGAGTACACTTCACCTTATAGTCCACCAGATCAGACTAGAGACCGATCCGCTACAGGTATATGAGTCCTTATTGGAATTTTCTATGTATGTGCATTTGCTGTAGATTATTATTTAATAGTGGCGAGCGGAAACCCAAAGAGGCTGATAACCGAGTATCTATAAGTAACGGCGACCAAGGTGTGTTCGCTACCATTGGGAATCTGGAAATCTAGGATGGAAAGTAGTCATACATACAAATGAAAGGTGAATATTGAGAATTAAAAAGGCCAAAATAGTAATTATGTTGTCGGAAGAGTAAGAGACCCTTTCTAATTCGGAGGGAGATACGTTACGAGAACGTTTTGTAATCTGTTAAGACTTCAACTTGCTCTAGATTATGTGGTGAAGGTCATGCGGTGAGGTGGATGCGATCATACCAACAGTAACGCACTGGATTTCATCAGAGCTTCAAGGTTAAGCGTGCTGGGGTGAGATAAATGTTAGGATGGGTGACCCCCTGGGAAGTGTAATAAAAGTCCTATAAATTTAGACATAAGACATGAATGAGAAGTTAGAGTAGCCTAAGGGAAATTAGAGTGTGCGGAGGGGTTGGACACCTTAAGAGGTCGCGTAGGCCGAGGCAGACTAGACCGGTGAGGAGAAAGAAGGTGCATCATAGCTCTAGAATTAGGGTGAGTTTGAATAGCATTTGGAAATATTTTGTAAGCGAGATGGTAGTAATTATATATATACGTATGCATATGATATCCCATATGTTGCTATATCAGCGGGTACGTGTATCCCGGCAACCAACGTTGCGGTATATGGAAGGCATTAATCGAACAGGGTAACGAAGTTCAAGTGACAAAAAAAATGGTACAAATGTTACAAGGTAAGCTGATGCTATTTTCACTACAGGTTAGGCTTGGAGAGTTTTAATGTAATGACATCTGGAAAGGAAAGAAAGTGAGTAGATGGAAGGTAAGGAGATCAAATGTCAGAAAAAGTGAAAAGTAGAAACATGAGTGAGTGAAGCCTCCAAGAGGGATGACGGGCAAGCACGGGACTATTTGGGTAAATATTTGAAGGTAGGCATGCGAATTGGATAAAGTGTGGCAGTATGGAACAAAAGAGGAATGTGTGTGGTCAGAGAATAGGCTTCGATAAATAGGGCTAAAAGGATAGTGACCACGATGAGGAATGGGAAGTAAGCGAAAGAATGGTTACGCCTTGCGACGATGTTAAGAGATTTCCAGCCCTTGAAAGGTATATTAAGGGATAAGTGTGTGGTCAAATTAACACGGTTGCCTCGGACATGGAGAAGCTTTCCAAAAAGATGACTTAAGAATAGAACGGATTTGCACGTTTAAAGGAATATTTCACGAACTTCAGAGCTGATACTACAAATAACAAGAGAAGAAAGGTGCTCGAGGAGGAAGAAACCCAAGGAAGGTTAAGGATAAAAGTAGGAAAGGTATACTAATGGGTTGGTCGAAGGAAGAGAAAAGCATTTAGGAGTAAAGTAACTGGAAATCTTTAACCATGGGAGTAAGAAGGATACTTTAACGAGTTAGTGGTAGGAAACCGATTACTCATCGAGGAAAGAACAAGGATGATGAGTCGACACAATTTAGAAAATTAATGACATGGAATAAGAATTCATGTGAAGACCGAGAGATGCGATCATAGAGTAAATAGAATGAAATGTAAGGAGCGTGCATGGAAGACCACCTGGCCGTAGCATCAGAAAGATAGACAAAGGTTCGATGAACGAGGATAGAGATAAATGCTCGATGAATGAGGATGGAGAGAGAGTACATTGTAAGGATTCTGTGCTAAGAGTAAGAAGTAGCAGGACACTCAGGAAACTTGGATGTGCAGCTGCAACACAAGCGCGTAGTTAAGAAGAATTATGAGTGAATGAGCTAAACGAGTGAAAAGACTAGTAATAGATGGAAGGGTATGGAATATTGACAAAATGGTATGGCATAGACATAAATGGAAGGAGAACTCAAGGTAAGAAGTTTTAGATATGTTATAAGCAAAGTCGGGAATAGAAAAACAAGGAGTAAGGTATAATCGAAGACTTCATAAAGGACGTGGTGAATCTCGATGTCCCCATTAACTTGCAGGTCCGGAAAACCGTTAGTCATAAAAAGACAGAGGTGTGAAAAGACGGAAAAGAAGGCATCGGAATTGGATCTAACCCTGATAAGTATTCTGATTGGATAAAAGACTGTAACTAGCAAGAAGATCGACAAGTCAGACCATACGATGACGGAACCCCGGCCCTAAGAAGATCGTGAAGGGCGGCAGATAATTATCGAAGACGACGGTTACTCGAAGGCTATGGGCGTATAAGGACCTCCTTAATAAGGGGGGAAGAACATAATAGACTTGAAAGGAACTATGACGTTTCAAGCACTAGAAAAGGAGATTTATTAGCTCGGGGCTCGAGTTCGAGGCGTATTGGCATATCGGGAAGGTAACGGAAAGAAGTAGAAACGAATTGACAATAAGTGTACCATGAGGCAGACATAGGGAGAAAGTATGGAAGATAACTCAAGAGAGCACTTTACGCCAAGATGAACTACAATATTTTTAGACAATGATTTGAATCCCTCGTATCGAGCAAAAATTGCACTGTACCTAAGTATGCAGTGACATGCCCTAAAAGGTAATGAAAAGAGCAATAAAGGTCTCTAAGCTAAATTTACAAAGGGTGTTAGAGAGGATGACGAACCCAAATGACACTTGGGATGACAATGACAATTGTAATAAAAGGAACAACGATTAGTAGTTTGGAAATTTTTGAAGGAAAGAAAGAACGCTGCTCCTATGAATGGAAATAAAGGGTTCGCCGGATATTAGAAAATAGTTCGTGGGCCACTAATTATACTAAACATAAGAGAGTATGCTGTGGAATTATATGAACCGTCAACGTGAAGCTATGGCCAACTACAATTGTAAGAAGGCCACACCGGAAAGCCAACAAGGAATAACGACTGACGAAACGATCGCCGATACAAGAAAATCGAAGATAAGTATACTTGCGTTGCAAGAGAGTCATAATAGAAGAATTGTCGTAGTTCTATGCTTCTGGGATTGTATTGATAGATGTGAGGGAAGGAAGTAAAGAAAAAGTTGTAGCAGGAGCTCGAAGATGTTGCGAGCTATGAAATTAGTTGAACTTGGATTATAAGTTTGCCATAAGTGTAACTGGACTGCAAAGGATAATAAATGGCGAAGAAACATGACGTATATACGCATTTCGGGTAATGATATAACTGGCCTTAGAAAGGAACATAACCATTAGGTTCACTAGCGACACAGTTCTGCTGGGTAAACATCTGGAATGTAAGGGTAAAAGAGATGGCGACAAGGAGGTAAGGATTAGAGAGCCTGACTAATGGACTACAAAAAACTCGGTACATTGTATATCTAAGATCAACGAGTACAAAAAGGATAGCCCGAGATGGCACCAAAGGAGTAAACGCAAAGAGGGCACAATAGAGAGAGAATGGTAGCTGCCCATTAACAAGGAAATAAGGAGCGAGAAAAAACAAGACTTACAGGATGATGAATAGTTATGGCACGGCAAGTCAAGACTACCATAATGGAGAAAGAACAAGAGCGAGATGCTAGTTAATTTCCGATCATGTACATGAGGACAAAGAAGTGAAAGAAGATGACTGAAGGCAATAAAAGAGTTAAGAAAGAATGAGAAGAGACTGATCCAAGTTATAGTTTAAGCAAATGGTAATCGGACCCTAAAGGAAAAATAATTGTTCTAACGAATCAAAGATGGTGTCGTGGGTTAGCAATACTGCAACATTCGAGGTCGAATGTTTTTAAGGGGGGAAGGATGTTACACCCTGTATCTTCGAAGAGCACTTATCAAATTTGAAACATAAGTACGTTGGGTTAGGGTTAAGTAAAACCACTTTGGAATATAAGGAGCAAGCATTATTAAGTATATTTAACAAGTGAAGGATGTATATAAGATATACCGGAAGGTTTTATAAGGAAATGAGTGGAAGAAATGAAGTAGTACGACTTCAGAGAAAGGATGGGTAATGTTTTGTGTGAAAATTTTGGTCCAACTTAGGGGACGCATATCTCTTAGCATATGAAGTGTTTTAAGGTAAAACAAAAGCCTAAAATGAAGTTCTTCGAGTCTAGTTTTCAAAGAAACAAACCACTCGTCGATAGGACATTGGAGTAGAGAATTATGGACGTTACAAGTTTAGCCGAGAGAGCAGAAACGCGTGCTACAGTACTGCTACAGTACCGGCCTGCTACAATGTTGCTACAGTAAAATGCTACAAGTGAACCCAACCCGAATTTGACTCTTATAGAAAGGGTAGGAACCCCTTTTTTTCACCAGATTTTGCTGGAAATTTCCAAAAATTGAAGAGAGAGAGAGAGAGAGAGAGAGGGAAACAAAAAGTGAGCAATTTTCAAGTATCGAAGTAGTGGTTTAGGTCCGGATAACGCATGGTTGTGATTCTAGTATTGTTTTGTGGTGGATTTTAGCGTCGATATTGAGGATATTTCTAGCTTAACAAGAAAAAAGGTATGAATCTTTCTCTTTTGGTATTATTTAAGGCTTATTTGCGGAGATAAATTCGCTAAATAATTGTATAATGGGTTGATTAGTTATGGAAGTTGGAAAACAGCGTGTGGGCTATTCTATGGAATACTTTGGTGTTGGAAATGATGTTATGGATGTTGGTATTTTTATTGTTGTTGTTGGTTGTTGAATTGAGAATTCGGGCTAGGCATATAAACAGGGAAAATGCTGCCCGATTTTCGGCAGAATATAGAATAGTTTGATTTGAAACTTGGAACAAGTGTGCGATAAAGAGGCTAACGTTAGTGTAAATCCTCTTAAATGTAGACTTGCGAGCTCGGACGAATAAGCGTAGCTAATAGGAGGTCGAACAGGTATGTTAAGGCTCGTCCCTTTCTTTCAGAGGCATGATTCCTATGTTATGACTTCATAAATGTTTCCATGTCTTCTTTATTTTCAAAAGTTAGATGTTTATGACTCCAAGGCATAATTCGTTTCCTAATAATTCATAAATGTTTTCCAAAATGCTCGTATTTTCCAAACCAAAGGTTGTGATTATGTGAGCTCTTATGATAACAACGATGGATATGTTTTTCAATGACAACGATGATGTCAAAAATGAGAATATTATTATGATGACTATGATGAGAACGATTTTATGTTTAAAGGTTCCAAGTTTATGATTTCAATGACGATATGAGAATATTGAGCTATCTTTTGACCTTTCTTAATTTTATTCATTGTTGTTGGTCTCACCTTCTAATAATTGTTCCTTCAAAGTGAGACAAAGCGATGATGATTATTCCATAATATAATCGGAGGTAACCGACCTTACGTCACTCCGATAGAGTTATAGATTTTCTTGGGCTCTCCTGCATGCTGTTTATATGATATATGAACATGATATGTATATGGGGAATATGGGAAAAAGGGTGAGACGCTATAGACGCATGGCCACCTGATCAGTTGGTATAATATGACATGATATCATCCCGGACGCGGGATGCCCGGACGCGGGACATATGTGGTTAAATGGATCGGAGCCGACGCCTCGGCAACATGATATGTTCTATTTTATGTATACATGAACAAGAAATGTTTTTCAAAGAAAGCTAAGCATGCATGGCATCCGCCCTAAGAGGCACTCATATGTACTGGTTACTCTTTTATCTTACGATACGCTTTATATTTCCATTCTTTTATTATTCATACTTTACATCCCTTACTATGTTATTATTCATACCTTACATACTCGGTACATTACTCGTACTGACGTCCCTTCCTGTGGACGCTGTGTTCATACCCGCAGGATCAGTTAGCCAGTCGGACGATCCATCGCAATAGGACCTCCCCTCAGCAGCAGTCAGTACGCTCCATTGATCCGAAGTTACAGCCCTTTTGGTATGCTATTCGGTTACGTACATATATGGGTACGGCAGGGCCTTGTCCTGTCATTTCTACAGTTTGTACTCCATAGAGGTCTGTAGACAGTGATATGTAGTCGTGATGTTATGCAGCCCCGTTAGCACTTATTTTGTTGTACAGTACATATGTGTGGCGGCCAAATCGGCTCACACTGTTATTCTCAGTGTTTATGTTTATATGTATGCATTGGCCGTGAGTTCCCGGTACGGTGTCTGTTATGTTTATTATTCGGGAGATAGTATAGTACAGTTACAGATTGTACATGGGCCCAGGACAGTCAGTGAGAAGTGAATGCAGACATAGGAGTGTTTGACCAGCAATGGTCCGGCACTTATCGCGGCCCATCAGTTTGGGTCGTGACAATTACGTACACATACGATCATACATATATGGAAATAAATTTAAACTAGGGGCGTACCAAGCCCCTATTGGCCATTTTCACCCATGGTTGGGCCTTCTGCGACTATGTCCAGGTTATACAAGTAAGCCTTGGTTATCAAGTTAAGACATGGTGCACTGGGAACAAGTATTTCATAGACATACAACAGATGGGAACAGACTAGTTTTCCCTAACAACTTCAAACTAAACCCGAGATTATGGAGAGAATCCTTTGTTTTGATCACATCACAGTTTGAAGGAAAAATCACAGACCTTATGTTTATCAAGATGAAACCATACAAGGAAACAATCAACAGATTTCTAGACTACCATTTTAGCCTTATTAGCACTTTCTTTAAAGGAAACTCACCTCTTAATGTCAAGGAAAACACCATAGTGTCCAGGAACAGACCTCATAAGGACAAGTTTAGGCAACATTTGCAACAAAAATACCAGAGATCTTATCATCCTTTTTTTTTTTTAATCTTTTATCTTACCTATCATTGTAACTAGGTGGCAAGTTCTTAAAGAAAAGGTTTTCCTGCACATAGACTTGGCCCATGGACCACACACACATGCATACATTCCTAGCCAAGACCATCAACACTAAAATCCTTTCTATGTCTCTTTTATCAGAAGCCCTAGTCCATCTGCTAGGTGAGAACAAGCACATAATGATTACTCCCTTTATCCAACCTGTTAGACTAGGTGATTTGCCTCCCCTACCTTTTATTTAAACATAGGCCACTTAAAGTTACCTTGAACCTAGCTTGATATACCAAGCATTAGAAGAGCCTTTTAGACTTAATCACATCATAGCCACTCAACCCACATGTCCTACTCAAGAGCAGTCTAATAGATTTTCACATTTTTTTTACCATAAACAGAAACAACCAAAGAAAAGGCACAACTAAGTAAGACATCTTGTTCAAGCTAAAACTCTTCCCCCCAGAATCCCCCTTCCCCCCCCCCCCCCTCTGTCTTTTAAAACCTCTATTTCAATATACCTTATTACAGCCCCAAAGTGCTAAGTTTTATCAAATAGACAGGGTTTTGGTGAGACAACAAGAATCAGGCCAAACAAATTGCCAAGTACAATAAGTAGGAATCCATAAAGAGCACACAAACATTTACCAGTTTTGGAATCAAAACACCATTAGAGAACAAACATGGTCTGACCAGGTCCAACACATGACAACTTCAAGCTTTCAAGCAGAAAAAATTATTTGAGGGAAGACAATGTGATACCTAGACTGAGTCTAATTCTACTTAGACTTTTCAGCCTCTCCAACAAGTATATGACCAGGTACGTCATCAGCAAATAGGCTGAGGCTCAACATGATGAGTCTTTACCATTTTTGACACATAACCACATTAAACAAGTAGTAATCATGTTAGGTTCACACATAGGTAAGCTTAACTTTCTAATGACACTGGTGATCAAGCAGGACAGACCACTGGTTCACGTCATCAAACTCCTAACTAACATATAATCACACAGGTCAAACAATAATTAGACTTGACTCACCCTAGCAAGCTTCTAACATGACAGGACCTCACTCTTCCCATGACACATGTGATCAAGCTAGACAAATTATGACCAACTAGGTTCAAGATATCAAACTCCCAACCGACATATTACTATATAAGACAAGCAATGACCAGATTGGGTAACCTACTTCAGACAAACCTCTTTGCCCTTCTCCTTTATCAATCCCCATCCCAGGACAAACTCTCACTATGAAATAACAGGACCCAAGGCAAATCAGGTTACTCAATGAGGTTGTGACTTAAAACTAGCCTCATGAACCTAATTTTATTATATGAGATACACAAGACTAGACCATTCATAACTTCAATAGACCTATCTTGACCTTAATTCACAACACAGAACCTGTACTAAGTAATACACTAGCATGAACCACAAACTAGACCCTTGCATTAAACACTTAAAAGTATTTAGACAGTCATGATAAGATAAAAAAAATCCAGAAGGAAATCCATATTAGACAAACTCTCTCCCACTCAGACTATGGTCCTAAAACTACCTTCAAAGGTCTCTAATCACAACTGAACAACCAAGGGCACAAGTAGGGAGGCTAAATGAAAATATAAGTGAGGCTGGTTCATTAGCTTAATATTCTAGCCTATGTTAGGTTCTAGGAAAAAGGAACAAACTAGTTGTGCAAAGCATGAAGAAAGATCCAGACTAAGAAGTTAAGTCAAAACAATCTAATCAGATTGAGTAAAAATGCAGACAAGATCAAAGGGGAATCTCAACAAGTACATCAGGTTTGAGCTTTGTTTTTAAACCATATGTAATTACATGGACTGGGCACAATATGTACACCAAGACTAAGAAGAGAAGGAATGAACCAAACATATTGATTTGGACATCTTATCCTAGACCATACACACACCTTAACTAGATATAGTGCAAGCAGAACCAAGATATATAAAGGATGACCAGCTAATACACTAACTCATACCCCGTCATAGACCACAATATTATGCTATCTAAACATCATACCAAACAGGAACTGTGCATACAGAATCATAACTACTTAACCTTCATGACAAACTCTCACATATTCCTATCAACTAAGCACAATATAAGCAAGATTCAAGTAAGGAAAACAATGAAACCAAAATTCCACCTTGAATAGAATCTTCATTAACTAAACTACTAAGCTAAACACAACATAATAATAAAAAAAATAAAAAAATCTAAAGCACTACCCTAACTAGAATTTTATGAACTAAACACGACATAAAATAAGTAAAGGCATTAAACTATAAGGTATTTACCTTTTATGGGTGCAACCGGGGCACAAGTGATGGATTAAGAAGCCTTTATGCTCCAACTCCCAACTCAGGCCACCACAGACATCAACAACAATAAAAAAAACACGAATTTTAGAACTGGAAACTTAAAGATATTTAAGCTTAAAAAGAAATTTTTAACTTTGGAACTCTCAAGACTAAAAATGGAAAATTTTCAGTCTATATATGGTTCCCCCTACCCCCCACCCCCCCACCCCCCCACCCCTCTTTTTTTACTCGAATTAATGGGGGTTTCTAATTATAGAAACCCCAGAATGGCTTTGAAAACTACCACTACCGATGTGGGACTTGCAAATTTATGCAAGTCCTACTCACAAACTCAAACCTACGGCCCAGATCTGTGGTACAACAATGAAATCAACAGCTTACAAGCTTCCGTACCAACATTAATGGCAGAAAAATAAAAGGAAGGGGAGTTGTACCTTTAAGGTTTCGTTTGGCCCGATTTTGTGGAGAGAATGACGAAACATTGAATGCTTTGCTTTCTCTCTTCACGCCACCAGTTGTTTGAGATGGGACAGGACCGTAAAAGGGGCGGGGGGTAGGTGGTGAATAGGAGGCGGCGCTAGGTTTTTGCTCCCTAATCACCTCCCTTCTCTTTTCTTTACAAACAGACCCCTAGGCATGGAAGCGTCATTCTCCTTAGCTTTTTTCGTTGAGGTAAGGGGTCTTTCTTTTTGTGGACGGAGGGGAGAGTATAATACTCCCCCCATTTAACTCGTTATTGTATCGGGTCTCAGTCCTTTGGGCTGGGCCTGGTCCTTTATTTTTTTGAAAAAAAGAGCTGGGCCTATTCCCTTTATACATACATACATACATATATATATATATATATATATATATACATATATTGTATATGCACTTAGGCATGGAATCGTCATTCTCCTTAGCTTTTTTCGTTGAGGTAAGGGGTCTTTCTTTTTGTGGACAGAGGGGAGAGTATAATACTCCCCCCATTTAACTCGTTATTGTATCAGGTCTCAGTCCTTTGGACTGGGCCTGGTCCTTTATTTTTTTGAAAAAAGGAGCTGGGCCTATTCCCTTTATACATACATATATATATATATATATATATGCATAAAATGTCGGGGGGGGGGGGGGGGAATAAACTAGTAAATAAATAAGTAAAGAAAAACTAATTATTGGTCCATTGGAACTTAAAATAATTTAAACATGACTCATAAGTAAAAAATATAAATCATTTTGCAGAGACTGGTTTGAATTAATTAACCAGATAAAATAGAAATTAATCAACTACGCAAACGCACACAGAATCAAGATTTAAAGGGTAAAAATGGTCAATTATTTCAATTACTCAAAATACCTTGGACGGTAATATGGAATAAAATCACCTATTAATCTAATTTTTCCTTGATTTAATTAATGGGACAAATGATTATAAAAAAAAGGTTCTCTTGCCCCTTTGATTAATTTCAACAATAAAAGAAAATTCTTCGAATATAATTCATTTCTACAAAAAATTAAAATTACCCTGGAGACTTCTTTATCAATTTGAAAAGGTGAGATATTATCCCAAATGATTTCATAAAAATTTACCTAGACCTTTTAGGGTCCGCCATTGATTTTATTTACTATCCAAGGACTCTGAGCACTTAAAATAAATTACGGGAGGTCAAAAAATTAGGTGTCAACAACTGCCCCTTCGGTGTTCGGGGATGGCGGGACCATCCCTAAGCAACGAAATTTGACTAAGCTTAATTTTTTACTGACCCGACTCATCTTGCCTTCATATTTTAAGCAATTCAAACAAGTGTGGCCGGACCCTAGATTCTGGATTTTCTACATATCTCGGGATGTGCGAGAATTCAGGCCACCTGTAATTCGACTCGATCAAAGAATTTGCGTGATTGAGAAGGAAAAAATCCTGGGACTCCCGATTTTGTGATCGGGGTTTCCTTGGATAGTGGTTAGAGTGCGGACAACTCTTGGTTTTGAGTTTTCCTATATATCCCTGGCCTCTGGGAATCAGGCCGCAATTAGTTCAACTTGTTGGAGAGAGCACCCTGCTTTTTTCGGATTACCTTCGAATTTTACCGGTGTGTACCCGACCGATCGCGATTTTTTTCTTTAGTAAAAGGGACAGATGGTGACTGAGTCTGAGATTGGGCGGATTTCGAGTCCTGGCCGGAGAGCTTGACTCTCTTGGGCACCCTAGCTTGGCCGGTTGTATAAGAAAGATTCCACGTTTGCTCTGCAATTTATCCGGATCCAGTTCAGCAGGTTGGCTCTCTCTTTGAGATTGTGCACCTGCTTCTGAAATTCAACAATATTGCAGATATCTTCATGATTCTCGTATGAATGGCCCTCCCTGCAGAAGAAAAGTAAATATGCAATGACAGTATGTAAAAATGAATGGCTTCAGTGTGAATGAATGAATGAATGGCCCTCTCGGCAGTGAATGAATGAATGAATGACCCTCTTAGCAGTATGAATGAATGAATGGCCCTCTTAGCAGTATGAATGAATGTATGGCCCTATCGGCAGTATAAATAAATGAATGAATTACCCTCTCGGCATGGCCCTCTCGACAGCAGAAAATAAATGTGCAATGGTCCTCTCGGCAGCAAAAAATAAACGTGCAATGGCCCTCTCGACAATAGGAAAGTAAAAAATGGAAAGGAATTTAAAGAATGGCAGAATTGAAAGGAGTTAAAAGATACAGATATGGCCTTTGCGGCTGGATGATCTTTCTTTCGTCCATAGTGTGGGTTGTGGCCCTCGTGGTCGGATATGTCCCTTTGCTTTTGTCATGACCTTTTTTGTTGAATATGTCTTTTCGCTCATTCATTGCGACCCTTTTGGCCTGATATGTCTTTGCCGTTCACTTTTGTATGACCCTTGCAGTCAGATTTGTCTTTTCGCTCATTCATTGCGACCCTTTTGGCCTGATATGCCTTTGCCATTAACTTTTGTATGACCCTTGTGGTTAGATATGTCTTTTCGCTCATTCATTGTGACCCTTTTTGTCTTGATATGTCTTTGCCGTTCACTTTTGTATAACCCTTGTGGTCAGATATGTCACTTTCATTTGTCCACCTCATGACCTTTTTGGTCAGCTACTTCCTTCAAATCCAGTGTGCCTTTCCTTTATTAGCTGAGCCTCTTAGTCAGGCTTGTCTCTCATTCTTTCCTCATGCGATCCATCTCTTGGTCGGATGTATTTTCTTTCATCCATTCATCTTGTAGCGTATATGATAGTCCAACGAGTTATTCTTGCCGGATTTGGCCTCCGCAGCTCCGTCGTTTTCCTGTTAAGACCTGCATCCACAAAAAAATTGTGAAGTTCCTAAAAGGTCGATTAGCATTATTGTCCTCCCGTCTGATGGCTCCTCTGGACGTCTTTCTGTAAACTGTTGGCCTCGATATTCCTAGAAATGGTTTCAGAGTGTATTTACACTAACGGGCGAAAGTTAGTGAAGCGCATTGTTCTAAATGGTTTCAGTGTACGATATTATTTTGCTATCTTCCTGTTGATTGTTCCTGATAAGAATTTTTGAGATCCTCTCCAAAAATTTCCCAGTGTGGGGTTGACACTGGTCGATCCTTATGTCAGCCCTCGTAGCTTAATTTCACCGCTTCAATTTTGCCTCATTGTCTCTGGGGTTTTCTTAATGGTTTCTGGGTTTTCTTTTATGACGACTAAGCTCGAAAGCGCATATGTATCCTGTCGCAGCAAGAATTCAGGTCAAACATAGTTCGGGATAAAGTAATCGAGTTTTGATTTTCTAATAAAGTGACCGGGTCCGATATGGACTGCCTATGTATCCCACCGTAGGGAAGTCAGGTAATTGCGTAGTTCATTACATAGATGATTTGTTTTTCTCCTATTCTAGTACAAATACAAGCATAAGGTACAATTACAAGGAAATAACAATGCGATTACAAGCAAATGGAATCCTAAATGTAGTATCTCTTGAGTGCATCTGCGTTGATGTCCTTGGGTCACTATTATCCGTCCATCTCGACTTGGACTACGGCTCCTCCTGAGAGTACTTTCCTGACCATGTATGGCCCTTGCCAGTTTGGCGCGAATTTCCCCTTATATTCCTCTTGGTGAGGGAAGACTCCCTTGTGCATGAGTTGTCCGATCTGGAAGAGTCGGGTTCTACCCGCTTGTTGAAGGCTCGAGACATTCTTTGCCTGTATAGCTGTCCGTGGCATACTGCCACCATTCTCTTCTTTTCTATCATAGTCAGTTGTTCATAATGATTTTTAACCCATTCTGCATCTTGCAGCTCTGCCTCCTGGATGATTCGGAGCGAGGGGATCTCCATTTTTGCGGGTATGACCGCTTACATACCGTAGATAAGGAGGTATGGAGTCGCTCTGGTGGAAGTGCGGGTCGTCGTTCGGTACTCCAACAAGGCATAAGGCAGTTGTTCGTGCCAATCTCAGTAGTTGTCGATCATCTTTCTCAAGATTCTCTTAATGTTCTTGTTGGCGGCCTCTGCGGCGCCATTCATTTGTGGTCGATAGGCAGTAGAATTCCGGTGGGTTATCTTGAACTGTTCGCAAGTATCCCTCATCAAATGACTGTTTAAATAGGCACCATTGTCCGTTATGACGTATTCTAGTACACCAAAGCGGCATATCAAGTTGTTTTTTGACAAAGTCAGCTACGACCTTCTTGGTCACTGAATTGTGGGAAGTGGCGACTAACATAAAATGGTGTCCATTGGAGGTTAGGAGCTCAATGGGTCCTATGACGTCCATCCCCCATTCTACGATGGGCCACGGCGAGCTCATCGCATGTAACTCTACAGGAATAACCTTGATTAGATCCCTGTGTATCTGGCATTAATGGTATCTCCGCACGAATTTGCACGAATCGTGTTCCATGTTCGTCAGTAGTATCCTGTCCTTAGGATTTGCTTTGTAAGGATGAATCCGTTCATGTGAGGACTGCATGCCCTTGCGTGTACCTCCCCCAGCAGTTTTGTGGCCTCTTCAGCGTCCACACATCTGAGTAAGCCAAGGTCGGGCGTCCTTTTGTACAATACTTCTTTGTTCAGGAAACAAATCGTTGGCCAGCCTTCTGACGGTCTTCTTCTGATTTGCTGAGCTTTCTGGATGGTATTCTTGCTTCTCCAAGTATATCTTGATGTCGGCGTACCACGGTTAACCGTCCGGCTCGGCCTTGACGTAGGCACGGTGAGCTTGTTCTTCCCTTATCGTGATCTCCAGAGGGTCGATGTAAGTACTCTTGGGATGCTAGATCATAGAGGCTATGGTGGCCAATGCGTCTGTAAACTCATTTTGGGCTCTCGGGGTATGCCTGAATTCGATATTCTTGAATCTCCCACATAGTGTCTGCACCAGATTCACATACGGGAGTATCTTGTCATTTTTGGTCGCCCAACTTCCTGTTACCTGATTTAAGAGCAAATTGGAATCCCCGATTACCAACAACTCTGGTATGTTCATGTCCAATGCCATCCTGAGGCCGATGACACATGCCTCGTACTCTGCCATGTTATTAGTACACCTAAAGTTGAGTTTCGCGGCCATCGGATAATGTTGTCCTGTCTCTGATATCAACACCGCCCCGATGCCTGACCCTTTGTAATTGACCGCCTCGTCAAAGAATATCCTCCACCCTGTGTATGGTTCCGTCAACTCTTCCTCCATAGATAGTACCTCCTCATCTGGAAAAAAAGTCCGTAAAGGTTCAAGCTCATTGTCGACAGGGCTTTCTGCCAGCAGGTCGGCCATGGCTTGTCCTTTGATCGCCTTTTGTGCTACGTATATGATGTCGAATTCACTTAACAGCATCTGCCATTTAGCCAACTTTCCCACGGGCATGGGTTTCCTGAAAATGTACCTCAATGGATCCACTCGAGATATGAGGAGAGTGGTGAACATTGATAGGTAGTGCCTCAGCTTCTGAGCGATCCAAGTCAAAGCGCAATAGGTCATTTCAACGAGCGTGTACCGCACCTCGCAGGATATAAACTTCTTGCTTAGATAGTAGATGTCATGTTCCTTTTTGCCTTCATAATCATACTGGGCCAGCATACAACCGAAAACATTTTCTGATACCGACATGTACAGTAAGAGAGGACTCCCTTGCATGGGTGCCACCAGAATGGGGAATTGGAGAGATACTTTTTGATTTTGTTAAATGCCTTTTGGCATTCCTCCATCCAGTTCATGGGAGTATCTTTCTTGAACAATTAAAGGATTGGCTCCATAATCACGGTGGACTAGGCTATGAACCACCCAATGTAGTTCAACCTTCCTAAGAAACTCATGACTTCTTTCTTGGTTTTGGGCGGCGGAAATTCTTAGATAGCTTTGATTTTGGTAGGATCCAATTCGATGCCCATGCGACTGACTATGAATCCCAACAACTTTCCGGCGGGCACTCCAAACTCACATTTAGCAGGGTTCAGCTTCAGATTGAATTTGCGAAGCCTATCGAAGAACTTGCGCAAGTGTGTGGTGTGCTCCAAGCTTTTCTTTAAATTTATGATGACATCGTCTAGGTAGACTTCGATTTCTCGATGCATCATATCATGGAACAGGGTAGTCATAGCCCTCATGTATGTGGCGCCGGCGTTATTGAGGTTGAACGGCATTACCCTATAATGATAGACCCCCAAGGGGTGATGAAGGCTGTCTTTTCAGCGTCTTCCTTGCTCATGAGTATTTGGCGGTACCCGGCGAAACAGTCAACAAACGACTGCAGCTCATGCTTGGCGTAGTTATCTATCAGGATATGCATGTTCGAGAGAGGGAAGTTATCCCTTGGACTGGCCCGGTTGAGATCTCGGTAGTCCATAGATTCGAATCTTTCCGTCCTTTTTGGGAACTGGCACTATGTTGGCTACCCAAGTGCGGTAGGACATTACTTTCACTATTCTTTTGATTTGTTTTTCAACTTCGTCCTTTATCCTGATACTCATGGCTGGTTTGAGTGTTCGCGTTCTTTGTTTGACTGGGGCAAAACCCTCCTTGATGGGCAATATGTAAGCCACTATCTCAGTGCTTAACCCTAGCATATCTGCATACGACCAAGTGAAGATGTCCATATATTCCTTTAGTAAAGCTATAAGCTCTTCCCTTTGTGAGGCTCCTAAGTGAGCACTGATTCGCGTCTCCCTGACATCTTCTCCATCACCGAGGTCGATTACCTCAGTTTCATCCATATTTGGCTTCTTCCTTTCTTCCAATTCTTTCAACTCTTCCATCAACCCTTCTGGCATCATTGTCGATTCATCGTACTCTTCGTACTCTTGCTGGTCACCTTCTTCGCTCGTTTCGTGATATGTCATGACAGTTTTGGTCATTTATTATGTTTATTACTGAAAAATCGAGGTGAATTAAAATTAGGCTCATTATCGGTTGTTATTACTTAATTATATATATAAAAATAGTTATTATTAACTAGTGAAAGTAGTGATTTGCGCCGATCGAGGCTTTTATTATTCAAGAGGGTAATTGATTATAACTGCGGTCTTGGTCCGGAACAACGTTGGCCATTTTCATTTTCAAACACCGCAAAATACTTTTTTAGAAAAAGGGGGGGGGGGGGGGTGTTCATTTGGGCCTCAGCCGATGTCACCGTTTTTAGCAAAAGGTTTTTCCAAGAAAAGTCCATCTCTCTACCGAGGAGCCAAGAAGGGGGTGGATGTCCAATTGTTCAGGTGTTCCTCTGGCCTCAAGCTGCATATGCTGGGCGTTCCCTGACTTTCTTCAATGACCGCATAGCATCCCCCTTCTTCGAACAGTAATTCGAGACTTTCACCAGCTTCCTCTTCATTCAGCCTGGCATCTTTCCGGGGAATGACTTGTACAAATCCGGGATTGGGCTAGTTAGATTCCTTGGTCTGGGCTCCTTCCTAATTCCCTCGTGAGCTCATCTTCGTTAGGGGCATACCTTAGACCGAAATGGTAGTTTTCTTTTTGGATTGACACAAGTTCTATTATCCCTTCGAGGTCCCTTCCTAGACCTTTTCCCGATTCAAAATCATTTCTCAGCAGGGTAGAGGCAATCATTCTGTAGACTGCCGGCATAGGCTTACCGACCTCTTCTTCTGCATGGGTGGCCCCTACGTATTCCACTATGTGAAATTTAGAGACATGAGGACTCCCTTCAATCACGGAAACGGTGTTAAGGTGGATTTTGAATATCCCTCTCAGTTGCCACTACAATTTCCTGTCCTTGCCACTCGAATTTTATGGCCTGGTGCAGACTCGATGGTACTGTACCGGCAGAGTGGATCCAGGGCCTTCCCAAGAGCATGTTGTAATTGGCAGTGATCGCTATGACTTGGAACTACACCATGAAAAGGGCAGGCTCGATCTAAATCTGTAGATCGACCTCTCCTAAATAATTACTTAAGGATCCGTAGAATCCCCTGACGTTCGTCACGCTCTGGCGAATCTTTCCTACATCGTAGCCAAGCTGTGTCAAGGTGGTCACGGGGCAGATGTTGAGGCCTGGCCCGTTGTCCACTAGTACCCTTCCTATAGCCTTGTCATGGCATTCCAGGTTGATATGGACAGTTTTGTTGTGGGATGTCCCTTCGGTGGGCAGTTCTTCCTTAGAAAAGAAGACTTAGGCTCCCCAATGATATGGGCCACTAGCCCGGCAAAATCCTCACTACTCATTCTTGCTGGTACGTGTGCATCATCTAATACCTTTATAATGGCATGCCTATGAGACGGTGAGCTGGCCAACAGGGACAACACCGAGATTTTTGCCGATGTTTTCTTCAAATGCTCAACGATGGAATAGTCTTTGGGCTGCATATGAAGACAAAAATCTTCGGCCTCTCCTTCGGTTATTGCCCTTTTCTGAGCATTCTCCTTCCTTGTGGTATTCTGGCTCGCTCTACAGGAGTATAGTACCTTCCTGAACGAGTCATACCTTGGGTCATTGATGCCTGCACAGTGATCGGCTTTTTGAGATCAGGCGCAATCTGCTGCGTTACCTGGGCTACCACAGGTGCTGCGATCAAAATCTTGAACATGGGTGTGGCCTTGGGAATCCTTGGACTGGGGATCAAGACTTTGAATTTGGGTTGTTCTTGGATGGTGAGGGAAGCAACTGTCTGTTCCAGAGGCTTGGCGATTCTGGTAGACAACATTCCATAAGCTTCCCAGTCTTCATCCATTTCTATAATATGGACCCCACCGTTTCCATGATTTGGTAGCAAATTCGTGTTTACGTTGGGGGCAGCAGTCTCCAAGACGATTTCCCTTTTGTCGATTAAATCCTAGATTTTGTGTTTCAGGTTTATGCAATCCTCCGTACTGTGCCCGACCCCTCCCGAGTGGTAGGCACAAGTTTGATTGGCCCTGTAGAATCGGTTTCCAGGCTGTGCTAGCTTTGGTAGGGCTTTCTGAATTAGCCATGTGGTCAGCAGCCTCTCCAACAGTCTAGCCCTTGGCTCTAGAAGTGTCATGAATTCCCTCACAGGTCTCTTCTCGAAAGCTGGATATGGCACATTATATGTAGAGGGTGGGGGCTGATTTTCATAGTTCTGGGTTTAATAGGGTTGCGGGGCATTATTTTGTGGCAGACGGTAGTTTTGGTGGCTGGTATGTTTGTTGCAGTGGCGGTTGGTAAGAAGGGGCGGATACACGGACACTGGGCGGAGCCATGTATGCTAGCACAGTGGCGGTAAATGTTGGTTGTCTGTAATACACGGATGCTGAGCTATACGGAGGGGTAGAGTAATTCAGATGGGGGGGGGGGGGGGGGGGGGGCTTGGTGGGAAAGCGAGGGTCCTTTTGGGTTTTGGTTTGAAATGTGGGATATGCTTGCCACGTCCTCTTTCTTTTTGCAGAAGATCCTCGCGGAGGCCTGTCTGGACGCTTTGTTGAAGATGCTGACTATCTTTCCAGATTTGTGGCCATCTTCTATGGCCTCTATCATTTTCACTAATTCGGAGAACGGACTTCCGGCCATGGACAATATCCTATCATAGAAATCTGGCTCCTGTGACCTGATGAATACGAAAACGAGTTCTCCTTCGCTCATTGGTGGCTGCACACGGGTAGCTTCAGCCCTCCACCTGCTGGCGAATTCTCTATAGTTTTTCGTTGATTTTTGCTTGACCTTCTCGAGGTAGTAGCGGTCTGGCACAGTCTCGATATTGAATCAAAATCTTTCCCTGAAGGATTCTGCCATGCCTTCCTAGAGGAGCCATTGGAGCATGTTCTGTGTGGTGAACCATTCTGCGGCCTCACTGGTTCGGCTACGCTTGAATAATCGCATGATTAAAGGTTCATTCCTTTTTACCCCGACTAACTGGTCGCAGTATGAATGGAGAAAGGCTTTGGGGTTCCATATCCCGTCGAACATTTTGAATTTAGGATTTTAAACCCTTCTGATAGGTCTAGATCTGGACGCATACATAAGTCGTGATATCTTAGGCATGTCGCCTTCCTCGTGGACCTGTTGGACTTTCCCAATAATTCTTCCATCTTTCTCTCCATATCTTTCTCTCACCTGTCTTATTCAGCCCTCTAAATCCTTTCCATCTCCTCGTAGTGATCCAATTTCTTGTGTCCCGGCACGTTGGGGGTGAAGAAAGACACCTGGGGGGGTGGTATGATTGAAAGGGATAGTGGTGTTTTGCCCAGCAGGCGAGGCTAGTACGCGTGTTTAGCTTGTTTGATTGAAGAACACTGGCTGAGGGGCTTAGTATGTGGGGACTAAGTGGGTGGTCCCTGGGACTTGAGCATTTTTAGTCGATGGTGGCGTATAGTAAGAGGGTCCAGCATGGTTTGAGTTGGCGATGTTTAGTGGCGGGGGCACGGTTCCTGGCGGGTAGACAGAAAAATGATCGGGCACTATGGAGCTTAACAAGGGAAGGGGGGATGGGCCCTTTTTCCTTCGGTGGTGCTCTTTTCTGCGTCGGTTGCCTCCCTTTTGGCTACCTTCTCCTGGAGAGTAGCGACGGTAGTTAAAAATGTTGACATCACATCCTCCTGGGATGAGGCCTCCTGCGAGTATTGGGTGTGCCCGTTGTGGAGAGCGAGCTCATTTCTTGTTTCTTCGGGAGTACCGGTCATTTTGTACATTCCTTTATTGGAGAAAGATGCCAACACGGCTTTGGATCTTGTGAAATATGCCATCTTTCAATATCACATTAATCCGTCCCTTTCTATATGACAAAAATAACTCAATGGTAAAGAAGGTTAGTTTCCGCACATCAATTATGAAGGCGAAACATTAAATATGGGTATTTAAAGCACAAGTAGCACATAAGATCGTATATTGAAGCTTGAGTACTCTTGATCCGACGTTCTAAAGTCTTGGATATTGTGGGCTTTTTATTCCGGGTGGATTTTGGTTTGGCGGTCTCACGGTTGACTTAACACGGCGAACCCTTGGGCTTGTCATTTGAGCGAATGGGGAGAATTCATGATTTGAAACAGTAAGGGACCGAGTCTTACGTAGACTGCCTACGTATCCTGCCGTGGAAAATCAGGCCCTACGTAGTTCGATTACAAAGAAGGATATACATTTCTTCCTAAATATCCTTTGACTAATCCTAGCTACAGACATCCCCAGACCAGGCCCGACTAGGGCTTTCAGCATATCTCTCCATTGAGACATTAGGTCGCGCGATTCCTTCACAATTTTATGCGGGTGGGGGTAAAATTTGTGCAGAAGATGGGACACCTAATATCTACCCAAAAGTATAGTTCCTGCAAGCCGCTATCCTTACAAACTTGCTCTCTCATGTCGAATCTTTCCTCGCTCAGAACTATGGTCGGAGCAGGACCAAAATCTGTCCGGTCCTGATCATATTTTCAAGTTCGAGCTTGAAAGCTTGGCACCCTTTAATATCATGTCCCCTGGCTCCAGTATGGTATAGGCAGAACTTATTTCTGTTGGGCCCTAATGGTGCGGGCTCGTAGATAGGTTCCACAGGCCTGATCTTTTTTAATGAAGCTAAAGTTGAGAATAGGCGAGCATATGACTCCTCAAAAACAGTGAAATCGTATCGCCATACTTGGGTATCGGGGGTAACTCCCTCTCCTGGGGTGATGGGTTCATGGGCCAGCAAAGTACGTGGTCCCCATAAAGTTTCGATTTGTTGTCTATAAGACTAACAATCCTCCTTCTCAATGCTAGACACTCGTTCAGGGTGTGCCCTGCCTGATTGAGATGAAACAGACATCTTTTGTAGGTGTATGCCAAGTTCGAGACTGGTAATCTAGCCCTACTGGTGCAATCCATCCCAGCGACCATCATTGTTTTGAATACCTCCTTATAAGTGACGGGCAACGGAGCTACTCTGAACAGAAAAGATCAAGCTTTGAAGTCTATGCTCCATGGAGTTGGCGCGGGAAGATTTTCCTTTCCAAAGTTCTCTGAAGCCACCGTAGAGGTGGCAGGAATTAGCATGAGTAAAGCTGCACAGAAATCCGTCCCTTCCTTAGTGGGAGCATAATAACCCGACTCGTCGTCCGCGTCATTTCGTTGGAATTCAGGGAACATTTCAAACGGGTTCTCTCCTCCTTCGGCCTCTATGTCAACAGGCTCTTCTATGTCCTGGTGCTCTTCCTCCTCCTCCGGCTGTTCTTCCTCAATGGGTTCGAGGTCCTCTCCCTAGGGCTCTACTCCCTCCTGTGGGTCTGGTGCTGTCACGAACCCAAAACGGAGGGCCAGGACGTGTACCCGGAACTAACCTACCGAGCACCACTGAACGTACATCTCATACTTATTTCTAGGTGGGCCACAAAGCTAGCTCATGGGCGTCATACTCTGTAAGGGAATTTATCACAAGATAATGACACATCGCTATAAAATCACTAATAACTATGTCCATAAACATAAGCCAACAAGGCTGCCAAAATATAATACAACAATATGAACTGACAATGATATTGGACTTCTAGCTACACATATCGGTCTACGAGCCTCTATATAGAATACAGGAATCCATGAAGCCGGTACAGGACTCCGTCATGCCCAAGTATATACACAAAAGAGTAATACCAAAAAACTGCAGCTCCGAAAAAAATAGAGCGCTCCTGAGACTCCGTTGATGAAGCTCCTAAGGATCAGATCCATCACCTTGCTTTCCTGCGGGTATGAACGCAGCGTCCACAAGAAATGACGTTAGTACGAGAAATGTACTGAGTATATAAGGCATGAATAGAGACATAACAAGAGCTAGGGAACATAACATGAAATAAAGAGATAACCTATACATCGGAATGCCTCTTAGGCGGATACTGTCACGACCCAACCCCATGGGCCATGACTAGTGCCCGAACTGGACACTCGTATACATACCTGTTAAATATAATCACATTGAAACTACGACAATATGGGAATTTGCAAGAGCAAG
Organism: Lycium barbarum; assembly: GCF_019175385.1. Classification (NCBI taxonomy): domain Eukaryota; kingdom Viridiplantae; phylum Streptophyta; class Magnoliopsida; order Solanales; family Solanaceae; genus Lycium; species Lycium barbarum. The sequence goes on from NC_083346.1 coordinate 35,412,283, forward strand.
CTATAGACTCAAAACGCCGTATATCATAATAAACCTGTCTCCTGAGGAGTCACAGCTAACCAATACATGGCACGATATGCAAACCGATAAGGCTGCCACTATATACCGATACGATACGCAAGCCGACAAAGCTGCCACTACAGACGAACATATCCATAACAAATCACATAGACACAGCTGAACAAAACTTATACATAACCCACACATATGTCTACAGACCTCTAAGAGTATCGATAGTGAAATATGACGGGACAGGGCAGCCGTACCCCTGGATAAACATATATATACATCAAAATATTTGTACCAAAAGTCTAGGCTCTGAAATAATGGAGCTCTCCAAGACAGCTGAGTAGAAGTCCTACGCTGGAGGATCACCAAATCGAGTATCCGTAGCTGCGGGCGTGAAACGCAGCCCCCTGAAGAAAGGGGGTCAGTACGAGATATGTACTGAGTATATAAAGCATGAAATACAATAAAGAGGATCATGACTGGAATAGAGATTACAGGAGACAAGTATGACAATCATAATACCAATACACTTGCCTTATGAAATGTAAATCATGCATATAAATATCATATATCATGCCCGGCCCATTATGGGACTCAGTGAATAAAGTCATCATATACCATCCTTGGCGCCATAATCACATCATTATATCATCAGATCATATATATATATACCGTATCCCGGCCCTCTAGTGAGGGACTCGGTGAACAATGCAGTGGAACTGTGCACGAGAACGTACCCCGGCCCGGGACTCGGTGAAAGATACATTGAGGCATGCACGAGCAGAGTAGTGAGCAACCATATGCAAACTAAGTTATATCTGAGACTCGATAGAATAATCAAAATGAACTATCATTTGAAAATCAAGACAATAATCATATCAAGTACCCTTCGAATGTCACAATGGATTATATCAAAATAGGACGCCTGAAATCATAGACACGTATCAAGACATAATAAAATAAGTTCTGGGAATCAAGAACATTAACCATCCTAGTGTCTCTAAGAATAGGAGCTTCTTTGGAGTCATATACACGTCGTCTGTTTGTTTCATAAAGATCATGCCAAAAAGAAGGAAGGGTTAGCTTTACATACCTCAAATCGTCAATATGAACCATTAATGAACTCGTTAATGCTTACGCCAATACTGTAACAAGGGAATGCGTATATGAACTTGGATGACGCTAATATATGATGTATATCAAATGGTAATTCAATTCTAAAATGAAAACGGGCAGCGTTTCCCCTATTCTTTAATCACTACAATGTAACCAGTAGCCCGCAACAACAACAACAACCTCATTCAAGTCCCTTTGAACTAAAATCGTCCATATACAAGGATATACATCAAACAGCCCAATATACACTTTGTACACGCTACTTTATACACTTCTTTCTTCCAATTTCAAGAGGCATATCAACAACAACAACACGACAACAACACCAACTACCATCCATGTATAAGAAAAATACTTCAATATCATTTCAATAACAATATCAAAACAGTCCATCGAGACCACAACATCGAAAAACAATCTTCGACCTTTACTTCGCAAAATCACAAACACATGGAACGAGTATAATATTATCATGAACAACAGCACCCATACATATCTATAACTATATTTCCAGCCCTTCAACATAACAAATTACCTTCAATACAATACCATGATAATGACAACACTAATCAAACTTAATCCAATTAGAATAATTCCAATTCTGCCCACTTGCAACGCCAACAATAATCCTGCAATTTTCTTACTTCCAATTTCGTCTGATACACTTTAATCTCTCCATTACAACATCATTAACTCCAATTACATTACAAGAAGAAGAAATCTTACCTCGAACTAGTTAGGACAGATCCTACGATCACTTGCACCAATTGCACCACTTCTCTTCCTCAACTCAATATTCCTATGTTGCTGCCCACTTTAATGTTTAAATCACCTTGGAGATTTAATCTAGCGAAAAAAAAATTAAATCCATGGTTGGCCGTGAGCAGTGGCAGCCATGGTTGTTCAAGCTCTAGCTTCAATTGTGATATCTTTGTGGAGAAGAATGCAAATGTGAGTCATCATGCATTATTTATGGGCAGCCCATCCATGGGACACGTGTCCACCCTCATGACATGTGTCCCTCTCAATTTAAACACCAATCAGATTCAACCATGTTTTGTGGGGCCCACTTAATGGTCTAATTAGCTTAATTAATCATTAAGCCCCACTTAATAATCTAATCATGGTTAATTATTCCCTAATCTTCACTAATATATCCACCAATTTTAATTAATAAGCAAACCGTGTATTATTAAAATCGGGATTAAAGTCCTTGTCTCATATCTCAAAAATAATCTTGTGCTTGAACTTGTGTCGATTTAGCTTATGAATAATCCAACGTGCAAAAATACGGGATATAACTTCCTTCCCCCCTTTAGAACATTCATCCTCGAATGTTAAACTAATCCTGCACTCCAAATACTTCCTTAAACGTTCTTTTACTGAATTATGCCCTTCACATGCCTCTTTCATTGGTCGATCCCTTCACTTTATGATAACGCATTCCAGCTCTCTCAGTAACCATTTACATAATATTTGTTCTTGCTCTTGCCTCTCGAGGTGATAATTCCACGTCGTTGTCTTTACTCCCCTTTTCATTTCGCCGTTGGTTGACGGTTGTATTGCGAGCTCTTCCGCTGAAATCTTACTCTCTCCCTGGTGCACTTAGTCTTAACTCGACTCTTTATTCTTTTATAGTTACTCCTTTAAGACGTATCGTTCACTTCATCTTACCTCTTACGTGTAGACGTCCCTCGTCGATTTATTAGACTTTACAATCCCTGGAGTATTTCATGCCTCTGGTAACCTGTAGACTCTTCGCAGACTCTACGAATAAGACGAAATTTCCCAGGGTATAACATTATTTTACTTCAATAACCTTACATTGATCTACTGTACAGTCCATATTCTGGAATCTTCGGCCTCATGTATTACTCCTCGACTTCTTTAGAAGGCTTTAACTGGCATTCTACTTTTTAGCTCTTAATCTCAATCCTTAGAGTTGGCTATCAAGTAGCGCGGGAGTTCCCGCATATAATAACTTTACATAGCTGCTTTGTGATCTGACTATCATTAACTGGTATAATTTTGAAGGAATTTTTGATTTGACATATAAATTCACTGTCATCCAGTAACCCGTTTGTTCTGATCGTCTCGCTTAAACCATTTTCCTTAATCCAACTTATAACACTTTAGGCATATTATCTCGTGTCATTTCTTTATCTTGAATTCAAGTTCTTCTATTGCCTCTTTACCCAGATTTCACTCTTAGTTCTCCTATCACGCATCAGAATATGTGTAAATGCTCAAATGAGCCCAGGAGATATCTTAGCGTCGTCTCAGTAGTCTTCAGGCTTTACCTTGCCTTCTCCTCTCTTATCTTACAATCGGTATCAGGATAAGTCTTCAGCTCAGCCATGGCCATGTCCTATTTGCCCTTAGTATTAATTCTATCTCGGTAATTTGGCTTAAAACATCTTTATACCTTTCCTTAATGTGTTCAAAATATTGTAACCACATTGTTATTACTGAACCCTCACTCTTCTTATCAAATACTCACTTGGTCTCGTTCTTAGTATACAAATATTTGTAGGTTGCTTAACTATTCTTGTACAACTTGTATAAAATACATCCAATCTTAGTCATAGTCTTTCCTTCTCCTGGTTCATTATGCTTTACATAACTCCTCCGTTCTAAAACTCGCTCGTAGCCTATCTTGTCATACTCCTTTCCCTTGATCTTCTCATATCTTACTATAAGAGATTTTCTATCCCTTCCCTTTGCTACTTGTAAGTCGCAATATCATTAACGCACAACTCTATTGCCAAATCTTAGCCTCTAATCTAGTATAACATTGCTATCCTTTATAATATCTCTTAAGTTACTCGTTATCATTCTCTTATCGTACTCTTTCTTTTTATAAGACCCACTTCCTAATGTCTTATCATTCAAGGTCTTTACAAATAATTCTCAGCACTGTTTCAAATACCATTCTGACTTCTATCCATTTATTGCTGGCTTTCAGATCTTACTAACTTGTTTCAACAAGGGATCTTACTTGAAGTTTAAGCATCCATATCAGATATATTGCAGTGTCAATTGTTTCCATTTTACACTTGCTTTTCTCACACCCGCTTCCCCCCTTTAGGGTGTACTTATACCATTATCTATTTATATTCCGCTCTACGTCCCTGTTTCCAATCTCAAATTCATCTGATTCCTTTTCCAATTCACTTGGTATACTGTACCATATCCATGTCTTTTCTTTATAATTTATAACTTTGATTATCCACGTATAAAACCTTAACAAAATCATGAAGTGACGAGAACCTTTCTATATTTAGGACAAAATCTCATCTGACCATCTGTACTCGAGTGATGCAACCCATGTAGCAACTCATCCAAGGCCACATTCCCCTTACTCCAATCAGTAATTAATTAATACTTATAGTCGTTCCAAATTCTCACTTAGGTAGCACTTATATCCTGGTGATAAGTGTCCAAAGTTTTCTTGTAACATTATATTTACCCCCAACCTATACATAATCAGAAAGCACACTATACAGGTAGCTTTTTCATGTCCCTCGATACATTTCCTTCCACTCCATACTGTCCCATGATTTTATGCTCCTCCTGAATAGTTATTGTGCCTCCAAGTCATTAGATGGTAGTGGACTCTTTTCTCTCCTTGTAAAGCTTAGAACACCTTACTTCTTTAATCGCTTAATTCGTATACCCCTCTTAACCATCCAGGCATGAAGCTAGTCATGAAGATGTACAGGGTACATGAACTCCTGGACACCGCTCTTGGACTTTAGTCTTTGTGTTACAATGCCCGTCTATCATGGTCCATCGCAGATTGCCCTAGGGTATAAAAGTACTGTAGTCATGTGAGCTTACCTTAGACCAAGTGTTTCTACTCTCATCCTTTTCTTATAGTCAATTCCAAGCCTTATCCTTGGTGTCGACTTAATTGTTTCCGACTTGATAATTCCTTTTTATTCATTCCTTCTTAATTTATCTTATTACCTCCCGTTATAATCAATCCTCCAGTCCTCGCACGAAGAACCCTATTCTTAATCTCAATAGCGCCTTGTCCTTTAGGATATATTACTTCTATATAGTCCATTCTTCGCTTCCAAACTTATGTTGTTCATCCTGATCATCCCCTCTCATTCTTATTATCCCAGTCATTTTCTCACACTCATTCTATCTCGTTGCTCATCTTTCTGTAGTTTGGTCTTTCATAATTCTGTCACTTGCATTACTCGTGTTCTCGGCTATACTTGTCATAACCTATTACTGCATTGTTATCTCGCTTTCTTCTTATTTCCTTCTTTCAATCAACTTCTTCTTCACTTATGCTCGCTATCATTTCCGTTATCGGATAATCTTTATTCTGAACTTTCCCTATAGAAGAACTTCATAAGTCTTTCTTGTTCATTCTATAGCTTGCCTTTATACTTTAATCACATAGGTCACGTCATATCTTTTAGTCACTTCCTCGCTAGGCTTTACTCATTTTCATAACAACCCTTATAATATTCACATTACATCTTGTTCGTAATCAATCCTATAGCGTAATATTCCTTAACTTTTTACCCTTTCTGGTCAATCTTATCCTTAATACCTCACAAGCTGTCTTATCAATACATTCATATTCGCCACAATTCTTCTTCCTCTGTACTCTTGTCTCAATCATATTATTACTTCTTCTAACTATAAACTCGTCGTAATTTATCCCTACTTATCAGTTCACTCGATACCTCAATAAAACGTTCTATTAAGATTTGCCACCTTTTTCTAAATCATCCCTTAGTGTCACAAGCCCTTCCAAATTATCCTGGCATCTCATCAACAACACATGAAACACATGATCTAAGACAGCCCATAAGTTTGAGTTTTCCTTCTACAAATTCCATCTTCAATTAGTTGATTAAGAACTAATAAACTCAAGGACATAAAGATATGATGAAATGTTACCTCAAGAACACAAGAACGCTCCAACTCCAAGATTACGTCACCATGAAGCATCCTCCAAAACCACCACAAGAAGAAGAACTAGAATCTGACAAGCACCACGGGACTTCTAATGCTTGATTCACATAGTTTACCTCCAGATTTGTTCTTGGGTCATGAACGAACTATTTAGTTCATAAACTACTTGTTGTATGCTTCATACTCTTCAAATAAAAGTGAAACTTAATTGCTGGACGTTTTTGCTCTTCAACATGAGCTTTTTCTAAGGTAAAATGTGGCTGGAAAGTATTCTGGTCCGTTCAAATGAATTCCAAACTTTGCTGCTCATATTTACTTCTTCCAAATCAAATTTCCCAAATAAAAATGATCCTCTTACGGGTGACATGGAGGGTATCTCTTAAAGCTTTAATCCAACATGATAAATTTAGCATATCGAAATCGACCTCATAATTACTATTATTATCAATTCAACCGTTAACTTTATTTCTCGAAGTCAGACGTACTTGCAACTTAGACAAATCTTATCATTACTATTGACATGACCTTTCAAAACTTTTTACGAACTTATATCTCATTCTCTTTTTATTTCTAGGAAAATTTTGGCAGAGTTTCCTCTGTATTTCTTACTATCCCAAAACCTGGACGTTGGAAATACTAACAATGCCTCACAGGGCCAACATATATATGTATATATTATATCGTATCATAGCCGCATAGGGCTCCCCATATCAATAACAGTATGAAAACGATGAACTTACCTCGTATGTCCAAGTCGAACTGTACCTGTTACACTTTCCTGTTTACTTCCCCTTTCAATCTTTAACTGCAGGTTTCAATCATACCTGCAATATTCATACCGTATCTGACATGTACCCTGCTTACCTATCTTTTTACTGATTCGTTCAGCTTCTTCTGTTCACACCTTATAACCGAACTTATCAACAATATACATACATTCAATCCATTTTCTTATTATACTTCAATAACTTACCTTGATGATGGCCAGTTTACCATTCTGTATATACAATTTCTGATAACGTAACCTCGATGAAATATTAGCCTCTGTAACTTCCAGCAGCATTATTTACCGTCTCTTGTCGACACCACTCTCCTGCTGAAATCAAAGGTCAGTATATAAGGTATATCATTTCCTATCTCTTGGATCTATCGCACGATCTAGAGTAAGAAGGAAAGGTAACATCCTAAATGTCCTGTAGCTTCCTGTTTATAGATGTGGTGCACGACACACCGATAAACAAGACTCTACTAGACACGGTCTGTAGACACTCCGACGATGAACTGCTCTGATACCACTTTTGTCACGACCCAACCCCATGGGCCATGACTAGTGCCCGAACTGGACACTCGTATACATACCTGTTAAATATAATCACATTGAAATTACAACAATATGGGAATTTGCAAGAGCAAGCTATAGACTCAAAACGCCGTATATCATAATAAACCTGTCTCCTGAGGAGTCACAGCTAACCAATACATGGCACGATATGCAAGCCGACAAGGCTGCCACTATATACCAATACGATACGCAAGCCGACAAGGCTGCCACTACAGACGAACATATCCATAACAAATCACATAGATACAGCTGAACAAAACTTATACATAACCCATACATATGTCTACAGACCTCTAAGAGTATCGATAGTGAAATATGACGGGACAGGGCATCCGTACCCCTGGATAAACATATATATACATCAAAAGATCTGTACCAAAAGTCTAGGCTCCGAAATAATGGAGCTCTCCAAGACAGCTGAGTAGAAGTCCTACGCTGGATGATCACCAAATCGAGTATCCGTACCTGCGGGCGTGAAACGCAGCCCCCCGAAGAAAGGGGGTCAGTACGAGATTTGTACTGAGTATATAAAGCATGAAATACAATAAAGAGGATCATGACTAGAATAGAGATTACAGGAGACAAGTATGACAATCATAATACCAATACACTTGCCTTATGAAATGTAAATCATGCATATAAATATCATATATCATGCCCGGCCCATTATGGGACTCAGTGAATAAAGTCATCATATACCATTCTTGGCGCCATAATCACATCATTATATCATCAGATCATATATATATACCGTATCCCGGCCCTCTAGTGAGGGACTCGGTGAACAATGCAGTGGAACTGTGCACGAGAACGTACCCCGGCCCGGGACTCGGTGAAAGATACATTGAGGCATGCACGAGCAGAGTAGTCAGCAACCATATGCAAACTAAGTTATATCTGAGACTCGATAGAATAATCAAAATGAACTATCATTTGAAAATCAAGACAATAATCATATCAAGTACCCTTCGAATGTCACAATGGATTATATCAAAATAGGACGCCTGAAATCATAGACACGTATCAAGACATAATAAAATAAGTTCTGGGAATCAAGAACATTAACCATCCTAGTGTCTATAAGAATAGGAGCTTCTTTGGAGCCATATACACGTCGTCTGTTTGTTTCATAAAGATCATGCCAAAAAAAAGGAATGGTTAGCTTTACATACCTCAAATCGCCAATATGAACCAACAATGAACTCGTTAATGCTTACGCCAATCCTATAACAAGGGAATGCGTATATGAACTTAGATGACGCTAGTATATGATGTATATCAAATGGTAATTCAATTCTAAAATGAAAACGGGAAGCGTTTCCCCTATTCTTTAATCACTACAATGTAACCAGTAGCCCGCAACAACAACAACAACCTCATTCAAGTCCCTTTGAACTAAAATCATCCATATACAAGGATATACATCAAACGGCCCAATATACACTTTGTATACGCTACTTTATACACTTCTTTCTTCCAATTTCAAGAGGCATATCAACAACAACAACACGACAACAACACCAACTACCATCCATGTATAAGAAAACTACTTCAATATCATTTCAATAACATGCTCAAAACAATCCATCGAGACCACAACATCGAAATAAAATCTTCAACCTTTACATCGCAAAATCACAAACACATGGAACAAGTATAATATTATCATGAACAACAGCACCCATACATATCTATAACTATATTTCCAGCCCTTCAACATAACAAATTACCTTCAATACAATACCATGATAATGACAGCACTAATCAAACTTAATCCAATTAGAACAATTCCAATTCTGCCCACTTGCAACGCCAACAATAATCCTGCAATTTTCTTACTTCCAATTTCGTCTGATACACTTTAATCTCTCCATTACAACATCATTAACTCCAATTACATTACAAGAAGAAGAAATCTTACCTCGAACTAGTTAGGACAGATGCTACGATCACTTGCACCAATTGCACCACTTCTCTTCGTCAACTCAATATTCCTATGTTGCTGCCCAGTTGAACGTTTAAATCACCTTGGAGATTAAATCTAGAGAAAAAAAAATTAAATCCATGGCTGGCCGTGAGCAGTGGCAGCCATGGTTGTTCAAGCTCTAGCTTCAATTGTGATATCTTTATGGAGAAGAATGCAAATGTGAGTCATCATGGATTATTTATAGGCAGCCCATCCGTGGGACACGTGTCCACCCTCATGACATGTGTCCCTCTCAATTTAAACACCAATCAGATTCAGCCATGTTTTGTGGGGCCCACATAGTGGTCTAATTAACTTAATTAATCATTAATCCCCACTTAATAATCTGATCATGGTTAATTATTCCCTAATGTTCACTAATATATCCACCAATTGTAATTAATAAGCAAACCGTGTATTATTAAAATCGGGATTAAAGTCCTTGTCTCATATCTCAAAAATAATCTTGTCCTTGAACTTGTGTCGATTTAGCTTATGAATAATCCAACGTGCAAAAATACGGGATATAACAGATATCATGCATGCTTAGCCTTTACACAAAGACATTTCTCTTACATATATAACATAATAGTGCTGCGGAATGTGTAGTCCAATTCATAAATATATTATATAATCATTATATACCCATATATCCCGCGTCCGGGACGATATCGTAGTATGCCAACTGATCCGGTGGTTATGCGTATATACCGATGTCACCCTTTTCCCATACCCCATATACATATAGTATACGCCTATATAACGCCGTCATCGTTTCTCATATCATATACACATATATAATATAAATAGCATGCATGAGAGCCCAATTAAAAGTTACTATTTTATCGAAGTGACGTAAAGTCAGTAACCTCCGATTTATATTTTGGAACAATCGTCATCGCTATATATCACCTTGAAGGGACAACTATCATAAGGTGAGATCAACAACAATGAATAAAATCAAGAAAATCATGAAATAAGCTCAATAATCTCATAATAACATCAAATCCATAAGCTTTGGAATCTATAGAATGGGTTCATCATCATCATAGGAAACATCTATCTTTAGCATCATAAGAACTTTGAGAATCATGAACTTCTAGCTTTTTGGGAATGAGGATGTTATGGAAAGCATGTATGGGTTAATAAGAAAAGAATCATGCCTTTAGAAAGAAAGGGTTTAGCTTAACATACCTTTTGGGTCTCCTTAACTACTTAACGCTTATCCTCCCAAGCTAGAAAATATACATTCAAGATAATTCTTACTATTGTTAGGCTTATCGTCATATGATTATCTTAAGCATTTGAATTAAACCCTTTTAGAATATGCCGAAATTCGGGCAACATCTCCTCTGTTTATATCCCTAGCCTGAAATCACAATACCAACAAAACAACAACAATAGCAAAACTAATATCAACAACATCATCATCATCAATACCAAAATACTCCATAAAACATCCCACATGATGTTTTCCCTATGTCTCAACCAATCACTAGCCTTTATGAAGCCTTAAAAACTAAATCTCCATAATACTATTCATAATATCAAAAATAGAGAGTATCCTTATCTCAATCACAGTTGCAAGATCTTAAAATCTTATTTATCTTCAATAGATTCCTTCGTCCCATCAAGATTTGATGTTTAGAATAAGAGCTACAAAATCCTATACACTTCCTAAGCCTTGTTGATGGCTAACTTTAACACTTTATCACCAAAATTTGCATATGGACTTGTAGGAACATGTATGTATGTTGTGGAATGGTCTAGAGTTGGAACAATGACCAAAAGATTGACCAATAAGGTCCTTTTATACTTTCCAAGGTCGGTTCCACCGACCTAGAATGTTCGCGCACTGTAGCTTCGTGTTCGCGCACTGTAGCTGCGTGCCTCTGCTCCGCCGGCCTAACTTGTAATGTCTCTATTCCGATGTCATATCGATGAGAGATTTATTGCGTTGGAAACTAGACTTCATGAACTTCAATTTGGGCTTTTGTTCCACCTCAAAACTCCTAATATACTAGGAGATAAACCTCTCCAAAGTTGACCCAAAATTTCTATCCAAAATTCGGCCAAATTTTTCCAAATTTTCGGCAAACTTATTTTCTTCGATTTGCTTGATCCCAGAACCTTTAGACACTTTCTTAACGCTTGGTAAGAGTTTTTCTTAACCTTATAAGGGTTCCATGACCTCTCCAAGCTTATGTTAGTTTACTCACGACGTAAACGACGCGAACATTTTCGAGGTGTAACATTCTCCCCCCCCCCCCCCCCCCCCCCCTTTAAAAACATTCGTCCTCGAATGTTAAACTCTCAGAGATCTTATGGAAGTTTCTGTAGAGCTTTCTCTATAGCTGTAGTACTACCAACCTGAAGGTTATAATGTCTCAATCTAGTTCTCCTTTAGTAATGGAGACAAATGCGGATACTTGGATCTCATATCTTTCTTAACTTCTCAAGTCATCTCTTTTACCATTACATTCTTTGATGGTACTATTACCAAAGTTACATCCTTGGTTTTTAATCCACAATCTGGAACTTGGTGATCTAATAGGGTAGTAGAAACTTTCTCAACCGACAATTGTTCTGACACCTAAAAATCATTAATTGGCGTAACTCTAGACGAATTCCCAACACGTTTACATGGCATGGACATATGAAAGACTAAATGTACATATTTTCATTCTGAATTTGGCCTATCCTGCGCATAATCTCATGAAGTCTAAAGTATCAAGGGTAACTTGTCTTCCTTATCAACTTTGAATTCCAAGTCTCGTCGATGGTTGTCCACATAAGATTTCTGACGACTTGAGCTGTTAATAACCGATCTTGAATAAGCTTGATCTTCTCCTCCGCTTGGTGGATCAAGTCTGGCCCCAGTAAATTTGTTTGTTCTACTTCGAACCATCCAATAGGCGATCTACACTTCCACCCATATAGAGCTTCATACGGGGCCATTTGAATATTGGAATGGTGACTAGAACACACTAACTGGTTATCCCAACTTCCTTATAGTTATAATATCTATACTGATCATTCCTTCATTCCTCAACGACATATCTACATGTTCCTCGGTCTTTCCGGCTTTCTGTTTATTTATTAGCGGACTATGAACTCTGCAATATTTCTTCTTTTGATCCATCAAGGTCATGATACATCTTTTTTGCCTCTGAATAGATCATCTACCTTTGCTACATTTGATACAGGTTCGACCTTGATATCTTAGGAATCCACCTTACTGAGATACTCTTTCCTGAATACCCTCTCAAGCTTCGACTTTTAGAGATATGCCATATCTAGAATACTATATCTTTACTCAAGTTTTTGACTTATATCATATTATTTTCCATTGCTATCCTCGACTACGCTACGCTTCACCAGTTGAATCCCTATAATAATCTTGACAAGCTTCTTATGTACTTGTATTATCTTTGGGATATATAATTCTATACCGTTCTGTTACCTCCCAGAATGAACGTATCCATCTTAGTTCTAGATTTATCCTTATTCTTCTTAGTACAACCAAGCCATTTTACACGAAGTTACTCGTCATTATCCTTCTCCATTTCCACTACCAGCCTTTAATTCCTCATGTAAGTCTATCTAGTTCCACCTTACTTGCAACGTGACTTTAATTTCCTTTATGTCACACCCCTAACCTTGGTAAGGCGTGACTGGCACTCGGCACCCTACGGGAACCGAGCGAACCAACCTGTAACTCACGTTTTCTGTATCTCGAAAGGCAACATAAAACTAAGGTACTATAAGCCATAGGGGCACAAGCCCAAAAGATAACATACTTACGTCTTCAAACTAATCTCGAGTGCATGTGCCGGTAAGGCTATCCTTAATAATGATACAACATAATATAAGTCAAGATAATTATAAGATATATAACTGTGCATATCTGTCTACGAGCCTCTACAAGAGTACATGACATAAAGTGGATGCAACAGGGCCTCGCCATACCCGTGCAAATGTATATGCAGCCATGCTGACTCACAGGGCAACTCCGAATTAAGTGGAGTGCCACGACTCTGCCTGCTGAGCTGGTATACTTACTAAAAGATCCGTCAAGCTGTATCTCAAGACCTGCGGGCATAAAACGCAGCGCCCCCAGCAAAGGGACGTCAGTACGAGCAATGTACTGAGTATGCAAGGTGGAAAGTGCAACAAAATAGCCATATACTAAAAATGAGAAGAATAAGAATCAACCTGGCATTTCTGAACTACCGATGGAAATCTAGCACATGTATACATACCTCTTCATCTTCTTATAATCTTTACTAGGTCTGTATACCCTACCATGGCCCTAGTTAACTTATCATCAAACATTATCCGAACATATATTACGGCGTGCAACCCGATCCATATATATATACATGTCTCTTTATACTCTCGCGTGCTTAACCATATCTATGTACAGTACTGTGCCTTTATCTTACTAATCATCCTATACTAACTGCCCAACTGATCAGTGGTAACTGCCCGACCTGATGCAGTCCGTTGGTAATAACTGCCCGTCCGATTATCGCCTGACGGTAGAGCGCAACTGCCCGACTGATCAGCGGAACTGCCCAACCCGCCATAGCACGGTGGTAACTGCCCAACTGGCTGCAGTCCAGTGGTAAATATATACATCTGCCCAACTGGTCGTAGACCAGTGGTAATTATAATCAACATCATAACTAAACTTCTACAACTAATCTCTATGCACTTCCCGTGATCATCACTTAACTCGTAGGGTCTACATAATCACATATGACTTATAAGCACAGCTCAGGCTATTAGTACTTATTCCAACCTGACTAGACTATAACCAATTCCTAAGATACAACATGAACCTCTCTTCGAACATTAAATACCTCCTTAGGGATCCTCTACTAGCACTCTATTCATGTCCTATAAAACATCCCTTAAGAACGTGTTCCTAAACTCATTGGATTATTATTATTATGGAACCGTCATCATGAACACGTCTCATCTTGAAGGAACAAAGTCATAAGATGAGATCAACATCAATGAATAACATCAATAGCCACAAAACAAGCTCAAGGATATCACAAGAACATCGGGAACTATAAGCTTTGGTACTTTTAGGAACGAGGTTATTGAAGATATCATGTATATGTTCACAACAAAGGAATCATGCCTTAATAAAGAAAGGTTTAGCCTTAACATACCTGAAATCTTGTTCCTTGACCTTCCCACTTATCTCCTGACTTGTAATCTATATATAAAATCATTCATACTATTATTAGGCTCACCATCATACACTTGTCTTAATCCTTTAATTAAAATCCCTTTAGAATCTGCCGCAATTCGGACAGCATCTCCCCTGTTTATATGCCTAACCCGAAATCATAATCCAGCAACCAACAACAATAACAACAATACCAACATCAACCACAATATTATCAATACCAACATATTCCATAAAATATCCCACACGACATTTGTCCAATGTTTCCACCAACAAATCCACTATACGATTATTCTACAACTCTACTTCCATAAACAAACTTATATCCATATCAATAGGGAGAGATTCATACCTTATTCTCGCTAGTACCCCGATATCTCCAATATTTTCCTTGAATTCCAACCAAGATTCACCACAATACGATAGTATAATCGCAACTACGCGTTGTCCAGACTTAAATCCGGAGATTATACTTAATTCGCGTTAAAATCTAGTGGACAAAAGTTGGGAGAATTTTTTAGAAGATTTGGGAAATATTTGGAGAATTCTTGGCTGAAAAATGAGGTTTAGGATCAGATTTGGTCCTTAAATAGTGGGTCAAATTCGGGTCGGGGTCACTGTAGCAGACGGTAGCAATCGGACTGTAGCAGCCCCGTTACTGTAGCAGCGTTTCTGATTTGTCAGCCGAACTTGTAACGTCCGTAATTCTCTAATCAGATGTCCTATCGATGAGCGGTTTGTTGTGTTGGAAACAAGACTCGACGAACTTCATTTTAGGCTTTTGAAACACCTTAAAACACTTCATATGCTAAGATATATTCTTCCCTCAAGTTGGACCAAAATCTCCACACGAAACTTTGCCCATCCTTTCTCTAAAGTCATACTACTCCGTTTCTTCCACTCATTTCCTTATAAAACCTTCCGGTATACCTTATACTTTACATCCTGGATCTTCTATACCTGAGATTCTCGTCTTATCTATAAGCTTTTAATTCCATGGTGTCATACCCAATCCTTCTTTGGTTCTTCATTACTGGACCTTTCGTAGCATCTCTGTCTTGGAACTTCGGGTAAGACTTCCCTTGGAATCTTACCTCCCAACCTTATCCTTTTTGAGGTAGTTCTCGATTCCTTTTTGTTGCTATCTTTCCAGCTTTTAACAAAGCATACTCCTGATCCAACACTTGTTTGTCTCATTTTCTCCCCTTAAGGTGTTAGCCCATTATTCTATATTTAACATCCCATTAGTTCTCCTTTTTCTTACAAGTACATACTCTCAGCGAATCCGTAACTAATCTTGGTTGTGACTATTCATCGTTTGAATTTATCTAGTCAGTTTCATATATTTGTAACGAGTAACATATTCTCGTAGACGTACTGATCCTGGATAGGCCTAAGCTTTCATCAAAAGGATCTTCATAGTTTCTTTACTGTTCTTCCAAGATCACCTTTCTCCTATTTCCCCATTTCATCACTATGATGGTATCTAGTGCCAATTTTATTCTCAAAATTTGCCCTGATTGTTAATGTTCCTCCTTCTTTTTGCCACATAATCACCCGGTCTTTAGACAAGCCTCTTTTAAACTACAAATTCATCTCCTTAATGAAGCGTACATCTTATATCAACTCACGAATTTCAACTCATTCATCTACCATCATATAACCATTTCATTCAAAGCATCGTTCACATCCTTCATTAGCTATTCAACCTTATATTACTAACTCAATAATCTTATGACAAGAGGACTTCTGAAAAAGAATCTTTCTGTACCTCAGTCCTAACTTTGTCTTATATCCATATATCCTTATATTCGTACCTCCGTACAACATCCTTGCTAATATACTTTATATGATAAAAATCTCTTGTCGATATATGTCTCTTTTAGTAACGTAATCGTTCTCTTACCTCTTCTACCCCTTTATACTCATAAATCATTAGCATATTTATATTCAAGGGTCATATTTAAGCCTATACTTATCCCTTCCATTTCTTGCTTCGAGAAAAAGTTACAACCCCCATCTAATCATACTAACATCTTATTAATGAAACACTTTGAAAGGTGTACTCGACTCAAGTTTCGCCCCAATCCGCCCAACAATATAAGAAGTAACATATAATAATGTAGAACCCGGATCAACTAATGCATACACATCATGAGAAAATACAGACAATGTACCTGTAATAATATCGGGTGAAGACTCTAGGTTTTGTCGACCAGTAAATGCGTAAATATGGTTTTGAGGGCTGCTTGAAATGGATGCTCCTTCTCTGCCACGGCCTGCTGGAGTCTGAGACATCTGCCCAGGAGGGCGCACAGATGATAAAGAACCAACTGCAAACCCCGTCGATTGAGCCACACCTCCACCTACTCTCAAAGGACAATCTCTCATAACGTGGCCTGGCTACCCACCAGTATAACAAAAATTTAAACCCAAGTGACACTGTCCTGCATGCAACTTTCCGCACTGAGTACATCGCGGTGAAGATGGTCTCGCCTGGCTAGAATCACCCCTATACTGGGAACCCGAAATCCTAGAGCTCTGGCTCAGTCTAGAATAAATAGGGCGATCAAATCTCTTATCTGCAAATCGAGGAGGTGCACTAGCCACTGATTGGCCTGAATGCCTGGAATACTACTGCCATTGACCCCCCTCTAAACTCACTAGAAGCACCAGAAGATCTGGCCCTCTTACTATAACTTCTATCAGAATCGCGCTCACCCCTTTGCGGTTGCTGTTGTTCCTCCAAATTCTGAGCATGGGCCTGAATATGAGAAATATCCATTCTTTCCTGGAGTGAGGCTGTCAAGCACTCCTTAATCAAATGTGGCCCCAAACCACTCACAAACCGGTGTACGCGGTCCCCCATATCGGCTACCATGGCTGGAGCACACCTTGCTAAGGAATTAAAGCGAAGACTGCATTCTCGAGCACTCATATTCACTTGCCTAAGATTCAAAAACTTATCGGCTCTGGCCCGTTGAAACTCGGGCGGCAAATAATGTCGGAGAAAGGCATCCGCGAAATCTTGCCATACTGGGGGAGGTGCATTTACCCCTCTCGAAGTCATCCAAGTGTTGTACCAATGGACGCGCACATCTCGCAATCTATAGGAAGCCAATTCTTCTAACTCAGTATCAGAAGCATGTATTATCCGCAACGTCCTTAGCATCGCATCTATGAAACTCTGTGGGTCTTCATTCGGTTTTGACCCACAGAATTTTTGAGGGTTCAGACTAATAAAATCATGGGCTCTTGTACTAACCGCTCTATCACCCTGGCCCGCGCCCTACCACTGAGCCTGAGCGACAACTAACTGGGTCAGCAACTGAACAACCTCTCTTATCTGCTGGCCCGAGGTATCTGGTGGAGGAACTGAGAGTGTCGGAGCTTCACTTGAGGCCCCTTCATGCTCCTCTGATATGGGTGGAGTATGAGAGGTCCGAGATAGAACCTTATTATGGGACTTACCTTCTTCTGTCTCTGCCGGTGGTTCTCGTTCAGTCCTCCTTCCTGCTATTGTCTTGCCCTTCTGGGTCGCTGTTGCTTTTCTCTTCACAGGCATCGCTGAAACCATAACACGCTATTAGGGAAAAGGGAATCCTGATAGCATAGCTCTATCGCATGATCTAAGACGAGAAAGAAAGGTCAATCATTCCAAAATGCCCCGCACCCTCCTGTTTATAACTGTGGCACGCTTCACACCCATAAACAAGACTCTACTCGACAGGGCTCGTAGACACAGCCTAGGACGAACTGCTGTTATACCACTTTTGTCATGACTCCAAACGGAGGGCCCGGACGGGTACCCAGAGCCAACCTACCGAGCACCACTGAACATACATCTCATACTTATTTCTAGGTGGGCCACAAAGTTAGCTCATGGGTGTCATACTCTGTAAGGGCATATATGACAAGATAACGACGCATCGCTATATAATCATCAATAACTATGCCCACAAACATAAGCCAACAAGGCTTCCAAAATATAATACAACAATATGAACTGATAACGATATGGGACTTCTATCCACACACATCTGTCGACGAGCCTCTATATAGAATATAGAAATCCATGAAGATGGGGTAGGACTCTGCCATGCCCAAGTATATACACAAAAGAGTAATACAAAAAAAACAGCAGCTCCGAAACAAATGGAGCGCTACTGAGACTCCGCTGATGAAGCTCCTAAGGATCAGATCCGTCACCCTGCTTTTCTGCGAGCATGAACGCAGCGTCTACAAGAAACAACGTCAGTACGAGCAAAGTACTGAGCATGTAAGGCAAGAATAGCAACATAACAAGAGATAGGGAACATAACATGAAATAAAGAGATAACCTGTACATCTGAATGCCTCTTAGGCGGATACCATGCATGCTTAGCCTTTTCACAAAAACATTTCTCATACGTATATAACATTATAGTGTTGCGGAACGTTCATCCCGATCCATAAATATATTATATCATCATTATATACCCATATATCCCGCGTCCAGGACGATATCATAGTATGCCAACTGATCTGGTGGTTATGCATATATAATGCTGTCACCCTTTTCCCATACGCCATATACATATAATATACGCCTACACAACGCCGTCATATTTTCTCATATCATATACACATATAAAATATAAATAGCATGCATGAGAGCTCAATTAAAAGTTTCTATTTTATCGGAGTGACGTAAGGTCGGTAACCTCCGATTTATATTATGGAGAAATCGTCATCACTATAGGCCACCTTGAAGGGACAACTATCATAAGGTGAGATCAACAACAATGAATAAAATCAAGAAAATCATGAAATAAGCTCAATAATCTCATAATAGCATCAAATCCATAAGCTTTGGAATCTCTAGAATGGGATCATCATCATCATAGGAAACATCTATCTTTTGCATCATAAGAACCTTGAGAATCATGAACTTCTAGCTTTTTGGGAATGAGGATGTTATGGAAAGCATGTATGGGTTCTTAAGAAAAGAATCATGCCTTTAGAAAGAAAGGGTTTAGCCTTAACACACCTTTTGGGTCTCCTTAACTACTTAACGCTTATCCTCCCAAGCTCATAAATCTACATTCAAGAGAATTCTTACTATCTTTAGGCTTATCTTCTTATGCTTATCTTAAGCATTTGAATTAAACCCTTTTAGAATATGCCAAAATTCGGGCAACATCTCCCCTGTTTATATCCCTAGCCTGAAATCACAATACCAACGAAACAACAACAATAGCAACACTAATATAAACAACATCATCATCAATACCAAAACACTCCATAAAACATCCCACATGATGTTTTCCCAATGTCTCAACCAATCACTAGCCTTTATGAAGCCTTAAAAACTAAATCTCCATAATACTATTCATAATATCAAAAATAGAGAGTATCCTTAACTCAATCAGAGTTGCAAGATCTTAAAATCTTATTTATCTTCAATAGATTCCTTCGTCTCGTCAAGATTTGATGGTTAGAATAAGAGCTACAAAATCCTATACACTTCCTAAGCCTTGTTGATGGCTAACTTTAACACTTTATGACCAAAATTTGCATATGGACATGTAGGAACATGTATGTATGTTGTGGAATAGTCTAGAGTTGGAAAAAATGACCAAGAAACCGACCAAAAGGGTCCTTTTATACTTGCCAAGGTCGGTTCCACTGACCTAGAATGTTCGCGCACTGTAGCTGCACGTTCGCGCACTGTAGTTGCGCGCCTATTCTCCGCTGACCTAATTTGTAACGTCCATAACTCTCTACTCCGATGTCATATCAATGAGTGATTTGTTGCGTTGGAAACTAGACTTCATGAACTTCAATTTAGGATTTTGTTCCACCTCAAAACCCCTAATATACTAGGAGATATACTTCTCTAAAATTGACCCAAAATTTCTCTCCAAAATTGTGACAAATTTTTGACAAACTTATTTTCTTCGATTCCTTGATCCCAGAACATTTAGACACTTGCTTAACACTTGTTAAGAGTATTCTTTAACCTTATAAGGGTTCCATAACCTCCCCGAGCTTATGTTAGTTTACTCACGACGCAAACGATGCTAAAAATTTTGAGGTGTAACAGGTGCGAACACCCATGGATCTAAATCGACCCCTTGTTCTCTATTGGTTCCCTCTGGGTTTCTTCCCTGGGAGTTACAAGTCTTCTTTCTAGTGGTATTAGTTCAACACCAATTCCCTCTCCTCTTCGAGGGCATTTTTACAATACTGTTCTTGGGGTATGCCCTCCGGCGGGTTCCCAACCATGTCTAGTAATCTGTCTACCTCTTCAATCATTTTCCCTATTTCTTGGAGGTGTTTCTCCATCTGCAGCACTTTGTCTCATAGCATTTCAGCCGTCTCTCCCCGAGTCCGTGCTTCTTGCCCATCTTGGTTCACCATTGCAAGTCAACCTTTAGTGGAGATAAGTTTGGGTAAGTTTCAAACCTCATATTTTTTCTTTCGGGTTTGTAGTTTATATTATTGGATCAATGGTACCCAAGCTCAATACACGATCATACACATAGCAGGTAAGCATGCGAAACACGTAGCAGATAAGCACGTAATTTACAGTCATTTATACTACTCGCGTTCCTAAGGCCTCTTGAGCCAAGGCTTTCCTAGTCGTTTGAAACATGTAGGTGCCATTTGTGAAGGTCAACCATTACCCTTAAAAAGTCATCATAATTGATAGTAATAGTAATATCTCTTCCCATAGGGATTATAAAAGTGATGACAAAAGCCAACATGGGGCTTACATATATAAAAAAAGAAAAAAGAAAAATTAGCAATCAAGGAGGTCCTCTGGCGGCTAATGTCAAGGCTTGGTTCGTTCTGGTCTTCTTGACCCTTCGGAGGGTAGTATGGATACGCAGTTGTGCTTGATAAAGCTCCATTCTGACAATCATCGGGTCTGTTTCTTCCAGGATTCTAGCCAAATACTTGTCTGTACCTTCCAAGCATTCTTTCATGCCTTTCTCTTCTTAGGTTTCCTGAGGAGGTGCGGGCTCTAGCGCAGGTGTGAGAGCCAAGTGTCTATGTAGCCATGCACGATACCCGGAGTCGCACCCTGCTTTGAAACTGTCAAGAGCCAGAGTATTTGGTCCCCGGCTGACACGACCATTCCATTCTCTGAGGATCACCCCAGTGTGCATGATTTTATTTTCGGTGTGTTCAATGATGAACTGCTCGGAGTTTCCTACCTGAGCTATCACTTGCCTCCTGCCAAATTGTCTTAAAACCCTGGACGGATAGTAAGGACGGATTCCTCGAACCCCGACTAGCGGCACAAATGGGCAATTCTTGCCTCAGACTACCACAGTCTCGGATATAAAATCGGGCAACATCCAACGTATCCGATCTTCAGTCAAGTTGGTGAAGAATTTAGCCCAGGAATTTTTGGACATATACCCGAGATTTGGACATTAATTCACGAGGTGATCTATCCGGTTCTGTTGACTCTAACCCTGAACCTCTTTGGTCGTGTTAAGGTGTTTGATAATCCACCATTGCATTAACATATTTCAACCTTGGAAGTATCATAAGCAATTTCGGCATTTGTCAAGAGCTTGGAAGATGTCAGCCAATATAAAGGGTGCCAAGTCGATATACCTCGTCTCTTGATCCTTGGTTTTCCCGTGGAAGATTGTATGGGCCAGGTATACCACCTTGGTATCTATGGCCAAAGACTCATCCTGTGGAAACCATAATGCCCAACAAGGCTTTGGCAAAGGCTAAAGGTCTAGCAGCTTCCCACTCTCCCCGGCTCCTGAATTCTCTTTGATATAAGGTGTATCCGGTGACATCTCCGAACATGCGGTATAGTCCCTGAAGGATATAGTGGGCCCTTGTGCCCAGGATGCTTCGGTCAGAGAAAGAAATCCCATAATCTGGCAGATGGTGGGCTTGTGTGGGAACAACAGATTGTGGTACGGCTTGTGTCGCCTCTTCAGAAAGGTTCCATTGCTGCCTATAGCGTCCCTAATCTCTTCTATGGTAGGAGTCATTTCATTATCATCGAAACGGAACTGCATTGCTGCCTATAGCGTCCCTAATCTCTTCTAGGGTAGGAGTCATTTCAATATCACCGAAACGGAACAACATTGCTGCCTATAGCGTCCCTAATCTCTTCTAGGGTAGGAGTCATTTCAATATCACCGAAATGGAACAACATTTCTTTATCATCCCAAAATTTGGCAATACCTCTATCAGCTCCGGGCAACCTTTCATCGTCATAACGGAGGGCATGTGTCCTAAAGTGCAGTAGATAGTTCTCTAGTGAGCATCCCCCAACCATTCATACCAGGCCCTCAATAATTCTGGAGCCTCAGTGACGATGTCAAAACGGATCGTTCGTTCCATCTACAGAACAAAACACAATTCAGATTCCTCCCGTCCCCATAGGATCAATGGTTCATCACATAGACACAAACATGTTTCCACATAACACATAAATGAGATGTGGTGTTCTTCGGGTCATAGACCGTCCGAACACGAGGTAATCACTCTTAATGATCCGTAGGTAGGTGTGAGATACCCAAGGCTTGTCTAGGTATAAATACTGTAGTTCAGTAGGGATTTCTCTTAGCTCTATCTATCACGACACGACTAGGGGCCGTGACGGGTACCCGGGGCTAACCACCGAGCACCACTCGTTCTACTACTTATCATACTCATTAAGCGTTCTTTTATCAAATTCATACTCAAATCATAAGAAAATCATTTTTCATTCGAGAGCATATATACTTTTATATACATAAGCCTTTCGGCTATCAAAATGAATATATATATATATATATATATATGTATGTATATATATATATATATATATATATATATATATATATATATATATATATATA
Organism: Lycium barbarum; assembly: GCF_019175385.1. NCBI lineage: Eukaryota > Viridiplantae > Streptophyta > Magnoliopsida > Solanales > Solanaceae > Lycium > Lycium barbarum. The sequence continues at coordinate 35,435,718 of NC_083346.1, forward strand.
TATAGTAGTAACATCGTGAGACCATACAACCCACACCTGCGTATCTACGAGCCTCTACTAGAGTGGTAGACATATGGACGGGACAAGACCCCGTCGTGCCCAAAATACATATACATATCTATCCAAAAGAATAAACCAAGTAGCACCTCCGAAATAATTGAGTGCTACTGTAAATCTACTGGTGGCTCCTATGGATCAGCACCGTTCCCTGTCTACCTGTGGGCATGAACACAGCATCCAAAGAAAACGAACGTCAGTACGAATATTGTACTGAGTATCTAAGACATGAATAAAATAAGCATAATAGAAGAATCACAAACCATAGGAGGAAGATATAACCTGCATGAGATTTAGAGGTGAGTACATTTCATACATATATCGTATACTTATATAATCATGGTTCAGGTATCATCATAGCATATATATATATATCATCGCGTCGTCATCATCATCGTTAACACGCGTTCGGGTAACCATCATAAGCAGCCCGCTTTAGCGGTGACATGTCCGGCCATTTAGGCACGGTTGAATCATAAGCAGCCCGCATTAGCGGTGACATGTCCGGCCATCTAGGCACGGTGTAATCATATCGTCATATACCTTTCGTAACTCAACATTTTCATACATGGAATAGGCATATTATAAACTTAACGTCATTATAAATTTATCATTAAAAACATACATTAGAACTTGAAGGCAACTATGGCTATGTCGGGGTGACATAAGGCCGTGAACCCCCGATTTCATTATGGACGTTTATAAGTATTCAGCCTCACCTTGAAGGAAATAGTGTATAAGGTGAGTGTATACAATAAACAACATCATTAACTATATAGGAACATCATACCATGAACTCTAGGATCTTTAGACTTAAGCTCATCATCATCATTATTGGGCTCGTAATGTATATCTTATCTCATGTAGCTATTCATGAACATAGACTCTTAGCTTTCCGGGGTATAGAGGATTCATGGAGAAGAAGGAAAATCATGCCATCGGATTCATGCCGTAGAAAGAAAGGACTAGTCTCACATAACTTTTTCGTTTAACTAATATATCACTTGCTTGTTCTCCTTTGATGCCCACGTTTCTACCTTCAAGAGAAGTCGCATGAACGTTAGCCAATCGATTGCTTAAATGTGCTTACTATTTCTAGGAAAATTTGGGCAGCATTTCCTTTTTTTATACAAATTTTCCCATATTCTATATCAACTCCCAAACACCCGTAACATCATTCATAATATCATAAATAACAATCATCATTTATCTACATTATCCACATTTCACAATTTCACTTCAATTTCCCCATAATCATGGTCATAATTCACTACTACGTTCTTTCACGTATAATGCTCATTCCATGTTCTAAATGTCATTCATAATATACTTACAATCACAACATATCCATATTCATGATTCATTCCAAACTACTACTCAACAATGACACTATTCACTCATTCATGACCCATTTCCTATATCTTCTACAATCCATGTGTTTCAACCTTTCAAGTACCTCAAATAACATGTAAATACCATAAAACTTACCTTAGATGGTGTAGGAATAAGCCTTGAGTTGAAATACTTCACTTGAATAAAACCCTAGTTCCACCTTCCATGGAATTCCTTGGCTTAGATGAACTTTAATGTGTTTCCCACACTTAGTTTTGTTGATTTGGTGAAGTTGATCATCAATTTCTCATGAGTTCTTGAATATGAAATGTGTGGAAGTTTCTACAGAAGTCTTGAGTTGTGGAGAATGAAAAATGAAAATGAAATAAATGAACTTGGGTCTCTTATTTAAAACTTAAAATCTGTCCCGGCGTCATTATACGGACATTTATATGGTCCGTATAAATTTATACGGTCCATATAAGTGACCGTAAAACTACTCCAGTGATCATCCCATTCTGTGTCGATTTCACGGCACATTATACGGTCCGTATAAATTTGTACGGTCCGTATAAGTGACCGTGAAATCACCCCCCTCCACAACTTCATTCTGTGACAATCCTACGGTCCATTATACGGGCCGTATGACATTATACGGTCCGTATAATCGACCGTATAACTCATCTTTTCATTGATATTTTTCTTGTCAGTTCATTTGATCTCCAATCCATAAGGAACCTTCTTAGCACTTGTTTATCACCTCGTTAACAATCTAAGGGACGTTATAACTCTTCTTCAATGCACCATTTAGTTATCATTAACTCGTTATTCGTAATTTCTTTCCGATACACATCGTATGCCTTGCCTTCTCTCGGCAAACTTTCTTCTCTTATCTCAATTGCCTTTGAAATCGTAATTAGGGTCATCAAACGTCATTCCTTTCTTATTAAAATATCGAATACTCGCATTCTTCGTTAGTCTATTCACTGTACGTAAATGGGGAATTTTTCAAGGTGTAACATTCTTCCCCCCTTTTGGAACATTCGTCCTCGAATGTTAAAAACTCGAGAATTCTACAAAAGGTTCGCTAGAGTTTCCCCTGTAATATGGCACTACCATCCTGTCACAACAACTCATAATAATATTGCCTCACAGGGCTGCAACACAATTTTGTTGCCACTCACGACCAAAAGCATGAAAAGAAATATACATACCTTAAAATCGTAGTGTTTCATCATGAACCTATTCTGGGAGTTGGAACAAGTGCGGGTACGTGGATTTCATTTTCTCTTCCGCTTCCCAAGTCATTTCCTCTCGGTTGTCATTCCTCCACAAGACTTTGACTGAAGCTACTTCCTTATTTCGAAGTCTTCGTACTTGCCTATCTAATGTGGCAATGGGTACCCTTTCATAGATCAACTTTTCTGTTACTTGAACATCATTTACTGGAATGATCCTAGTAGGATTTCCGACATATTTACGAAGCATCGAAGCATGGATGGTAGATCTAACTCATAAGCCACCTTGCCTATTTTGCATACAATCTCATAAGGCCTAATGCATCGGGGACTAAACTTCTCTTTCATTCAGTGATCTTATTGCATTCGTAAGTTGTCACACCCCAGGGATACTGTAGTAAGCGTATAGCATGCACTTATGTCATATTCGAAGTAATTATCCTATTTATCCTTAACAATAATCCCAACTCAACATTTCAACTTAATTTACCATATAGTTTCCTTCAACTGACTCGGGGGTATCATGACCACACTATTCTTGTTTACCTCTTACTCCTCTTTTTAAGTACCCACTTGATTTCATTGGCGACGTATAATTACTTGCAAGTTACATAATTGTTCTTGCGTGATTCGTGTACATACACATTTATACATATACATGTATCCATATCTGCATCCGCATTCATAATCGTACTCATTTACATATCGTATCCATGGTCATATTCATATTCATATCATTTACATAGCATGCTCGACTATGAAGGTTCGGTGTTTCGCGTACCCGACTATGACTAGGCTCGGTGATCATTCACACTCAAAAGTCTTTTGTCTATCCGTAGCAACTTATCTCATCGTGCTCTCTTCCTTCCTTTATTGTTTTTCCTTGATTTTCATATCTTATGTTCTACCATAGAAAACCTTAGGTCCCTCTCTTAATTATCACTCATAAATAGCGATATTATTAACGACTCTCCCATTAGTGCCTTTGTCTCCATTCCAGTATAGCATCGCTATCTTTTACAATATCCCTTGAGTTATTTTCTCTCAATGTCATGTTGTTCGAGGTTTCCACGAATGATTTCCCGTACAGTCTCAGATTCCTGTTCAATTTATATCCGCTCAGTTGTTAGTCGGTAGACTCATTTCTGTGCAACTCTCACTCTTTGTTTCAGAGTCTTTATCTATCACATCTTATGGTCCATCATTTCAATCTCTACACTTGTATCCTCTTTATTCGTTTCCCCCCCTTTAAGGGTTTTACTTGTACCATTCTCAAATCCATTACCTCATCTTCAAATCTTGAATTCATATACCCCTCACTATACTACATCTTATTCATGTCGTTTCTCCTAGTCTATAGCTACAATAATTCATATGTGAAGTCTTAACATACTCACCTTGCAGTCTAGTAACCAAATAATACAATCAATATAGCAATCCGAACAAGGATGTACTTTCACTTAGCTCATTTGGTAGTTATGAGTCAATATCTAAATCCGCTCCAATTAACCACTTTCTGCCCCATAGGGATGCTCACAATAGTAGTAAGTCTAGTTATCCATACCATCCATATAATGTCACTTGCCCTCTTCTTCGGTGCTCAAAGTTCACTTGTAACGTCATCTTTGTTTTCCAGGGTCTAAGTCTCACATGCCACTAATACCCCTCACGCCTCACATTCTTTTACTCTTGTTTTGCACTCAACACTGATTTCAAGACCAATCATAATCGTATTATATTTGTCATTGATGATAACTTTACTCTATCGCTTTATCATTGTACGGTAAACTCGTAATTCATGGCCACATTTTTTTTTCTCTCAACTCATTACGTCATATACTTTACTCGTTCTAACTTGGTATAGGATATTCGTAGGAGATGCGTCTTCCTTTTCTCATAATACGGCTACTTCTTAAGCACGCGTACTTCGTATATTTCCTTTTCTATCTATACCCGCACTTATTCCATTACATTCTTTCCTCCTCAATTTATCTTATTACCTCCCTTTTTATAATCAATCCTTTATTCTTCGCACAAGGAATCCTATTCTTAACTCAGTACCGCTTTGTCCTTTAGAATATATTACCTCTATACAATTCGTTCTTCACTTCCAAAACTTATCCTGTTCACTCTGATCATCCCCTCTCATCCTTATTATGTTAATCCTTCTCCTAACAATCGTTCTATTTTGTTATTCACCTTTCCATAGTCTTGGTCTTTTACATTCAGCCAAAGATATCACTCGTGATCTCGATTATACAAATCACCAACTGTTACTACTTTGCCATATCACTCTTCCCTAATTTCTTTTTCAAGTTGTCTTCCCTTTTTGTCATTGCTTGCTATCATTTCTGTCGCTGAGGAACCTCTATGCTGGACTTTCCCTTAACAAGGTCTTATAAGCGTTCTCATTTACTGCCCCATGGCTCGCTTGTTGGTTTCACACTTGCATTTATTCTTGATAGAACATGTTACATCTTTAGTCATATCCTCACTATACTTTACTTACATTGTATTACAATTCTTGCCACGCTCTCACTATATCTTGATCATAATCAACGCTATAGAGTGCCACTTCTTTACCTCATTCGCAAGCCTACTCGTAAAATAGAATAAATCTTGCGAAGTAAGCATACTCAACATGTTAATCTTTCTAATCAGCCCTATTACACTTACCATATAAGTTGTTTTACCAATGGATTCACATTCGTTATACCCCTTCGTATTTCATACCTCTGTCCCCAGGTACTGTTACTTCATTTACTAGTAAACTTATCGAATCTTACTCGTACTTATTCGTCCAATGAATACTCCAGTACCACACTCTATTGGAGTTACCCTTTCTCTTCCATGTCATTCTTTAGTACTACCAGGCATTTCTCTTTACTGTATCCATGTCGCTCTTACTATCAATTCAATAGTATTTAACTTATCTCGTGTAGTTGTTAATGATACTCCTAACTTAGTCTCGTCCTGCCATTACCTTGTTGCATGACATCTCTTCTCGTTAGAACATGTCACAAGCTTATATCTTATCTCTTTTAGATTCTAGGAAAAATTTCGGCAGAGTTTCTCTTGTAAACATAACAATCCCAAACCTGCACATAGCCCAGAAAACACGTCTGATGTCTCAATAGGACATATATCGGAACACACATAATACGTAAACGAACAACACAAGATCACTTACCATTAAAGGATATAAATAATAGTGCTTGTCTCATAACTTGTGCCTGCACACTCGGTCTAGGATTCCAATATCCCTATACATACACATATTATTTATATTCACTCCCTGTCAATCAGCTTACTCGTATCTCACAATCCTGGCTATCACTAGGTTACTAACAAATCTAGCCATCTCAATTTGTCGGATTGGCTCAGATTTTCACCTCAACACAATCATCACAACGGGGGTGATACATGATAGCATAGGATCTGAATCAATCGATGCACATATATCATAAGAGGTTAATAGCAATATACCTGGAACAATATCAGGGGAGGACTCAGGATCCTGTCGCTCAGCTAACGCATGGATATGAAGCTTGGATCCACTTGGACTGGGCGTTCCTCTTTGGTCTCTATCACCACCTACTAACATATGTGGCCTTGGCCTTGGAGGGCGTACCGACGACGAAGAGCCAGCTATCACTCCCGTAGCCCGAACCTTACCTTTACCACGCCTCCATGGGCAGTCGCACATGATATGGCCTGGCCGAGCATAGGTATAACAAACATCCGAGCCCAAGCGGCATGGTCCCCAATGTAACCTGTGACACCGCGTACATCGTGGCACCGGGGATCTCGTCTGACTAGAACCACTCGGAATCCGAGAACTGGAAACTCTGAGACTCTGGGGTGACCTAGAATAAGTAGACCCATCAAATCCGGGTCTAGAAAACTGCGGAGGAGCACCATTTGTCGAATGAACTGAGTGCCTAAAGAATTGTTGCCTCAGAGCACCCCTAAACTCATGATCAAACCCTAAAGAATTATCTCCCTTTCTCCAACCCTTGTTATCGTGGCCCACATCCTGCTGTCGAGCTTGAGCGACTACCAATTGAGTCAGTAGAAGAATGGCCTGGCTCATCTATTGGCCCGAGGCATCTGGGGGAGGAACGGGGGGTGCTGGAGCTAAAGTTAAGGCTCCCCTTTGATCCTCTAAAGTGGGTGAAGTATGGGAAAACCAGGATAGGGCCTTATTCTGGGGTTCGCTCTCTTCCATATTCATAGACGGCTCCCGTTCAAGCCCTTCTTCAACCACTATCTGTCCCTTCTGGGCTGCCGTAGCTTTTCCTTTCATCAGCTTTGCTGAAATTATAACGCACAATTAAGGAGGGGATAATCTTATAATACAGCTCTATCGCATGATCTCTTAAGATGAAAGATGGTCATTTTTCCTAAATGCCCTGTAGCCTCCTGTTTATTAGTGTGGTGCGCAACACACCATAAACAAGACCCTACTAGACACGGCTCGCAGACACTTCCTAGAACTAAACTGCTCTGATACCACTTTTGTCACGACCCGACTAGGGGCCGTGACGGGTACCTGGGGCTAACCACCGAGCACCACTCGTTCTACTACTCATCATACTCATTAAGCGTTCTTTTATCAAATTCATACTCAAATCATAAGAAAATCATTTTTCATTCGAGAGCATATACACTTTTATATACATAAGCCTTTCGGCTATCAAAATGAATATATATATATATATATATATATAGTAGTAGTAGTAGTAACATCGTGAGACCATATAACCCACACCTGCGTATCTACGAGCCTCTACTAGAGTGCTAGACATATGGACGGGACAAGACCCCGTCGTGCCCAAAATACATATACATATCTACCCAAAAGAATAAACCAAGTAGCACCTCCGGAATAATGGAGTGCTCCTGTAAATCTACTGGTGGCTCCTATGGATCTGCACCGTCTCCCTGTCAACCTGTGGGCATGAACACAGCGTCCAAAGAAAACGGACGTCAGTACGAATATTGTACTGAGTATGTAAGACATGAATGAAATAAGCATAATAGAAGAATCACAAACCATAGGAGGAAGATATAACCTGCATGAGATTTATAGGTGAGTACATTTCATACATATATCGTATACTTATATAATCATAGTTCAGGTATCATCATAGCATATATATATATATCATCGCGTCATCATCATCATCGTTAACCGGCATCCGGGTAACCATCATAAGCAGCCCGCTTTAGCGGTGACATGTCCGGCCATTTAGGCACGGTGGAATCATAAGCAGCCCGCATTGGCGGTGACATGTCCAGCCATCTAGGCACGGTGTAATCATAAGCAGCCCGCATTAGCGGTGACATGTCCAGCCATCTAGGCACGGTGTAATCATAAGCAGCCCGCATTAGCGGTGACATGTCCAGCCATCTAGGCATGGTGTAATCATAAGCAGCCCGCATTAGCGGTGACATGTCCGGCCATCTAGGCACGGTGTAATCATATCGTCATATACCCTTTGTAACTCAACATTTTCACACATGGCATAGGCATATTATAAACATAACGTCATTATACATTTATCATTAAAAACATACATTAGAACTTGAAGGCAACTATGGCTATGTCGGGGTGACATAAGGTCGTGAACCCCCGATTCCATTATGGATGTTTATAAGTATTCAGCCTGACCTTGAAGGAAATAGTGTATAAGGTGAGTGTATACAATAAACAACATCATTAACTATATAGGAACATCATACCATGAACTCTAAGATCATTAGACTTAAGCTCATCATCATCATTATTGGGCTCGTAATGTATCTCTTATCTCATGTAGCTATTCATGAACATAGACTCTTAGCTTTCCGGGGTATAGAGGAGTCATGGAGAAGAAGGAAAAATCATGCCATCGAATTCATGTCGTAGAAAGAAAGGACTAGTCTCACATACCTTTTTCATTTAACTAATATATCACTTGCTTGTTCTCCTTTGATGCCCACGTTTCTACCTTCAAGAGAAGTCGCATGAACGTTAGCCAATCGATTGCTTAAACGTGCTTACTATTTCTAGGAAAATTTGGGCAGCATTTCCTTGTTTATACAACTTTTCCCATATTCTATATCAACTCCCAAACACCCGTAACATCATTCATAATATCATAAATAACAACCATCATTTATCTACATTATCCACATTTCACAATTTCACTTCAATTTCCCCATAATCATGGTCATAATTCACTACTACGTTATTTCACGTATAATGCTCACTCCATGTTCTAAATGTCATTCATAATCTACTTACAATCACAACATATCCATATTCATTATTCATTCCAAACTACTACTCAACAATGATACTATTCACTCATTCATGACCCATTTCCTTAATCTTCTACAATCCATGTGTTTCAACCTTTCAAGTACCTAAAATAACATGTAAATACCATAAAACTTACCTTAGATGGTGTAGGAATAAGCCTTGAGTTGAAATACTTCACTTGAACAAAACCCTAGTTCCACCTTCCATTGGATTCCTTGGCTTAGATGAACTTTAATGTGTTTCCCACACTTAGTTTTGTTGATTTGGTGAAGTTGATCATCAATTTCTCATGAGTTCTTGTATATGAAATGTGTGGAAGTTTCTACAGAAGTCTTGAGTTGTGGAGAATGAAAAATGAAAATGAAATAAATGAACTTGGGCCTCTTATTTAAAACTTAAAATCTGTCCCAACGTCATTATACGGACACTTATACGGTCCGTATAAATTTATACGGTCCATATAAGTGACCGTAAAACTGCTCTAGTGATCATCCCATTCTGTGTCGATTTCACGGCACATTATACGGTCCGTATAAGTGACCGTGAAATCACCCCCCTTCACAACTTCATTCTGTGACAATCCTACGGTCCATTATACGGGCCGTATAACATTATACGGTCCGTATAATCGACCGTATAACTCATCTTTTCATTGATCTTTTTCCTGTCACTTCATTTGATCTCCAATCCATAGGGAACCTTCTTAGCACTTGTTTATCACCTCGTTAACAATCTAAGGGACGTTATACTCCTCTCCAAAGCACCATTTAGTTATCAGTAACTCGTTACTCGTAATTTCTTTCCGATACACATCGTATGCCTTGCCTTCTCTCAGCAAACTTTCTTCTCTTATCTCAATTGCCTTTGAAATCGTAATTAGGGTCATCAAACGTCATTCCTTTCTTATTAAAATATCGAATACTCGTATTCTTCGTTAGTCTATTCACTGTACGTAAATAGGGAATTTTCCGAGGTGTAACACTATCTTAGTTTTTCTAGAGTGATTTTTCACAAATGACCAGGAACCCGAACGAACAACTGGGGCTGAACCGTTAGGGCGGTTGGACAACCGCGTACCAATCCCGCCTCATAATGGTTCCAAGAGAAAATTTTGGTTTTATAGTGAAGGAACTACCATGTGCTCTACGATGTCGCCTTTGGAACAAAGTGTAAAATAAATGCCAGAATTTGTGGAGTTATGATATGCATGCAATGACAATTAATAATTGCGGAGAAGTAAGTACATAAGCAGTTTACAACAAATATACTCATATTATATTGGAATCCTTATGGTTAGAACCTTTAAGTCCCCAGCAAAGTCGCCATCTGATGAATGTTCGCTTTTTCACATGGGTTTAGGGCGTAAAAAGGCTACTATGAACTTGTTGACGCTCTTTCGGACTTGTTTTGAAAAAGAGTCGCCACCTAATTTTTAGGAAATTAGGAAAACCAGTTTTTAAGGGTTTGTTCAAATATCGTGAAAAAATCTTCGTAATTCAGAGTTCCAGGTAAGGGTTCTGATGATCCCCTGAGGAAGGTGTTAGGCATCCTAGTATTAAGGATCCGTACTATACGGTTGACCTTCGAATTCCAATGTATGAGTATTTGTTTAAACTGCTTATATTTTGCTTATTTTCCCATAAAAAGAACTATCATAGAGAGTTTTTTGCATATCACATTTTTTGGAAGAATTTAAATATATCCCCTTTATTTATAGGGTATCGTAGTTTTGGATTTATTATATCCGAGTGTAAAAAGCTTTCTTTTATATATAAGGAATAAGTATAAATTTATAAAGAAGAGTAAAAAAAATGTTATTATTTTGTAAGTTACTTATTTTGTACTCATACACCGGGGCTTGAGTTGACTCGTATTGGTACGTTTCAGTCTTATCCGGAACTTTATATTACGCGTAGGTTCTTTAAACATTTATAAAAGGATTTTATATTTGAACGAGTATATCCCGTCTGAAAATATAAGCTAATTTGGGCCAACTTTGGGCCAAAATAGTGTTTGTGCTAAATATCCTTCACTTGTTTCTGTTTTCCAGAAATGGGTTTTCATATCTTGGTAGGAAAAATCTGGTTTTTGTTTGAGTTAAAAATTTGGTCCAATATGTTGTCAAAAAAGATTTGCCACTTATTAATACAAGTTAAAGCCCATTGCGTCACATTATTCTATTTAAAACAAAACTGATTTTTTGGAAATTCAGTCATTAACTTAATTAACTCAACTTTTATGAAAGTACTTCTATTATATAAGAATGGGATTTCCATTCAAACTTAGAAAATTAATGGTGATTCATTTTTCTTTGAAAGCAGTTTTTAAAATATCTCGGTTTTATACCTTAGTTGTAAAAGGCATTATCTTTGAGTCCGTGGTTTTCGAAAGTTGCGTACGGAAACCTAAAGTCGACTAAACGGCATAAGAACCGTTGTTCTAAGACTTCTAATTCCAATCGTAAGTATTTTCCACTATAATATGAGTTGAATAAACATAATTACATACACATAGGATCATACATATGTGGAAATAAATTTAAACTAGGGGCGTACCAAGGCCCTAGTGGCCATTTTCACCCATGGCTAAGCCTTCTACGTGCCTCGCTATCTTCTTTGTCTTCCCGAACTCTATTTTGAAGTAGTATTTCCACTTGGGCCTTGGGCCCAAGGGGTGGTTTTATGCATTTGTGACCCGAGCGGCTGCGTGGTAGGAGGAGGAGGTGGAGAGAAAAAGAAAACACCGGTTAGTTTATAATCGCTGAACTTATCACTAAGGTAAATTATTAAAGTTATAAATACACACACATATATATAAGATAAAGTATACGTACATATAAAGTATATGTACATACACACATATGTATATAAGGCAATCACACTTGATCCATACTTACCCCTTTGCCTACTCCAATAAAGCTCAGATTGTCCTAAGACTTTAGAAATGGCATGGGGACTAGGTCTTGATCCTGTATTTCTGATGTCGCACAAGTTCCAAGGGGTTTCGAGGAACCCCAGGCATGGCCAACCCCGGGAGATTAAGACAACCCCGAATTACCACACTTGGCCTTAGATTTATTTGGGCCTTATTGAGAGAGGACAGAGAAAGCACAGAACTAGAAGTGCTATGGACATACAAGTAGCATGCTAGGAGTTGGTGTAATTTCAATAAGCAGGCAGGGAGCAATATACAAGTATACACACTGAAGCATACATTATGGAGAAACTTGATCTCACAAAATGGCACTTGACAAATCCAAACACAAATTCTTTTGTAAAGGAAAAGGCAAGCAACACCAGCAGTTGCAAACAAAGGTAAAAGGGAAGAAAATAGGCAGTTGCCCAGGACAAACAAGACAAGCCAAAAATACTTGGGCCAATCTCAAGAAATACTTGTATAAGCATCTCATGTCCAACAGATGATAGCCAACCTCAACAAGTTAAACAAAATATGACTAAACTTAGGCAGGTATCTCAAGTATGCATACTAAAGTGAGAAGAGTTATGTTTAAATTTATTCAGAGGAATGTGAACATCAACTATGATCACAGACTCAAACAAATTCAAGAGAGTCCAATAAGTACTACAGGGTGATAGCTACGTCATGGCATCACAGGGATGGGCAAGGGCAAACCATGTTGCTAACCAACTCAAAACATCAATGCCGAGCTAAGTGGAGTATGATTTCATATAGTAAGGATGCAGAGGTAAATACTCTCAAGTATGAGGGGGCAAAATAGCAGACTCATCATGGGTTTACCGTTAACAATGGCACTGCAGCTTGGCTAAGAGCTCAACACACTCATGCAGGCAATATAGGGATCAAGTTCTAGTCACAGGATGCATGACCAGGTGTAGGTAACAATGCCAAGCAAGATGGAATGCCTTGAAGGTCATGAGATCACACACATAGATACAGAAGCCAAGACAAGGTCAAAGCATGATCATAAAAAAAGGTTTCACTCCACAGGTGCAAATAAGGAAAGTGCCAATGGCAATGTCACATAGGTATAGGGTAAGCAAAACACAAGGCTGGGGACTTCAAATGACTCACGACAGTTTGGTCCTAGCTCTATGCCATGGCAGGGGGACAAGACAGAGTATCAGCAAAGAAGCAACACAAACAGTCATAGACAAATAGGGGTTCAAATAATATTTCAGACCAATTTCAAACAAACAAGGCTCAGGAACCTACAAACCGTTCAGAAAAAAAAGATTTTTAAAAAGGGGAGCAAAATAGGGATCACATAGCACTCCCCTACCTGAAGCCTTTGTGAGTCCCAGGACCATGAGTGGGAGGTCCAAGAAAACAGAAGTAAGAGTTTTAGGCCCCTAAAAGGGAAACAGGATAGGGTGGGGTCATCACCTCCCCATCTCCTTTCTTGAGTCTCCTTTCAGCAAAAAGGGATCCTGGGCCCCACTGGTCACTAATGCCCTTACCACCAGAGGCCCTAGGCAGATTCATAAACATCCAACCCTTT